>NC_090811.1:17968964-18324797 GCF_036512215.1 Solanum lycopersicum | reverse complement strand
TTGTGTGTTAATTTCAAGGGAGATGATAACATGTTATGTGGACATCTTCTGATCGTGTATGCTTTCCAAAATAATAATGGGATGCCATGCCAGACATTATCCGACCGTGTGTGCTGCACAGAGATATGATGGTATGCCACTCCCTATATCATCTGACCGTGTCTTGCCGAAGGTCCATGCGGGCATGCCATGCCTGACGTTTCTAAGTATTTGTGTATTTCAAAGGGGATAATGGCATTCCACATCGATGTCGTCCAACCGTGTGCTTTCCAATGGCGATGATGGCATGTAAAGACCGACGTCGCCTGACCGAGTTTAGTGCCCAAGGTCGATGATAGAATTGCCACGCCCAACTTCATCCAATTGTGTGTGCAGTCCTAGTGCAATGATAAAATGCCATGTTCGACGTCATCTGACCATGTATGCTCTCTAAGAGCGATGAAGTCATGCCACGCCCGACATTGTCCGATCCTGTGTATGAAGTCTAAGGGAGATGATGGCCTGCCACACCCGACCTTGTCCAACCATCTGTGCTGGACAAGGTCCATGATGGTATGCAATGCCTGACATAGTCTGACCGTGTATGCTGTCAAAGGGTGAAGATGGCATGCCATGCCTGACGTGGTCACACCGTTTGTGCGTTCCAAGGGTAAAGATGGCATGTCACGCCCGATGTCATCCGACCACGTGTGCTTCCCAATGGACATGATGGCATTCTAAGCCCGACGTCATCTGACTGTGTGTGCTGCCTAAGGGCCATGCGAGTATGCCACGCCCGACATTGTTCGTTCGTGTGTTCGATACAAAGGTGATGATGGCATGACACGTCAACATCGTCCGACTGTGTGTGCTGTCCAAAGTGCAATGATTGCATTAAATGCCCTATGTAGTCCGACCATGTGTGCTGCCCAAGGGCGATGATAGCATCACAACGCACAACATCGTGCGGCCGTGTGTGCATTCCAAAGGCGATGATAACATTCCACGCATGACGTTGTCTGGTCGTGTGTACTTTTCATGGGTGATGATGGCATGCCACGCCCGACGTAGTCTTTCCTTACGTATGTTGTCCAAGGGCAATGATGGCATTCCACGCCTGAAGTAGTTCCACCGTGTATGTTGTCAAAGGGCGATGATGGCATGTCACGCCCGACATCGTCCCACTGTGTGTACAGTCCAAGGGCGAAGATTGAATGTCACACTGAACGTTGTATAACTGTGTTTGCCGCCCTATGTAGATGATGGTATGCCATGCCCGACATCATCCGACCATGTGTGCTGTCCAAGGGCGATGATGGCATGCCACGCCCGACGTATCCGACTGTGGGTGCTGCTTTAGGTCAATGCGGGCATGCAACGCCCGACATCCTTCGATCGTGTGTGTTTTCCAATGGCGATGATAACATGGCACGCCAGACGTCATCCGATCGTGCATCCTTTTCCAAGAGCGATGATAACATACCACACCCAACATAGTCGTACCGTGTATGTTGTCCAAGGGCAATGATGGCATTTAATTCTCGATGCCGCCCGACTGCTTGTGCTGCCAAAGGGTTATTGTAGCATTGCTAAGCCCAACGTAGTTCGATCGTATGTGATACCAATGGGCGATGAAAAATATGATATGCCCGACATCGTCTGACCGTGTATTCTGTCCAAGATAGATTATTACATGCCACGCGCAACATAGGATGAACCTGTGTATGCTTCCCTAGGACGATGATGGCTTGCCACGCCCGACGTAGTCCGACCGTGTGTGCGGTCCAATGGACATTATGGCATTCCTCGCTCGATATAGTCCGACCATGTAAGGTGTCCAAGGGCGATTATATCACGCCATGCCTAACGTCGTCCCACTATATGTTATGTCAAAGGACGAAGATGATATGTCTAGCCTAACGTCGTCTGACAGCGTGTGCTGCCCAATGGCGATGATGGGTGCAATGCTAGACGTTGTACGAGAGTGTGAGAAAAATTAGGGGAAATGTATTAAACGGGTAAAATATTTTTCTCATAAAATATATTATTTTACATTAAACTATACATTCTGATACGTGTTACAAAGGTATTTCAAACACAAAAATCTATTTTCTTTTATAAGATTCATAGCAATAAAGAATTACAATTTTCTTCAAAATTGGGGGAAATTAAAACATGAATGGGTCAAAACACGTTTTTCAGAAAATTTACTTGTCCAAACCGCCTTTGGTGGTTTGCATTCGCAGATCTTAAAAAAATTGAGGAAAAAAAGCCTCAATCAGTCATTTGAGTCAAAAGTTATGGCCGTTTGACATTTCACATATTTACAACTACTTTTTTTGAGTTTCAATCTTTTATTTGGTGAAACTTCAAATTATTGAAACTTTGGGTCGAATATTCGTTTTACAGAAAAAAAAATTATTCTGCATATTTTGTTGAGATTAACATTGTTATATCCTTAACTTGGTTTACTTTTTTTAAAAAAAATATTATTAAATTTTTATTCATATATAATAATATAAATGTAAATTTTAGAACTAATATTCTTCATGCCGTATTATGATAAAAATGAAAGACTAGTACAATAAGATGGGAAAATTGAGAAGCTATTTTAGATTAGTACGAATGACACAACCATGATCGATAATGGCATGCCACACCCGACATCGTCTGATCGTGTATTCTTTCCAAAATGATAATGGGATGCCATGCGAGACATTATCTGACCGTGTGTGTTGCACAGAGATATGATGGAATTCCACGCCCGACATAGTCTGATCGCAACTGTTGCCCAATGGCAATGATGGAATGCCACACCTGATATCATCTGACCGTGTGTTGCCCAACGTCCATATGGGCATGCCACGCCCGACGTTGCTAACTATTTGTGTATTCCAAAGGGGATGATGGCATTACACGTCGATGTCGTCCGACCGTGTGATTTCCAATAGTGATGATGGCATGTCAAGACCGATGTCGTCCGACCGAGTTTAGTGCCCAAGGCCTATGATAGAATTGCCACGCCCAACTTCATCCAATTGTGTGTGCAGTCCAAGTGCAATGATAATATGTCATATCCGACGTCATCTAAACATGTATGCTCTCATTGAGCGATGATGTCATGCCACGCCCGACGTTGTCTGAACCTGTGTGTTGTCCAAGGGAAAAGATGGCAAGTCACGCCCCATGTCATCCTACCGCTTGTGATTTCCAATGGCGATGATGGCATAGCACGCACGATATCATCCACCATGTATGCTGTCAAAAGGAGTTGATGGCATCCCACGCCTGACGTAATCCAACCATGTGTGCTGCCTAAGGGCCATGCGGGCATGCCACGCCAAAAATCTTACGCTCGTGTGTGATGTCCAAGGGTGATGATAACCTATATCGAGTGACATTGTCCAATTGTGTATACTTTCCGTGGGTGATGATAACATGTCATACCCGACGTACTCCGACAATGTATATTGTCCAAGTGCAATGATCACATTTAACGCTCATCATCGTTCGATTGTCTGTGTTGCCCAAGGGAGATTATAGCATTGTCAAGGCAGACCTTGTCCGATCGTGTGTGCTGTCCAAGGGATATGATAACATGTCATTCCTTACGTCGTCCAACTCTGTATTTAATCCAAGGGAGATGAATACATTACATTCCCGGTAGCGTGCGACCCTGTGTATGCTTCCTAAGGGCGATAAATACCTGCAATGCCTGATGTAGTCCAACCGTGTGTATGTTGTCCAATTGTAATGATGGCATGCCATGCCTGACATCATCCAACCGTGTGTTCATTCCAAGGGCGATGATGGCAAGCCACGCCCGACGTAGTTATACCGTATATGCTATCCAAGGACGATGATACCATGCCATGCGTGACGTAGTATGATGTGTGTGTTATTATAGCGCCATGATGGCATTCCACGCTAGACTTCATTCGACTGTATATAAAGAACAAGGGCAATGAGCACATGCCACGCCCGACATCGTCCGTCCGTGTGTGCAATCCTAAGGAAAAGATATCATGCCATGTCGATGTCATCCGACAATCTGTACTGTCCAAAAGGCAATAATGGCATTTAACGCCCGACTGTGTGTGGTGACAAAGGGAGTTAATAGCATTGTCATGCCCAACGTCGTCCGACCGTGTGTGCAGTCACGCCCAACATCGTCCTACTGTGTATGTTCTCCAAGGGCGATAATGGAATGCCACGCCCGACGTTATTCGACCTTGTCTATGTTGTTCAAGGGCGATGATTGCCTTCCACGCCCGACATCGTTCTATAGTGTTTTGTAGACAAGGGCCATGATGTCAGGCCTTTTCTGACGTTCTCCAACCGTATATGCAGTCCAACTGCGATGATGGCATACCACGCTGAAGTTATCCCATGGTGCGTGCTATACAAGGGCAAAGATGGCATGTCATGCCCGACGTCATCCGACCGTGTGTGCTTCCCAATGGGGATGATGGCATAGCACGCACTATCTCGTGCAACCATGTATGTTGTCCAAAGGCGATGATGGCATCCCACGCCTGACGTAATCAAACCATGTGAGCTTCCCAAGGGACATGCGGGCATGCCACGCCCGACATCCTCCAATAGTGTGTGATGTCCAAGGGCGATAATAACATGTAACGCCTGACATCGTCCAATCGTGTATTCTTTCAAAGGGAGATGATAACATGTCACACCCGATGTAGTCCGACCATTTATATTGCCCAAGGGAAATAATGGCATTTAACGCCTGACGACGTTCAACATCGTGTGTTGCCCAAGGGCGATGATAGCACTACCCTACCAAATGTCGTCCGACAGTGTGTGCAGTCCAAGGGCGATGATAACATGCCAAGCCCAACATCGTTCAACAAGGTATGTTGTCCAAGTGCGATGATGGTATGCAACGCCCGACGTTATTCAATCCTGTCTATGTTGTTCAAGGGTGATGATGGTCTGCCACGCTCAACGTTGTTCGACCGTGTGTTCTGGACAACGGCCATGATGGCATGCCTCACATGATGTTTTCCAACTGTATATGTTGTCCAAGTGCGATGATGGCATACCATGCCGAAGACCTTCGAGCGTGGGTGCTTTCCAAGGGCAAAAATAGCATGTCACGCTTGACATCATCCGACCGCTTCTGCTTCCTAATGGCGATGATGGCACAGTTCACATGATCTCTAGCCACAATGTATGTTGTCCAAGGGCGATGATAACATGTAACGCCCGACATCGTCCAATCGTGTATTCTTTCGAAGGGAGATGATAACATGTCACACCCAATGTAGTCCGACCATATATATTGCCCAAGGGCAATGATCACATTTAACGCGCGTCGTCGTCCGACTGTGGTATCTACCTAAGTGCGATTATAGCAATGCAAAGGATGACGTAGTCCAACCATGTGGGATTTCCAAGGGAGATGATATCATGTCATTCGTTACGTCGTTCAACCATGTATTCTATCCAAGGATGATGATAACATTCCTTGACCATGTATGCTTCCCAAGGGCGATGAATGCCATCCATGCCTGACGTAGTCCGACCGTGTGTGCTATGTAATAGCCATGATTGCATGCCATGATCGATGCTATCATACCATGAAAGCTGTCCAAAGGCGATAATGATATCCAACGCCTAATGTTTTACCACTGTGTGTGCTATCCAAAGTCGGAGATGGCATGTCATACCTTACATTGTTCGATCGCGTGTGCTGCCCAATGATTATTATGGAATGCCATGCGTTACGTCTTTCCACAGAATGTGCTGCCTAATGGCGATGATGGTAAGCCACACTCTACTTCATCTTATCGTGTGTGATGCCTAGGGGGCATAAGAGCATGCTACGCCCGACTTCATCCGATTGTGTGTATTGTCAAAGGGCGATGATAACATGCCACAACTGACATCATCTAATTGTAAATGCTTTCCAAGGGCGATGATGGCATGGCACGCCCAATGTCATTCGACCGTGTGTGCATTGAATGAGCAATGATGGCATTACAATGGCTGACATTGTGCAACTGTGTGTGCTGTCCATGAGCAATGATGACATGCCACGCCTGACGTAGTTTTACCGTGTATTTTGTCAAAGGGCGATAATGTCATGCCACGCTCGACGTCGTTCACCATGTGTGCTGTCCAAGGGCGAAGATGACATGTCACGTCCAACATCGTCTGACGACAAGTGCTGCCCAATGGAAATGATGGTATGCTATGTCCGACATCATCCAAGCGTGTGAGCTGACAAAGAGCCATGCGGCCATGCCACGCATGATATCATCCGGTCTTGTGTGGTATCCTAGGGCAATGATAACATGCCACGCACAATGTCATTCAATCGTGTATGATTTCTAAGGGCGATGATAACATGCCACACCTGATGTAGTCCGACTGTGTATGTCATCCAAGGGCAATGATGACATTTAATGAACGATGTCGGCTGACAGTGTGTGCTGCCCAAAGTCCATTATAACATTTCCACGCCCGACGTAGTCCGATCTTGTGTGTTGTCCAATGACGATGATAATATGCCATGCCTTACATTGTCCGACCAACAATGCTTTCCAAGGTCGATGATGGCATGCCAAGCCCAACATTGTCCGACCCTGTGTATGCTGCCCAAGGGCGACGACAACCTGCCACGGCCGACGTAGTCCGACCATGTGTGCTGTCCAAGGAACATGATAGCATGCCACACTCGACGTTATCCAACCGTGTACGCTTTTCATGGGTGATGATGACATGCCACAACCGATGTCGTCCCACAATGTGTGCAGTATAAGGGCAAAGATGGTATGTCGAGCCTGATGTCGTTCGACCGTGTGTTTTACCTAATGGGGATAATGGCATGCCACGCCAAACATCATCCGACCGTGAGTGCTTCCCAAGTGCCATGTGGGCATGCCATGCCTGACGTCATGCGATCATGTGTGGTGTTAATAAATGACGATACCATGCCATGCCCGACGTCATCCAATAATGTGTGCTGTTAATGTGCGATGATAACATGCCACCCCCGATGTCGTCCGATAGTGTATGCTTTTCAAGGGCGATGATGGCATGCCACACCCGACGTAGTCTGACCGTGTGTGCATTCTAAGAGAGATAATGGCATTGCCACGCCCGAGGTCATCTAACATTCCGTGTTGCCCACGGTACATGATGGCATGCCACGCCAGACGTAGTACAACCGTGTGAGCTGTCCAAGGGCGATGATGGCATGCCACGCTCGATGTCGTCCTACCATGAGTGCAAAATTAGGGGAAATATAAAATTGAATGGGATAAAATCTTTTTATCATAAAATTTAATATCTAACATTAAAATTGACATTCTCAGATGTGTTACCAATGTATTTCAAACACAGAAATCTATTTTCTTTTATCGGATTTGTAGCAATAAAGAATTAAAATTTTCTTAGAAATAGAATGGGTAAAAGGACGTTTTTTGAAAAATCGGCTCATCCAAACTGCACTTGCAGGTTTGTTCGCATAAATCTAAAAATTATTGCCATATTGAGAAAAAAAATTTCCTCAATCGGACATCAAATTTAAAAGTTATGGGCGTTTGAAATTTCACAAATTTACAAGTATTTTTTTTGAGTATTAGTCTTTGATTTAGTGAAACATCAAATGATTGAAACATTGGGATCAAATATCCTTTTGACGCATTTTTTTATTATTCATATATTTTGGAGATCGATGTAGTCATATCCTTAATTTGGTATAGCTTTTTCTTATACAAATATTATTTTATTTTATTTCTATAGAAAAATATAAATTTAATAGTAGAAAGATAATATGCTTCATGCCGTATTATGTCCAAAATGAAAGAATAGTAAAACAGGATGGGAAATTGAGAAGATAAAATATATTTGTAGGAATGTAACAATCCTGATCGATGATGGCATGCCACGCCCAATGTCTACTAACCATGTGTGCTGCTCAAGGGTTGTGATGGCATGTCACACATGACGTAGTCCGACCGTGTGTGCTGCCCAAGAGCCATGTGGGCATGCCACACTCTAAGTGATCCGATCATGTGTGATGTCCAAGGCTGATGATAACATGCCATGCCCAACATCGTGTGATCGTGTATGCTTTCTAAGGACGATGATGGAATGCCACGCCCGACGTCATCTAACCATGTGTGCTGCCCAAGTGCGATGATGGCATGCCACGCCTGACGTAGTGCGATCGTGTGTGCTCTCCATGGGCGATGATGGCATGCCACGCTCGATGTCGTCCGACCGTGTGTTTTATCCAATGGAGAGATAGCATGCTACGCAAGACATCGCCTGACCATGTTTGCTTCAGAAGTGCGATAATTGCATTTAATGCTCGATATCGTCCGATATTGTTTGCTGCGGGCCATTTGCCATGCCCGATGTCGTCTTACTATATGTGCAGTACAAGGGCGATGAGGGCATGCCACATTCGATGTCGTTCTACCGTGTGTGCTGCCAAGGACCATGCTGGCATGCCACCCCTAATGTCGTACGATCGTGTGTGTTGTCCAAGGCGATGATGAAATCTAAATCTCAACATCGTCCGACCCTTTGTGCAGTACAAGGGCGATGATGGCATTCCACTCACGACATTGTGTGTCCGTGTGTTCAACACAAATGCGATGTTGTCATGCCACGTCGATCTCGTCTGACCGTGTCTATTTTCCAAAAGGCAATAATGGCATTTAACTTCCTACTTCGTCAAACTCTGTGTGCTGCCCAAGGGATATGATAGCATTGCCACACCCATTGTTGTCCGAACGTATGTGCAGTCAAAGGGAAATAATAACAAGCCATGCCCGACGTTATCCGTCTATGTGTATTCTATCCATGTGCATGATGGCCTACCACGCCCGACGTCGTCTGATCATGTGTTCTAGCTATGGGCCAAGATGGAATAGTACGCCCGATGTAGTCCAACCATGTATGTTGTCCAAGGACGATGATGACATGCCACGCCCGACGTTGTTCTATAGTGTGTGATGTCCAAGGCCGAAGATGGCATGTCACGCTTGACGTCATTAAACCACGTGTACTACCAAATTTCGATTATGGTATGCCACGCACGATGTCATCCAACCGTGTGTGCTACCCAATGGCAATGCGGTCTTGCCACCCTTGATGATGTCAAATCGTGTGTGCTATCAAAGGGCAATTGATAACATGCCACGCCCGACGTAATCTGATTATGTATGCTTTGCTAGGGCGATGATGGCATGTCAAACTCGACGTCATCCGACCGTGTGTGCATTCAAAGAGCGATGATGGTATTGCCACATACGATGTCGTCCAACCATGTGTACTTCCCAAAGGCCATGATGTCATCCCAAGACCAATGTAATATGATTGTGTGTGTTGTCCAAAGGAGACAGTGGCATTTCCACGGTTGACATTGTCAGACCGTGTGTGCTGACCATGGGCGATGATAACATGCTACACCTAAGGTCGTACGACCGTCTGTGATGTCCAAGGGCAATGACAGCATGCCACGCCTAACATAATACGACAGTGTATGCTACCCAAGGGCAATGATGACATGCCACGCCCGATGTTATCCGACTATGTGTGCTTCCCTAGTGTGAAGGTGGCATGGCACCGCGATGTTGTCTGATTGTGTATGTTGTCCAAAGGTGATAATGGAATGCGACGCCCAACATTTTCTGACCTAATGTTTTCCATGCAATTGCGATGATGTCATGCCAGGCTCGATATTCTCCGACTGTGTGTTCATTCCAAGGGAGATAATCACATGCCACACTCGACGTAGTCCGACCATGTATGTTGTTCAAGGGCGATTATGGCATTTCAAGCTCGACATCGTCCGACTGGGTATTCTTTCCAAGGGTATTGATGGCATTCCACGCCCAACGTCATCTAACCGTGTAAGCCGCCCAAGGTCCATATTGGCATGCCACGCCCGACGTTGTCCGATTGTGTGTGCATTCTCAGGGAGACGATAACATGTTACGCCTGACATCGTTCAATCGTGTATGCTTCCATGGTAGATGATAACATGACACACCGGACGTAGTCAAACCGTTTATGCTATCAAAGGGCAATGATGGTATTTAACACTCGACGTCGTCTGACCTTCTGTGCTGCCTAAGGGTGATTATAGCATTGTTACGCTAGACGTAGTGCGATCGTGTGTGCTTTCTAAGGGCAAGGATAACATTGCATGACCGACATCTTCAAATCGTGTATGCTGTCCAAAGGCGAAGTTGGCATTCCACGCCCGACACCATTCGACCTTGTGTGTACTTCCTAAGGGCGACAATGGCCTACCATGCCCGACGTAGTCTGACCGTGTTTGCTATCCAAGGGACATGATGGCATGCCACGCTAGACTTCATATGACTCTGTGTGTAGTCCAAGGGCGATGATGGCATGCCACACCCGACGTTGTCCCATCGTGTTTGCTATGCAAGGGCAAAGATGGCATGTGACGCCTGACGTGTCCGACTACGTGTGCTGCCCAATTGCCACGATGGTATGCCATGCTCGACATCGTCCGACCAAGTGTGCACAATTAAGGGAAAAGTTAAATTGAACGGGATAACAGATTTTAATCATAAAATATATTATCTAACATTAAATTTGACATTCTCAGTTGTGTTACCAAGGTAATTCAAACTCAAAATCTAGTTTCTTTTATCAGATTCATAGCAATAAAGAATAACAATTTTCTTCAAAATTGGGGAAATTAAAAATTGAATGGGTTAAAAGATGTTTTTTGGAAATTGACTCTTCAAAAACGCCTATGGCAATTTGGTCCATAGATCTCAAAAAAATAACCATATTGAGATAAAAATTAACCTCAATCGGACATCCAAGTCAAAAGTTATGGCCGCTTGAAATTTCACAAATTTACAACTACTTTTTTTGAGCTTCAATCATTGATTTAGTGAAAGTTCAAATAATTGAAACTTTCGGCTCGAATATCCGTTTGATGCAAATTTTTTTCTATTCTGCATATTTTTGAGATGTACCTTGTCATATCCATAACTTTTTTTAGTTTTTTTAAAAAAATATTAGTATGTCTTTATTTATATAGAATAATATAAATGTAAAATTAGAAAAGTAATATGCTTCGTGCCGTATTCAGTTAAAAATGAAAGACTAGTACAACATGATGGGAAAATCTAGAAGAAAATATTAGATTAGTTCAAATGCGATAACCATGATTGATAATGGCATGCCACACGCGGCATATTCTGATCGTCTGTGCTGCCCCAGGAAAATAGGCATCCAACGCCCAACGTCATCTGACCTTGTGTTGTTCCCAAGGGCCATGATATCATGCCACAATTGACGTTGTATGATCGTGTCTGCTGTACAAGAACGTGATGGCATTGCCACAGTAGACATCATCTGACCGTGCGTGCTTACCATGGGCGATGATGGCATAGCACGTCCAACGTCGTCTGACCGTCGATGCTATTTAAGGGCGATGATTTATGCCACTCCCGATGTCGTTCGACCTTGTGTATGTTGTACAATAGCCAGGATGGCATACCATGGCTGAATTCATCAGACCATGTGTTAATTCCAAGGGCGATGATGGCATGCCACGCCTAATGTTATTCTACCGTATATGCTATCCAAGGGCGATGATGTCATGCCATGCCCGACGTAGTACGATCGTTTATTCTGTTCAAGCGCCATAATGGCATGCTACGCTAGACTTCATTCGACTATGTATGCTGCACACGGGCGATGATTTAATGCCACGCCTGACGTCGTCCGTCTGTGTGTTCAATCAAAAGACAATGATATTATGCCATGTTGATGTCGTTCGACCGTGTGTACTGTCTAAAGGACAATGACGGCATTTAACGCCTGACGACGTCCGACTGTGTGTGGTGCCCAAGGACGATGATAGCATTACAATGCCCAATGTCGTCCGACCGTGTGTGCAGTCTAATGGCGATGATAACATGCCTAGCCCAACATCGTTCGACTGTGTATGTTGTCCAAGGGCGATGATGGTATGCCACGCCCGACGTTATTCAACCCTGTCTAAGTTGTTCAAGGGCGATGATGAACTGTCAGGCCCTACGTCGTTCGATCGTGTGTTCTTGCCAATGGCAATGATGGAATGCCTCACCTGACATTCTCCTACCGTATATTCTATCCAAGTGCAATAATGCCATACAACGTCGAAGTCGTCCCAATGTGAGTGTTGTCCAAGGGAAAGATGGCATGTAATGCCCGACGTCATCGGACTACTTGTGCTTCCCTATGGCGATGATGGAATAGCACGCATGATCTCGTCCCACGATGTATGTTGTACAAAGGATATGATGGCATCCCATGCCTGACATCATCCAACCATGTGTGCTGCCCAAGGGCCATGCGGGCATGCCACACCCGACATTATACGATCATTTTTGATTTCAAAGGGTGATGATAACCTCTAACGCCCGACATCGTCCGATCATGTATACTCTCCAGGGGTGATGATAACATGTCACACTCGATGTAGTCCGACCATGTATATTGTCCAAGTGCAATAATCACATTTAACGCCCGTCGTCGTCAGAGCGTATTTGCTACCTAAGGGCGTTATCGCACTACAAAGGCTGACGTAGTCCGATCGTGTGTGTTGTCAAAGGGAGATGATAACATGTCATTTCGTACGTCGTCCAATTGTGTTTTCTATCCAAGGGTGATAATTACATTATATACCGTACATCGTGCGACTTTGTGTATGCTTCCGAAGGGCGACGAATGCCTGCCACGCCTGACGTAGTTCGACCGTGTGTATGTTGAACAATTGCGATGATGGCATGACATGCCTGACATCATCCGACCATGTGTTCATAACAAGGGCGATGATGGCATGCCACACCCAACGTAGTTCTATCGTATATGCTATCCAAGGGTGATGATAGCATGCCACACATGAAGTAGTACGACCGTGTGTGCTGTTCAAGAGCCATGATGGCATGCCACGCTACACTTCATCCGACTATGTATGCAGCACAAGAGCAATGATAGCATACCACCCCCGACATCGTCCGTCGATGTGTGCAATCCAAAGGCGATAAGGGCATGACATGTCGACATCATCCGACCGTGTGAACTGTCTAAAACGCAATGATGGTATTTAACGCCCGACGATGTCCGAATGTGTTTGGTGACCAAAGTATATGATACCATTGACATTTCCAATGTCGTCTGACGGCGTGTGCAGTCCATGGTCGATGATAACATGCAACACTCAACATCGTCCGACTGTATGTTGTCCAAGGGCGATAATGGTATTCCACTCCAGATGTTATTCGACCCTGTCTATATTTTTCAATGGCGATGATGGCCTGCCACGCCCGACGTCGTTCGACCGTGTGTTCTGCACAAGGGAAATGATGACATGCCTCGCGTGACGTTCTCCACGCGTATCTGTTGTCCAAGTGCGATGATGGCATACCAAGCTGAAGTCGTCCCACCGTGTGTGTTTTCCAAGGGCAATGATTGCATGTCACGCCTGACATCATCCGACCGTGTGTTCTTCCTAATGGTGATGATAGGATAGCACGCAATCCCGTACCACCATGTATGTTGTCCAAAGGTGAAAATGGCATCCCACGCCTGACGTCATCCAACCATGTGTGCTGCCCAAGAGACATACGGGCATGCCACGCCCGACATCCTCCAATCGTGTGTGATGTCCAAGGGAGATGATAACATGTAACGCCTGACATCTTCCAGTCGTGTAATCATTCCAAGGGAGATGATAACATCTCACACCCGATATAGTCCGACCATGTATGCTGTCCAAGAGAGATTATAGCATTGCCAAGGCTGACGTCTTCCGACCGTGTATTCTATCCAAGGGAGATAATAACATTCAATGACCATGTATGATTCCCAAGGGCGATGAATGCCCGTACCTGACATAGTCAAACTGTGTGTGTTGTGCAAGAGCCATGATGGCATGCCATGCTCGACGTCGTCTTACCATGTAAGCTATCCAAAGGCAATGATGATATGCCATATTTAATGTTTTACCACAGTGTGTGCTATCCAATGTCAAAGATGGCATGTCACACATGACATTGTTCGACCGCGTGTGCTGCCCAATGTTGATTATGGAATGCCATGCCTTACATCGTTCCACATCTTGTGCTGCCTAATGGTGATAATGGTAAGCCACTCATGACTTCATCTTATCGTGTGTGATGCCTAAGGGCCTTAAGAGCATGTCACGCCCGACTTCATACGATTGTGTTTGTTGTCAAAAGGAGCTGATAACATGCCACAACCGACGCCATCTAATTGTGAATGATTTCCTAGGGCGATGATGACATGGCACACCTAACGTCATTTGACCGTGTGTGCATTGAATGAGCAATGATGGCATTGAAATGGCTGACATTGTACGACCGTGTTTTCTTGAAAAGAGCAATGATGGCATGCCACGCCTGATGTAGTTCGAGAGTGTATGCTTTCAAAGGGCGATATTGGCATGCCACGCCCAGCGTCGTTCAACATGTGTGTTGTCCAAGAGCGAAGATGGCATGTCACATCCGACATCGTCTGACGACTAGTGCTGCCCAATGAAAATGATGGTATGCTATGTCCGACGTCATCCGACCATGTGATCTGACAAAAGGCCATGCGACCATGCCACGCCTGATATCATCCGATCTTCTTTGGTGTCCTAGGGCAATGATATAATGCCACGCACAATGTCATTCGAAATCGTATGATTTCTAAGGGAGATGATAACATACCTCACCCGATGTAGTCAGACTGCGTATGTTGTCCAAGGGCAATGATTACATTTAACGGCCGATGTCGGGTGATAGTGTGTGCTGCCCCAAGGCCAATATAGCGTTACCACGCCCGACGTAGTCCGATCGTGTGTGCTTTCCAATGATGATGATAATATTACATGCCTAACATTGTCTGACCATGTAGGCTTCCCAAGGGCGATGATGGCATTCCAAGCCCTACATTGTCCGACCCTGTGTATGCTGCCCAAGGGAGACGACAACCTGCCTCGCCCGACGTAGTCTGACCATGTGTGCTGTCAAAGAGCAATGATAGCATGCCACACTCGATGTTATTCGACTGTGTCTGCTTTCCTAGAGTGATGATGACATGCCACGCCCGATGTCGTCCCAGAATGTGTGCAGTCTAAGGGCAAAGATAATATGCCACTCCTGATGTCGTTCGACCGTGTTTCTTACCTAATGGGGATGATGTCATGCCATGCCAAACATATTTTGACCATGTGTTCTTCCCAAGGGCCATGCAGGCATGCCATGTTTGACGTCATCCGATCATGTGTGGTGTTAATGAACGATAATAACATGCCATTCCCGACGTCGTCCAATAATGTGTGCTGTCAATGTGCGATGATAACATGCCACACCCGATGTCATCGATCGTGTATGCTTTTCTAGGGCGATGATGTCATGCTACACCCAACGTAGTCTGACCGTGTGTGCATTCCAAGAGAGATAATGGCATTGCCACGACCGACGTTATCTAACCCTCTGTGTTGCCCAAGGTCCATGATTGCATGCGACGACTGACGTAGTCCAATTGTGTGAGCTGTCCAAGGGCGATGATGGCTTTCCACGCTCGACGTCGTCCTATCGTGTGTGAAAAATTAGGGGAAATGTAAAATTGACCGGGATAAAAGCTTTTTATCATAAAATTTATTATCTAACGTTGAAATTGACATTCTCAGATGTGTTACCAAGGTATTTAAAAATCAAAAATCTATTTTCTTTAATCATATTTGTAGCAATATAGAGTTACAATTTTCTTTAAAATTGAATAGGTAAAAGGAAGTTTTTCAAAAAATTAGCTCATCAAAATTGCACTTGCAGGTTTGTTCGCATAAATCTCCAAAATATAATCATATTCAGAAAAAAAATTTCCTCAATTAGACCTCCAATTCAAAATATATGGCCGTTTGAAATTACACAAATTTACAATTACTTTTTTGGAGTATCAATCTTTGACTTGGTGAAACATCAAATGATTGAAACTTTGGGATCAAACAAGCTTTTTACGTGTTTTTTTATAGTTCATATTTTTTTGAGATCTATGTGGTCATATCCTTAATTTGGTATACCTTTTTCTTAAAAAAATATTATTTTATTTTTATTTCTATAGATAAATATAAATTTAAAACTACAAAGGTAATATGCTTCATGTCGTATTATGTTAAAATGAATGACAAGTAAAATAGGATGAGAAAATTGAGAAGATATATTATATTTCTAGGAATGTAACAGTCATGATCGATGATGGCATGCCACGCCTGACGTCTTCCAACCATGTGTGCTGCTCAAGGGCGGTGGTGGCATGTCACAAACGACGTAGTCCGACCGTGTGTGCTACCCAAGGGCCATGGGGGCATGCCACACTCTACGTGATCCAATCGTGTGTGTTGTCCAAGGCTGATGATAGCATTCCATGCCCAACGCCGTCCGATCGCGTATGCTTTCTAAGGGCGATGATCGAATGCCACGCTCGACATCTTCCGATTATGTATGCTTTGCTAGGGTGATGATGGCATCTGAAACCCGACGTCATCCGACCGTGTGTGCATTCAAAGGGCGATGATGGCATTGCCACTGACAATGTCGTCCAACCGTGTGTGCTTCCCAAAGGCCATGATGTCATGCCAAGACCAACGTAATCCGATTGTGTGTGCTGTCCAAAGGCAACAATGGCATTGCAACGGTTGACATCGTCAGACCGTGTGTGCTGACCATGGGTGATTATAACATGCTACAGCTAAGGTCGTACTACCTTCTGTGTTGTCCAAGGGCAATGATGGCATGCCATGAAAGACATCATCTGACTATATGTGGTTACCATGGACAATGATGGCATGGTATGCCAAACGTCGTTAAACTTTGTGTATGTTGTCCAATTGCGATGATGTTATACCATGGCTCTCATCATCCGAACGTGTGTTCACTCCTAGGGCAATGATGTCATTCCACGACTGACGTAGTTCTATCATATATATGCTATCCAAGGGTGATGATGGCATGCCACGCCCGACGTAGTACGATCATGTGTGCTTTTCAAGTGCCATGATTGCATGCTACGCTAGTCTTCATCCTACTGTGTATTCTTCAACATGGTGATGATTGCATGCCACACCTGACGTCGTCCGTGTGTGTGTGAAATCCAAAGGCGATGATGGCATACATGTCGACGTCATACGACTGTGTGTACTGTCTAAAGGGCAATGATGGCATTTAACGCCTGATGACGTCCGACTGTGTGTGGTGCCAGAGGGCGATGATAGCATTACCATGCCCAACGTCGTCTGACCGTGTGTGTAGTCCAAGGGCGATGATAACATGCAAAGCCCAACATCGTTCGACTGGGTATGTTGTCCAAGGGTGATGATGGTATGCCTCGCCCGATGTTATTCTACCCTATCTATGTTGTTCAAGGGCGATGATGGCCTGCCACGCCCGACGTCGTTCGACTGTATATTCTGGACAAGGGCCATGATGGAATGCCTCGCCTGACGTTTTCCAATAGTATATGCTGTCCAAGTGCGATTATGTCATACCACGCAGATGTCCTCCCAGCGTGTGTGCTTTCCAGGGGCAAAGATGGCATGTCACGCCTAACATTATCCGAGTGCTTGTGCTTCCCAATGGCGATGACGGCATAGAACCGACGATATCATCCACCATGTATGCTGTGAAAAGGAGTTGATGGCATCCCACGCTTGACGTAATCCATCCATGTGTGCTGCCTAAGGGCCATGCAGGCATGCCACACCCAAAATCGTACGATCGTGTGTGATGTCCAAGGGCGATGATAACCTATAACGTCTGACATTGTCCAATTGTGTATACTTTCCAAGGGTGATGATAACATGTCATACCCGACGTACTCCGACCATGTATATTGTCCAAGTGCAATGATCACATGTAACGCTCGTCGTCGTCCGATCATGTGTGCTGTCCAAGGGATATGATAACATGTCATTCCTGACGTCGTCCAACTGTGTATTAAATCCAAGGGAGATGAATACATTACATGCCCGATAGTGTGCGACCCTGTGTATGCTTCCTAAGGGCGATGAATAACTGCAATGCTTGATGTAGTCCAACCGTGTTTATGTTGTCCAATTGCAATAATGACATGCCATGCCTGACATCATCCAACCGTGTGTTTATTCGAAGGGCGATGATGGAAAGCCACGCCCGACATAGTTATACCGTATATGCTATCTAAGGGCTATGATATCATGCCACGCGTGACGTAGTACGACCGTGTGTGTTGTTAAAGCGCCATGATGGCATGCCACGCTAGACTTCATTTGACTAATATATAAAAAACAAGGGCAATGAGCGCATGCCAAGCCCGACGTCGTCCGTCCGTGTGTGCAATCCAAAGGCGAAGATCGCATGCCATGTCAATGTCATCTGACCATCTATATTGTCCAAAAGGCAATGACGGCATTTAACGCCCGACTGTGTGTGGTGACAAAGGGAGATAATAGCATTGTCATGCCCAACGTCGTCCGACCGTGTGTGCAGTCACTCCCTACATCATCCTACTGTGTTTCTTTAAGGGCGATAATGGTATACCACGCTGAAGTTATTCGACATTGTCTATGTTGTTCAAGGGCGATGATTGCCTTCCACGCCCGACATCGTTCGATAGTGTTTTGTAGACAAGGGCCATGATGCCATGCCTCTTCTGACGTTCTCCAACCGTATATGATGTCCAACTGCGATGATGGCATACTACGCCGAAGTCGTCCCACAGTGTGTGCTATACAAGGGCAAAGATGACATGTCACGCCCGACGTCATCCGAACGCGTGTGCTTCCTAATGGTGATGATGGCATAGCACGAACGATCTCGTGCAACCATGTATGTTGTCCAAAGGCGATGATGGCATCCCATGCCTGACGTCATCAAACCATGTGAGCTGCCAAAGGGACATGCGGGCATGCCACGCCTAACATCCTCCGATCGTGTGTGATGTCCATGGGCGATGATTACATGTAACGCCCGACATCGTCCAATCGTGTATTCTTTCGAAGGGAGATGATAACATGTCACAACAGATGTAGTCCTACCATTTATATTGCCCATGGGAAATAATGGCATTTATCGCCTAACGACGTCCGACTGTGTGTGGTGCCCAAAGGCGATGATAGCATTACCCTTCCCAACTTTTTCCGACCTTGTGTGAAGTCCAAGGGTGATGATAACATGTCAAGCCCAACATCGTTCGACTGGGTATGTTTTCCAAGGGCGATAATGGTATGCCACACCCGACGTTATTCAATCTTGTCTATGTTGTTCAAGGATTATGATGGCCTGCCACGCCCGACATCGTTCGATTGTGTGTTCTGGACAAGGTCCATGATGGCATGCCTCGCCAAATGTTTTCTAACCGTATATGCTGTCCAAGTGCAATGATGGCATACCATGACAAAGTCCTCCCAGTATGGGTTCTTTCCAAGGGCAAAAATGGCATGTCACGCTTGACATCATCCGATCGCTTGTGCTTCCAATGAACATGATGGCATAGCACGCACGATATCATCCACCATGTATGCTGTCAAAAGAAGATGATGGCATCCCACGCCTGATGTCATTTAACCATGTGTGCTGCTTAGGGGCCTTGCGGGCATGCCACAACCGAAATCGTATGATCGTGTGTGATGTAGAAGGGCGATGATAACCTATAACGCCGTGCATCGTCAAATTGTGTATACATTCCAAGGGTGATGATAACATGTGATACCCGACGTATTCTGACCATGTATATTTTCCAAGTGCAATGATCACATTTAATGCCCGTCGTCGTCCGGTTTTATGTGCTGCCCAAGGGCAATTATAGCATTTCCAAGTGCGATTATGTCATACCACGCAGATGTCCTCCCAATGTGTGTGCTTTCCAGGGGCAAAGATGGCATGTCACGCCTAACATTATCCGAGTGCTTGTGCTTCCCAATGGCGATGACGGCATAGAACCGACGATATCATCCACCATGTATGCTGTGAAAAGGAGTTGATGGCATCCCACGCCTGACGTAATCCATCCATGTGTGCTGCCTAAGGGCCATGCAGGCATGCCACACCCAAAATCGTACGATCGTGTGTGATGTCCAAGGGCGATGATAACCTATAACGTCTGACATTGTCCAATTGTGTATACTTTCCAAGGGTGATGATAACATGTCATACCCGACGTACTCCGACCATGTATATTGTCCAAGAGCAATGATCACATGTAACGCTCGTCGTCGTCCGATCATGTGTGCTGTCCAAGGGATATGATAACATGTCATTCCTGACGTCGTCCAACTGTGTATTAAATCCAAGGGAGATGAATACATTACATGCCCGATAGTGTGCGACCCTGTGTATGCTTCCTAAGGGCGATGAATAACTGCAATGCTTGATGTAGTCCAACCGTGTTTATGTTGTCCAATTGCAATAATGACATGCCATGCCTGACATCATCCAACCGTGTGTTTATTCGAATGGCGATGATGGAAAGCCACGCCCGACATAGTTATACCGTATATGCTATCTAAGGGCTATGATATCATGCCACGCGTGACGTAGTACGACCGTGTGTGTTGTTAAAGCGCCATGATGGCATGCCACGCTAGACTTCATTTGACTAATATATAAAAAACAAGGGCAATGAGCGCATGCCAAGCCCGACGTCGTCCGTCCGTGTGTGCAATCCAAAGGCGAAGATCGCATGCCATGTCAATGTCATCTGACCATCTATATTGTCCAAAAGGCAATGACGGCATTTAACGCCCGACTGTGTGTGGTGACAAAGGGAGATAATAGCATTGTCATGCCCAACGTCGTCCGACCGTGTGTGCAGTCACTCCCTACATCATCCTACTGTGTTTCTTTAAGGGCGATAATGGTATACCACGCTGAAGTTATTCGACCTTGTCTATGTTGTTCAAGGGCGATGATTGCCTTCCACGCCCGACATCGTTCGATAGTGTTTTGTAGACAAGGGCCATGATGCCATGCCTCTTCTGACGTTCTCCAACCGTATATGATGTCCAACTGCGATGATGGCATACTACGCCGAAGTCGTCCCACAGTGTGTGCTATACAAGGGCAAAGATGACATGTCACGCCCGACGTCATCCGAACGCGTGTGCTTCCTAATGGTGATGATGGCATAGCACGCACGATCTCGTGCAACCATGTATGTTGTCCAAAGGCGATGATGGCATCCCATGCCTGACGTCATCAAACCATGTGAGCTGCCAAAGGGACATGCGGGCATGCCACGCCTAACATCCTCCGATCGTGTGTGATGTCCATGGGCGATGATTACATGTAACGCCCGACATCGTCCAATCGTGTATTCTTTCGAAGGGAGATGATAACATGTCACAACAGATGTAGTCCTACCATTTATATTGCCCATGGGAAATAATGGCATTTATCGCCTAACGACGTCCGACTGTGTGTGGTGCCCAAAGGCGATGATAGCATAACCCTTCCCAACTTTTTCCGACCTTGTGTGCAGTCCAAGGGTGATGATAACATGTCAAGCCCAACATCGTTCGACTTGGTATGTTTTCCAAGGGCGATAATGGTATGCCACACCCGACGTTATTCAATCTTGTCTATGTTGTTCAAGGATTATGATGGCCTGCCACGCCCGACATCGTTCGATTGTGTGTTCTGGACAAGGTCCATGATGGCATGCCTCGCCAAATGTTTTCTAACCGTATATGCTGTCCAAGTGCAATGATGGCATACCATGACAAAGTCCTCCCAATATGGGTTCTTTCCAAGGGCAAAAATGGCATGTCACGCTTGACATCATCCGATCGCTTGTGCTTCCAATGAACATGATGGCATAGCACGCACGATATCATCCACCATGTATGCTGTCAAAAGAAGATGATGGCATCCCACGCCTGATGTCATTTAACCATGTGTGCTGCTTAGGGGCCTTGCGGGCATGCCACACCCGAAATCGTATGATCGTGTGTTATGTAGAAGGGCGATGATAACCTATAACGCCGTGCATCGTCAAATTGTGTATACATTCCAAGGGTGATGATAACATGTGATACCCGACGTATTCTGACCATGTATATTTTCCAAGTGCAATGATCACATTTAATGCCCGTCGTCGTCCGGTTGTATGTGCTGCCCAAGGGCAATTATAGCATTTCCAAGGCTGACATAGTCCGATCGTGTGTGCTGTCCAAGGGAGATGATAACATGTCATTCCTCACATCGTCCAACTGTGTATTCTATCCAAGGGAGATGATTACATTACATGCCCGATAGCGTGCGACCCAGTGTATGCTTCCTAAGAGCGATGAATACCTGCAATGCCTGACGTAGTCCAACCGTGTGTATGTTGTCCATTTGCAATGATGGCATGTCATGCCTACCATCATCCAACCGTGTGTTCATTCCAAGGGCGATGATAGCATGCCACACCCGATGTAGTTATACCTATATGCTATCCAAGGGCGAGGATACCATACCATGCATGACGTAGTACGATCGTGTGTGCTGTTAAAGCGCCATGATGGCATGCCACGCTAGACATCATTCGACTGTATATACAGCACAAGGGAAATGAGCACATGCCACGCCCGACGTCATCCATCCGTGTGTGCAATCCAAAGGCAAAGATGGCATGCCATGCCGATGTCATCCGACTGTCTGTACTGTCCAAGAGGCAATGATGGCATTTAACGCTCGACTGTGTATGGTGCCCAAGGTAGATAATAGCATTGTCATGCCCAACGTCGTCCGACCGTGTGTGTGTAGTCGAAGGTCGATGATAACCTGCCACGCCCAATATCGTCCTACTGTGTATGTTCTCTAAGGGCGATAATCGTATGCCATGCCTGACGTTATTTAACCTTGTCTTTGTTGTTCAAGGGCGATGATTGCCTTCCAGGCCCAACGTCGTTCGACAGTCTTTTGTAGACAAGGGCCATGATGGCATGCCTCTTCTGACGTTCTCCAACCATATATGTTGTCCAATTACGATGATGGCATACCACGCCGAAGTCTTCCCACAGTGTGTGCTATCCAAGGGTAACGATGGCATGTCACGCCCGACATCATTCGACCTCGTCTGCTTTCCAAAGGCGATGATGGAATAGCAAACACGATCTCGTGCAACCATGTATGTTGTCCAAAGGCGATGATGGCATCCCACGCCTGACGTTATCAAACCATGTGTGCTGCCCAAGGGACATGCGGGCATGCCACGCCCGACATCCTCTGATCATGTGCTATGTCCAAGGGCGATTATAACATGTAACGCCCAACATCGTCCAATCGTGTATTCTTTCGAAGAGAGATGATAACATGTCACACCCGATGTAGTCCGACCATATATATTGCCCAAGGGCAATGATCACATTTAACGCGCATCGTCGTCCGACTGTGGTTGCTGCCTAAGGGCGATTATAGCATTGCAAAGGATGACGTAGTCCAACCGTGTGGGCTGTCCAAGGGAGATGATATCATGTCATTCCTTACGTCGTTCAACCATGTATTCTATACAAGGAAGATGAAAACATTCCTTGACCATGTATGCTTCCCAAGGGCGATGAATGCCAGCCATGCCTGACGTAGTCCGACTGTGTGTGCTATGCAAGAGCCATGATTGCATGCCACGCTCGACGCCGTCATACCATGAAAGCTGTCCAAAGGCGATAATGATATGCAACGTCCAATGTTTTACCACTGTGTGTGCTATCCAAAGTCGGAGATGGCATATCACACCTTACCGGGCATTCTTTCCAAGGGAAATGATTGCATGCCATGCCCGACGTCGTTCAACCATGTGTGCTGCCCAAGGGCGATGATGGCATGTCATGCCTGACGTTGTTCGAATATGTGTGCTGCAAGAAGGCTATAATGGCATGCAACGCCTAACGTCATCCAACCATGTGTGCTGCCCAAGGGTCGGGTGGTCATGTAATGCCCTACGTGGTCCAATAATGTGTTCACTAATAGGGCGATGATAATATGCCACGCCCGATGTCCTCTGATCGTGAATGCTTTCCACGGTGAAAATGCGATGCCACACCCGATATTGCACGACGGTGTGTGCTTCCCAAGGGAGATTATGGCATGCCACGCCCGACATATTTCGATAATGTAAGCCATCAAAGGTCGATGATGTCATGACAAGCTCAATGTCATCCGACCGGTTGTGTTGTCTAAGAGCAATGATGACATCTAACACCCGGCGTTGTTCGACCGTGAGTGCTGTACAAGGTAAATAGTGGCATGTCACACACGACATCGACTATCCATGCTTGTAGTCAAAAGGCGATGATGGCAGGCCACGCCCGACCTCACTCGATCGCATGTGCTTCCCAAGGGCCGTGTGGGCATGTAACGCCCTACATGGTCCAATCATGTGTTCAGTCATAGGGTGATGATAATATGCCACAGCCAATTTCGTCCGATCGTGTATGCTTTCCAAGGGTGCTGATTGGATGCCACGCCCGGCATTTCATAACGGTGTGTGCTTCCCAAGGGAGATTGGCATGCCACGCCCAACATAGTCCGATCACGTAAGCCGTCAAAGGGAGATGATGGCATGCCACGGTCGACGTCATCCAACCGTGTGTGTTGTCTAACGCCCGATGTCGTTAAACTTTGTGTGGCACACAAGGACAATAATGGCATGTCACACACGACGTAGACTATCTGTATGTAGTCCAAAGGCGATGATGGCATGCCACGTCGACTTTGTCATACTATTTGTGTTGTCCAAAGGGCAATGATGACAATTGATGCCCGACATCGTCCAATAGTATATGCTACCCAAGGGCAATAATAGCATTGGAAAACGTTGTCTAACCGTGTGTGCTGGCCATGGGCCACGATGGCATGCCACGCCAGACGTTATTCTACCGGGTGTGATGGCCAAGGTCCATGAGGGCATGCCATGCCAGATGTCGTTCGACCACATGTGCTGCATAATTGCAATGATGGATTGCCACATCCGACTTCATTTGACCCTGTGTTCTACCCAAGGGCTATGTGGGCATGCCATGCTTGACGTTGTCCAATCATGTGTGCTTTCCAAGGGCGATGATAACATGCCACGCTGGATGTCGTCTAATCGCGTGTGCTGCCTAATGGAGATAATGCCATGCCACGCACGACATCATCCGTTTGTGTGTGCAACCCAAGGGCTATGCGGGCATGCCAAGCTTGACGTCGTCTGTCCATGTGTGTAGTCCAAAGGCGATGAGACATGCCATGTAGTCATTGTCCTACCATGTGTTCTTTCCTAAGGGAAATATTGGATGGCATTGAACGCCCTACTTTTTCCGACCATGTGTGCTGCCCAATGGAGATTCAAACATTACCACACCTAACGTCGTCTGAGCGTATGTGCAGTCCAAAGGCAATGATAAACTGTTACTCCCAACTTCCTTCGACCGAGTATGCTTTCCAAGGGCGATGAATGAAGGCCATGCTCGACATCGTCTATCCCTGTATATGTATTCCAAGGGTGATTATGCAATGAGACGCCTGATGTCATCCCACCATGTGTGTTGTCCAAGGGCGAAGATGGCATGTCACGCGTGACGTCGTCCAAGTGCGTGTGCTGCCCTATGGAGATGATGGTATGCTACTTCTGACTTTATGTGCTGCCGAATGGCGATGATGACATGCCACGCCCGAAATCATCTAACAATTTGTGTTGCCAAAGAGCCATGCGAGTATGCCATGCCCGTAGTCGTCCGATTGTGTGTGCTCTCAAATGGCGAAGATAACATGTCATGTCCTAATTTGACCGTGTGTACATTCCTAGAGCGATGATTGCGTTGCCACGGCAGACATTGTTCGATCGTGTGTCCTGGACAAAGGCCATGATTGCATGCAACGCCTAACGTAGTCCTACAATATATGTTGTGTATGGGCGTTGATTGCTTTCCATGCCCAATGTCGTCCCATAGTGTGTACTTTTCAAGGGCAAAGATTGCATGTCATGTCCAACGTCATCCGACCGTGTGTGCCGCCCAAAGTCCATACGGGCATGCCACGCCTGACGTTGTCCTATCGTGTGTGCATTCCAAGGGAGATAATAACATGTTACGCCTTACGTCGTTTGATCGTGTATGCTTCCAAGGTAGATGACAACATGACACACCCGACGTAGTCCAACCATTTATGCTGTCCAAGGGAAATGATGGCATTTAACGCTCGATGTCGTCCGACCTTTTGTGCTGCCCAAGGGTGATTATAGCATTGCTACACCAGACGTAGTGCGATCGTGTGTGCTTTGCTAGGGCTATGATAACATTACATGCCCGACGTCCTCCAATTGTGTATGTTTTCCAAGGGCGATGATGGCATGCCACGCCCGACATCATTCGACCCTATGTATAATTCCTAAGGGAGAAGATGGCCTACCACGCCCGACGTAGTCCGACCGTGTGTGTTGTCGAAGGGACATGATGGCATGCAATGCTAGACTTCATCTAACTATGTGTGTAGTCCAAGGGCGATGATGGCATGCCACATCCGACGTTTTCCCATCGTGTTTTCTATCCAAGGGCAAAGATGGCATTTGACGCGTGACGTTGTCCGACTGCGTGTGCTGCCCAATGCCGATGATGGTATGCCATGCTCGACATCGTCCGACCATGTGTACACAATTAAGGGAAATGTTAAATTGAACGGGATAAAACATTTTAATCATAAAATATATTATGTAACATTAAGTTTGACTTTCTCAGATGTTTTACCAAGGTATTTCGAACTCAAAAATCTATGTTCTTTTATCAGAATCATAGAAATAAAGAATAATTTTTTTTTTCAAAATTGGGGAAATTCAAAATTTAATGGTCTAAACTATGTTTTTTGGAAAATTGACTCGTCCAAACCGCCTATGGCAATTTTTTCGGTAGATCTAAAAAAATAACCATATTGAGTTAAAAATTTACCTCAATCGGACATGCGAGTCAAATGTTATGGCCGCTTGAAATTTCACAAATTTACAACTACTTTTTTCGAGCTTAATCTTTGATTTAGTGAAACTTCAAATGATTGAAACTTTCGGCTCGAATATCCGTTTGACGCAATTTTGTTTTTATTCTGCATATTTTTGAGATCTACATTGTCATATCCATAATTTGGTGTAGTTTTTTTTAAAAAAGTATTAATATATCTTTATTTATATAGAATAATATTAATGATAAACTAGAAAAGTAATATTCTTCGTGCCGTATTAAGTTAAAAATGTAAGACTAGTACAACACGATGGGAAAATCAAGAAGATATATTAGATTAGTTCAAATGCGATAACTATGATCATTAATGGCATGCCACGCGCGGAATATTTCGATCGTCTGTGCTGCCCCAGGGAAATAGGCATCTAACGCCCGACGTCGTCAGACCTTGTGTGCTGCCTAAGGTCTATAATGTCATGCCTCACCTAGCGTTCTCCAACCGTATATGTTGTCCAATTGTGATCATGGCATACCACGTCGAAGTCGTCCCACCGTGTGTGTTGTCCAAGGGCAAAGATGGCATGTCACGCCCACGTCATCCGACCGTTTGTCCTTTCCAATGGAGATGATGGCATAGAACGCACGATCTCGTCCCACCATGTATGTTGTCCAAAGGAAATGATGGCATCCCACGCCTGGCGTCATCCAACCATGTGTTCCACCCAAGGGTCATGCGGGCATGCCAAGCCCGGCATCGTATGATTGTTTCTTATTTCCAAGGGCGATGATAACGTGTAACGCCCGACATTGTCCAATCGTGTATTATTTCCAAGGGCGATGATAACATGTCACACCCGACGTAGTTTGACCATGTATATTGTCCAAGTGCATTGATCAAATTTAACGCCCGTCGTCGTCTGATTCTATGTGCGGCCCAAGGGCGATTATAGCATTGCCAAGGCTGACGTAGTCTGATCGTGTGTGCTGTCCAATAGAGATCATAACATGTCATTCCTGACGTCGTCCAACTGTGTATTTTATCTAAGGGCGATGATTACATTGTATGCCCGACAACATGCGACCCTGTGTATGCTTTCTAAGGGCGATGAATTCCTACAACGCCTTTTGTATCCAACCATGTGTATGTTGTCCAATTAAAATGATGGCATGCCATGCCTGACATCATCCGACCGTGTTTTCATTCAAAGGGCGATGATGGAATGCCACGCCCGATGTAGTTCTACTATATAAGCTATCCTAGGGCAATGATAGCATGCCATGCCGTGTGTGTAGTCCAAGGTCGATGATAACATGCCATGCCTGACGTTCTCCAACCGTATATGTTGTCCAACTGCGATGATGGCATACCACGCCGAAGTCATTTCACAGTGTGTGCTATCCAAGGTCAAAGATGGCATGTCACACCCGACGTCATCCGACCGAGTTTGCTTCCCAATGGCGATGATGGCATAGCATGGACGATCTCGTGCCACCATGTATGTTTTCCAAAGGCGATGATGGCATCCCATGCCTGATGTCATCCAACCATGTGTGCTGCCCATGGGACATGCGGGCTTGCCACGCCCGACATCCTCCGATAGTGTGTGATATCCAAGGGCGATGAGAACATGTAACGCCCAACATCGTCCAATCCTGTATTCTTTCCAAAGGAGATGATAACATTTCACACCCAATGTAATCCGACCATGTATATTGTCCAAGGGCAATGATCATATTTAACGCCCGTCGTCCTCTGATTCAGTGTGCTGCCCAAGGGCGATTATATCATTGCCAAGGCTGACGTAGTCCGATCGTGTGGGCTTTTCAAGAGAGATGATATCATGTCATTCATGATGTCGTTCGACCATGTATTCTATCCAAGGACGATGATAACATTCCATGACCATATATGCTTCCCAAGGGACATTAATGCCTGCCATGCCGTGCGTAGTCCGACCGTGTGTGCTATGCAAGGGATATGATTGCATGCCACGCTCGACCTCGTCTTACCATTTAAGCGGTCTAATGGTCGATGATAGCATGGCAAGACCAACGTCAATAAACCCTTTGTGCTTTTAAGGGCTATGATTGCATGTCATGCTCGAGGTCGCCCGAACGTGTGTGCTGCACAAGGACGATGATGACATGCCACGCCCGACCTCAACCAACCATGTGTGCTGCAAAAGGGCCATGTGGGCATGCCACACCCCGATGTCGTCTAATCGTGATTGCTTACCACAATGATGATGGGATGCCACGCCTGACGTAGTCTAATCGTGTGTGTTGTCCAAGGTGATGATGACATGCCACGCTCGACGTCATTCGACCGTGTGTGCTCCCCAAGGACCATGGTGGCATGCCATGTGAAACATTGTTCGACCCTGTGTTCTTTCAAAGAAGAATGATTTCAACTAACGCTTGACGTCGTCTGACCGTGTGTTCTGCACGAGGGCAATAATGGCATGCAACGCCCGACATCGTTTTTCTGTGTGTGCATTCCAAAGGCAATGATGGCATACTACGTCGACATCGTCTGACTGTATGTGCTGTCCAAAGGGAAATGATGACCTTTAATGCATAACATTGTTGGACTGCGTCTGCTGTCCAAGGTCTATGATAGAATTGCCACGCTCTACGTCATCCGACCGTGTGGGCTGGACAAGGGCTATGATGGCATGCCATGCCCGATGTACTCCGACCATGTATTACTGTCCAAGGGAGATGATGGATTACCATGCCCAACATCTTTCCACTGTATGTGTTGTCTAATTGTGAAGATGGAACGTCAGTCCTGACCTCATCTGACAACGTGTGCTGCCCAATGGCCTTGCAGGCACATGATGCCCGATGTCGTCTGATCGAGTGTGCTGTCAAAGGGCGATGATAATATGCCACGCACAACGTTGTCCGATTATGTATACTCTCCAAATGAAATGATGGCATTCCATGCGCAACGTCGTCCCATCGTATGTTGATTCCAAGGGCGATGATGGCATTACCATAACCGACATCGTCCGATCGTGTACGGTGCACAAGGGCGATGATGGCATGCCACGCCCAACATTATCCATTCATGTGTACATTCCAAAGGCAATGACGGCATGCCACATCAACGTCGTTCCATCATGAGTGTTGCACAAGGGCGATGATAGCACTGCCATGGCAAACATCGAAATGTGTGTACAGTCCAAGGGATATGATATCATGCCATACTCGATGTCATGCGACAGTGTATGCTGTCCAAGGGTGATGATGGCATGCCACGCCCGATGTTGTCCTACCCTATGTATGTTGTCCAATGTTGATAATGGTCAGCCACACCCGACAGTATGTTCTGGCCAAGGTCCATGATTGAATGCCATGCCCAACGTAGTCCGACCGTGTATGCTGTCCAAGGGAGATGACTGCATGCCACGCCTGACGTCATTCCACCGTATTTGCTGTCCAAGGGCGATGATGGCATGCCATGCCCGACATATCCGACTGTGGGTGCTGCCTTAGGTCAATGCGAGCATGCCACGCCCGACATCCTCCGAAAGTGTGTGTTGTCCAATGGCGATGATAACATTGCACGCCAGACATCATCCGATCGTGCATGCTTTCCAAGAGCGATGATAACATACCACACCCAACAATGTCTGACGGTGTATGTTGTTCAAGGGCAATGATGGCATTTAATTCCCGATGTCGTCCAACTGTTTGTGCTGCCAAAAGGTTATTATAGCATTGCTAATCACAACGTAGTTCGATCGTATGTGATATCCATGGGCGATAAAAAAATAATATTCCCGACATTGTCCGACCGTTTATTCTGTCCAAGATAGATGATTACATGCCACGCGCAACATCATATGAACCAGTGTATGGTTCCCAAGGACGATGATGGCTTGCCACGCCCGACGTAGTCCGACCGTGTGTGCAGTCTAAGGGACATTATGGCATGCCACGCTCGACGTTGTCCGACCATGTAAGTTGTCCAAGGGCAATGCTATCACGCCATGCCTGCGTCGTACCACTATATGTTATGTCAAAGGACAAAGATGGCATGTAAGGCGTAACGTCGTCCGACAGCGTGCTGCCCAATGGCGATGATGGAATGCAATACTCGATGTTGTCATATATTGTGGGAAAAATTAAGGGAAATGTATTAAACGGGATAAAATATTTTTCTCATAAAATTGATTATCTAACATTAATCTATACATTCTAATATGTGTTACACAAATATTTTGAACACAAAAATCTATTTTCTTTTATAAGATTCATAGAAATAAAGAATTACACTTTTCTTGAAAATTGGGGGAAATTCAAACTTGAATGGGTTATAACACATTTTTTGGAAAATTAACTTTTCCAAACCGCCTTTGGGGGTTGGATTTCGTAGATATAAAAAAATAACAAAATTGAGAAAAAAATTCCTTAATCGGACATGTGAGTCAAAAGTTATGGCCGTTTGAAATTTCACATATTTACAACTACTTTTTTTGAGTTTCAATGTATTATTTGGTGAAACTTCAAACAATTGAAACTTTGGGTCGAATAACCATTTTACGCAAAAAAAAAATTATTCTTCATATTTTGTTGACATTTACGTTGTTATATCCTCAACTTGGTTTATTTTTTTTTAAAATATTACTAAATTTTTATTTATATATAAAAATATAAATGTAAATTTTAAAAATAATATTTTTCATGCCGTATTACCATAAAATTAAAAGACTAGTACAATAAGATGGGAAAATCCAGAAGCTATTTTAGATAAGTACGAATGAGACAACCATGATCGATAATGGCATGCCACGCCCGACGTAGTTCGACCATGTGTGCTGCCCCGGGGTAATGATGACATCTAACGCCCGCCGTGATCCTACCGTGTGTGATACCCAAGGGTGATGATGGCATGCCACGTCCGATGTTGTACGACTGTCTCGATTGTCCAAGGGCAATGATGGAATGCCACGCCTGACGTCCTTCAACCGTATATGCTTTCCAAGGGCGATGATGGCAATCCACGCCCAACGTCGTCCAACTGTGTGTGCTTTCAAAGGTCTATGATTGCATGTCATGCCCGACGTCATCCGAATGTGTATGATGCACAAGAATGATAATGGCATGCCATGTCCGACCTCATCCACCATGTGTGCTTCCCTTTGTCCATGCATACATGCCACACCCTACGTGGTCCAATTGTGTGTTCAGTCCAAGTGTGATGATAACATGCTATGTCGACATCGTCTGATCGTGTATGCTTTCCAAAATGATGATGGGATGCCCCACCCGACATTGTCCGACCGTGTGTGCTGCACAAGAGAGATGATGGCATGCCACGCTCGACGTAGTCTTATTGCATCTTTTGCCCAATGGCGATGATGTCATGCCACTCCTGATGTCATCCTACCGTGTTTGTTGCCCAAAGGCCATGCGGGCATGCCACGCCCGACATCGTCTAACTATTTGTGTAGTCCAAATGCGATGATGGCATTCCATGTCGATGTCGTCCGACCATGTGCTTTCCAAGGGTGATGATGGCATGTCAATCCCGAAATTGCCACTCCCAAGTTCATCAAATTGTGTGTCCAGTCAAGGGGTAATGATAATATGCTACGTTCGAGGTCTTCTGACTGTGTATGCTCTCCAAGGGCGATGATGGTATGCCACACCCGACGTGTTCGAACCTTTGTATGCTGTCCAAGGGCGATGATGGACAACTACTACGCCTGACTTCGTCCAACCATATGTGCTGGACAAGGTCCATGGTGTCATGCCACGCGTGACATAGTCTCACTATGTATGCTATACAAGGGTGATGATTGCATGCCATGCGTGACGTTGTCCCACCGTTTATGCGATCCAAGGGTGAAGATGGCGTGACATGCTCGACGTCATTCGACCACGTAGGCTTCCCCATGGTGATGATGGAATTCCACACCCGACGTCATCCGACTTGGTGTGCTTCCCAATGGCCATGCGAGTATGCCACGCCCGACGTTGTTCGTCTGTGTGTGCAATCCAATGGTGATGATGGCATGCCACATCGACGTAGTCCATCTGTGTGTGCTGTCCAAAGGGAAATGATTGCATTAAATGCCCTACGTAGTTCGACCGTCTGTTCTTCCCAAGGGCGATGATAGCATCGCAACACCCAACATCGTGCGACCGTGTTTGCATTCAAAAGGTGATAATAACATCCCACACCCAATGTTGTCTGGTCATGTATGCTTTCCAAGGGCGATGATGACATGCCAAGTCCGACGTCGTCCATCCTTATGTGTGTTTTCTATGGGCAATGATGGCATGCCATGCCCGAAGTAGTCCAACCGTATATGTTATCCTAGGGAGATGTTGGAAAGTCACGCTCGAGTCGTCCCACTTTATATGCAGTCAGAGGGAAAAGATTGCATGTCACTCTCAACGTCGTCCAAATGTGTGTGCTGCCCAATGTAGATGATGGCATGCCATGCCCGACATCATCCGACCATGTGTGCTGCCCAAGGTCCATGCAGGTATGACACGCCCGACATCTTCCGATCGTGTGTGCTCTTCAAGAACATTGATAAATTACCACACCCAACATCGTACGATCGTGTATGATTTTCTAGGGAGATGATGGCATGCTACGTCTGATGTAGTTTGACTCTTTTGCATATCAAGGGTGATGATTACGTGTCCACGGTCGATGTCGTTCGGCCATGTATGCTGCCCAAGGGAAATGATGTCATGCCATGCCCGACGTATTCCAATCGTGTGTGCTGACAAGTGTGATGATGGCTTGCCATGGACGATGTTGTCTCAACGTGTGTTCTAACCATGTGCGATGATAACATGACACGCCTGACGTCAGACGACTATCTGTGTTATCTAAGGGCAATGATGGAATGCAATCCCCGACGTAGTTTGACCATGTATGCTGCCGAAGGGCAATGATGTAATGCCACGCGTGACTCCGTCTGACTGTGGGTGTTTCCCAAGGGCGATGTTGGCATGGTATGCCTGACATCGTCTGTATTGTATGTTGTACAAGGGCTATGATGGCATGCTACGCCCGACATTGTCTGACCGTGTTTTTGATGTCCAACTGCGATGATGGAATTCCATGCCCGATATCATTCGACCGTATGTTCATTCCAAGGGAAAAAATCACATTCCATGTCCGACCATGTATGTTGTTCAAGGGAGATTAGGCATGCCAAGCCCGACGTTGTCCGATCGTGTATTCTTTTCAATGGAAATGATTGGATGCCATGCCTAACGTCGTTCGACCATGTGTGCTTCCCAAGGGCGATGATGGCATGTAATGCTTGACGTCGTTCGAATGTGTGTGCTGCAGGAGAGCGATAATGGCATGCCACGCCTGATGTCATCCAACCATGTGTGCTACGCAAGGGCCATGTGGTCATGTAACGCCCTACGTGGTCCAATCATGTGTTCACTAATAGGGCTATGATAATATGCCACGCCCGATGTCCACTGATCGTGTATGCTTTCCACGGTGAAAATGTGTTGCCACACCCGACATTGTCCAACGGTGTGTGCTTCCCAAGGGAGATTATAACATGCCACGCCCCACATATTTCGATAATGTAAGCCGTCAAACGGCGATGATGTCATGACACACTCGATGTCATCCGACCGTATGTGTTGTCTAAGAGCAATGATGACATCTAACGCCCAACGTTGTTCGACCGTATGTGCTGCACAAGGGAAATAATGGAATGTCACACACGACGTCGACTATCCATGTGTGTAGTTAAAAGGCGATGATGGCATGCCTCATAGACGTCGTCCTACCGTGTTTTTTGCACAAGGGCAATAATTGCATATAACACACGACATCGACTATCAATGTGTGTAGTCAAAAGGCGATGATTAAAAGCCACGTCGACTTCATCTTACCGTGTGCGTTGTCCAAACGGCAATGATGACATTTGATGCCCAACCGTTTATGCAACCTAAGGGTGATGATTGCATTGGAAAACTTGTCTAACTGTGTGTGCTGGCAAAGGGCCAAGATGGCATGCCACACGAGACATCGTTCGAATGGGTGTGCTGGCCAATGTCCATGAGGGCATGCCACATGAGATGTCGTTCGACCACCTATGCTGCACAATTGCGATGATGGATAACCAGGTCCGACGTCATTAGACCGTGTGTGTTGCCCAAGGGCCATGCGGGCATGCCAAGCTTGACGTCGTCTTATCATGTTTGCTTTCCAAGGGAGATGATAACATGCCACGCCCGATGTTGTCCGATCGCATGTGTTCCCTAATGTAGATAATGGCATTCCTTGCCCGACGTAATCTGTTTGTGTGTGCTACCCAAGGGCTAAGAGGCATGACACTCTTGACATCGTCTCTCCATGTGTGTAGTTCAAAGGTGATGAGACATGCCACATCGTCGCTGTCCTAATTTTTATTCTTTCCAAAGGGCATTACTGGATGGCATTAAACGCCCTACTTTTTTCGACCATGTGTGCTGCCCAAGGGAGATTCTAACATTAGCACAGCCAACGTCGTCTGAGGGTGTGTGCAGTCCAAAGGAAATGATAAAATTTCACTCCCGACTTTGTCTGACCGTGTATGCTTTCCAAGTGAGATGATTGCAAGCCATGCTCGACAACGTCCATCGCTATGCATGCTGCCCAAGGGTGACGATGGCATGCAACGCCTGATGTCATATCAGCATGTGTGTTATCCAAGGGAGAAAATGGCATGTCACGCCTGACTTCATCCGACTGCGTGTGCTTCCCAATTGAGATGATGGTATGCCACGTCTGACCGTATGTGTTGCCGAATGGCGATGATGGCATGTCACGCTCGACGTCATCTTGCCGTGTGTACATTCCAAGAGCGATTATTGCATTACCACGACGGACAAAGGTCATGATGGCATACCAAGCCTCATGTAGTACCAACGTTTGTACTATACATGGGCGAAGATGGCATGTCACACCCAACGTCACCCGACCGTGTGTGCTTCCCAATGGTGAAGATGGCATTCCACGCTCGATGTCATTTGACTGTGTGTGCCGCCCAAGTGCCGTACGGGCATGCCACGCCCCACGTTGTCAGATCGTGTGTACATTCCAATGGTGAATATAACATGTTATGCCTGACGTCGTTCGATCCAGTATGCTTTTAAGAAAAATGATAAAAGGACATGCCCGACGTAGTCCAACCGTTTATGCTGTCCAAGCGTAATGATGACATTTAACGCTCGATGTTGTTCGACTTTGCGTGCTGCCCAAGGGTGATTATAGCATTGCTACACAAGACGTAGTGCGATCGTGTGTGTTTTCCAAGGGCGATGATAACATGACATGCCCGACGTCTTCCAATCTTGTATACTATCCAAGGGCAATGATGTCATGCCACGCCCGACGTAGTTCAATCGTATGTGCTGTCCAAGGGGCATGATGGCAGTCCACGCTAGACTTCATCCGAATTTGTATGTAGTCCAAGGGAGATCATAGCATGCCACGCCCGACGTCGTCCCATCTGTTTGCTATCCATGGGCAAACATGGCATGTGACGCATGACGTCATCCGACTACGTATGCAGCCCAATGACGATGATGGTATACCATGCTCGACATCGTTCGACCATGTGTGCAAAATTAAGGGAAATGTTTAATTGAACGGGATAAGAGCTTTTAATCATAAAATATATTCTCTAACATTAAATTTGACATTGTCATATGTGTTACAAAGGAATTTCGAAATCAAAAATCTATTTTGTTTTATCAAATTCATAGAAATAAAGCATAACAATTTTCTCTAAAATTGGGGAAGTTCAAAATTGAATGGGTTAAAAGATGTTTTTTTGGAAAATTGACTCGTCCAAACTGCCTATGGCAATTTGTTCCGTAGATCTCAAAAAAATAACCATATCGAGATAAATATTTGCCTAAATTTACATCTGAGTCAAAAGTTATGGCCGTTTCAAATTTCACAAATTTATAACTACTTTTTTTGAGCTTCAACCTTTGATTAAGTGGAACTTCAAATGATTGAAACTTTGAATTCGAATGTCCATTTGACACAATTTTAGTTTTATTCTGAATATTTTAGAGATATACTTTGTCATAACAATAATTTTGTTTAGTTTTTTATAAAAAATATTAAAATATCTTTATTTATATAGATTAATATAAATTTTAAACTAGATAAGTAATATGCTTCCTGCCATATTAATTTAAAAATGAAAGACTAGTACAATACGATGGGAAAATCTAGAAGATATATTAGAATAGTTCGAATGCGACAACCATGATAGATAATGGAATGCCACGCCCGGCATATTTCGATCGTCTGTGATACACCATTGAAATGATTGCATTTAACGCCCGACGCCGTTCGACCATGTGTGCCGCCCAAGTGCGATGATAGCATGCCACCCCTAATGTCATCTGACCGTGTCTGCTTCCCAAGGGCCATGATCTCATTCCACAACTGACGTATTCCGACCGTGCGTGCTGTCCAAGGGTATGATTGCATTGTCTCGAAAGACATCATCTGATGGTATGTGCTTCCCATGGGCGATGATTGCATGTCATGCCCAATTTCTTTCAACGTTGTGTATGTTTTCCAACTGCGACGATGGCATACCATGGCTGACATCATCAGACCGTGTGTTCATTCCAAGGGTGATGATGTCATGGAACACCGCACGTAGTTCTACCGTATATGCTATCCAAGGGTGATGATGGCATGCCACGCCCAACATAGTACGACCGTGTGTGCTTTTCAGGCGCAATGATTGCATGCTACTCTAGTCTTCATCCACTTGTGTATGCTTCACAAGGGCGATGATTGCATGCCACGCCCGATGTCGTCTGTCTGTGCAATCCAAAGGTGATAATGGCATGCCATGTCGATGTCGTTTGACTGTGTGTACTATCTAAACGGCAATGATAACAAGCCAAGCCCAACATCGTTCGACTGGGTATGTAGTCCAAGGGCAATGATGGTATGCCACGCCTGTTGTTATTCAACCCTGTCGATGTTGTTCAAGGGAGATGATGTCCTGCCACGCTCGACGTCGTTTGACCGTGTGTTCTGGCCAAGGGACATGATGGCATGCCTCGCATGACGTTCTCCAACCGTATATGCTGTCCAAGTGCGATGATGGCATACCACGCCAAAGTCCTTCCAGCGTGTGTGCTTTCCAAAGAAAAAGATGGCATGTCACGCCTGACATCATCCAACCGCTTGTGCTTCCCAATGGTGATTATGGCATACAGCGCACGATATCGTCCCACCATGTATGCTGTCAAAAATAGATGATGGAATCCCACACCTCACGTCATCCAACCATGTGTGCTACCCAAGGGCCATGCGGGCATGCCATGCCCGAAATTATACGATCGTGTGTGATGTCCAAGGGCGATGATAACCTATAACGCCCGACATCGTCCAATTGTGTATACTTTCCAAGGGTGATTATAACATATCATACCCGAGGTAGTCCGACAATGTATATTGTCCAAGTGCAATGATCACATTTAAAGTCCGTCGTCGTCCGATTGTATGTGCTGCCCAAGGGTGAGTATAGCATTGCCAAGGGTGACGTAGTCAGATCGTGTGTGTTGTCCAAGAGTGATGATAACATGTAATTCCTAACGTCATCCAACTGTGTATTCTATCCAAGGGCGATGATTACATTATATGCCCGACAGCGTGCGACCCTTTGTATGCTTTCTAGAGCGATGAATTCCTGCAACGCCTGACGTAGTCAAACCGTGTGTACGTTGTCAAATTAAAATGATGGCATGCCATGCCTGACATCATCCAACCGTGTTTTCATTCAAAGAGCAATGATGGAATGCCACGCCCGATGTAGTTCTACCGTATATGCTATCCAAGGGCGATGATAGCATGCCATGCCGTATGTGCTGTCCAAGGTCAAAGATAACATGCCACGCCTGACGTTCTTGCCGTATATGTTGTCAATCGGCGATGATGGCATACCACGTCGAAGTCATCCCACAGTGTGTGCTATCCAAGGTCAAAGATGGCATGTTACGCCCGACGTCATCCGACCGAGTGTGCTTTCCAATGGCGATGATGGCATAGCATGGATGATCTCGTTCCACCATGTATGTTGTCCAAAGGCGATGATTGCATCCCATGCCTGATGTAATCCAAACATGTGTGCTTCCTAAGGGACATGTAGGCATGCCACGCCCGACATCCTCAGATCGTGTGTGATGTCAAAGGGCGATGAGAACATGTAACGCCCGACATCGTCCAATCTTGTATTCTCTCCAAGGGAGATGATAACATGTCACACCCGATGTAGTCCGACCATGTATATTGTCCAAAGGCAATAATAACATTTAACGCCTGTCGTCGTCCGACTCTGTGTGCTGCCCAAGGGCGATTATAGCATTGCCAAGGCTGACATAGTCCGATCTTGTGGGCTGTCCAAGGGAGATGATATCATTTCATTCCTGACGTCGTTCGACCATGTATTCTATCCAAGGACGATGATAATATTCCATGACGATATATGCTTCCTAAGGGAGATGAATGCCTTCCATGCGTGACGTAGTTCGACCGTGTGTGCTATGCAAGGGACATGATTGCATGCCACGCTCGACCTCGTCTTACCATGTAAGCGGTCCAAAGGGCGATGATAGCAAGCCAAGCCCGACGTCGTTCGACCCTTTGTGCTTCTAAGGGCTATGATTGCATGTCATGCCCGATGTCGTCCGTAAGTGTGTGCTGCACAAGGAAGATAATGGCATGCCACGCCCGACCTCGTCCAACCTTGTGTGCTGCCAAAGGACCATACCTCGATGTTGTCTAATCGTGTATGCTTTCCAAAATGATGATGGGATGCCACGCCCGACGTCATCTGATCGAGTGTAATGTCGAAGGGCGATGATAACATGCCACGCCCAACATTGTTCGGTTATGTATACTCTCCAAAGGAAATGATGGCATTCCATGCCTAACGTCGTCCCATCGTATTTGTATTCCAAGAACTATGATGGCATTACCACAACTGACATCGTCTGATCGTGTATGGTGCACAAGGGCAATGATGACATGCCACGCCCAACATTATCCATTCGTGTGTACATTCCAAAGGCAATGACAGCATGCCACGTCGACGTCGTTCCATCATGAGTGTTGCACAAGGGCAATGATAGCATTGCCACGACAAACATCGAAACGTGTGTACAATCCAATGGATATGATATCATGCCACACACAATGTCATGCAACAGTGTATGCTGTCCAAGGGTGATGATTGCATGCCACGCCCAATGTTTTCATACCTTATGTATGTTGTCCAATGATGATAATGGTCAGCCACACCCGACAGTATGTTCTGGCCAAGGTCCATGATGGTATGCCACGCCTGACGTAGTCCGATGGTGTATGCTGTCCAAGGGAGATGATTGCATGCCACACCTGACGTCATTCCACCGTGTGTGCTATCCAAGGGAGATGATGGCATGCCACGCCCGACGTATCCGACTGTGGGTGTTGACTTAAGTCAATATGAGCATGCCATGCCCGACATCCTCTGATCGTGTGTGTTGTCCAATGGCAATGATAACATGGCACGCCAGGCGTCATTCCATCCTGGACGCTTTCCAAGAGCGATGATAACATACCACACCCAACATAGTCTGACCGTGTATGTTGTCCAAGGGCAATGATGGCATTTAATTCCTGATGTCGTCCGACTGTTTGTGCTGCCAAAGGGTTATTATAGTATTTCTAAGACCGACGTAGTTCGATCGTATGTGATATCCATGGGTGATGAAAAAATGATATGCCCGACATCATCTGACCGTGTATTCTCTCAAAGATAGATGATTAGATGCCACGCGCAACACCATATATACCTATGTATGCTTCCCTAGGACGATGATGGCTTGCCACGCCCGACGTAGTCCGACCGTGTGTGCAGTCCACGGGACATTATGGCATGCCACGCTCGACGACCATGTATGTTGTCCAAGGGCGATGATATCACGCCATGCCTGACGTCGTCCCACAATATGTTATGTCAAAGGACGAATATGGCATGTAAGGCCTAACGTCGTCCGACAGCGTGCTGCCTAATGGCGATGATGGAATACAATACTCGATGTTGTCCGATATTGTGGGAAAAATTAAGGGTAGTGTACTAAATGGGATAAAATATTTTTCTCATAAAATTGATTATCTAACATTAATCTATACATTCTAATATGTGTTACACAAATATTTCGAACACAAAAATCTATTTTCTTTTATAAGATTCATAGCAATAAAGAATTACAATTTTCTTCAAAATTGGGGGAAATTCAATCTTGAATGGGTGAAAACATGTTTTTTGGAAAAATTTATTTGTCCAAACCGCCTTTGGGGGTTTGGTTTCGGAGATCTCAAAAAAATAACAAAATTGAGAAAAAAATTCCTCAATCGGTCATTTGAGTCAAAAGGAATGGCCGTTTGAAATTTCACATATTTACAAATACTTTTTTTGAGTTTCAATCTTTTATTTGGTGAAGCTTCAAATTATTGAAACTTTGGGTCGACTATCCGTTTTACGGAAAAAAATTATTCTGCATATTTTTGTTAGATTTACGTTGTTATATCCTTAACATAGTTTACTTTTTTTAAAAAAAATGTTATTAAATTTTTATTTATACATAATAATATAAATGTAAATTTTAAAACTACTATCTTCATGCCGTATTACGATAAAAATGAAAGACTAGTACAATAAGATGGGAAAATTGAGAAGCTATTTTAGATTACTACAAATGAGACAACCATGATCGATAATGGCATGCCATGCCCGACGTAGTTTGACCGTGTCTGCTTCCCCAGGGTAATGATGGCATCTAATGCACGACGTCATCAGATCGTGTGTGCTACCCAAGGGATAAGATGGGATGCCACGTCTGATGTTGTATGACTGTTTATGCTATCCAAGGGCAATGATGGCATGCCACGCCTCACGTCCTTTGACCGTGTATGCTTTCCAAGGATGATGATTTCAACCTACGCCCAATGTAGTCCGTCTGTGTGTGCTTCCAAAGGGCTATGATTGCATGTCACACCCGACGTCGTCCGATTGTGTATGATGCACAAGGGCGATAATGGACATGCCACACCTTATGTAGTCTAATTGGGTGTTCAGTCCAAGGGCGATGATAACATGTTATGCCGACATCGTATGATCGTGTATGCTTTCTAAAACGATAATGAGATGCCATGCGAGACATTATACGACCGTGTGTGCTGCACAGAGATATGATGGTATGCCACGCCCGACGTAGTCTGATCGCAACTGTTGCCCAATGGCAATGATGGAATGCCACGCTTGATATCATTTGACCGTGTGTTGCCCAAGGTCCATGCGGGCATGCCACACCCGATGTCGTCTAACTATTTGTGTAGTCCAAAGGGGATGATGACATTCAATGTCGATGTTGTTCGACCGTGTGCTTTCCAATAGCGATGATGGCATGTAAAGACCGATGTCGTCCGACCGAATTTAGTGCCCAAGTCCGATGATAGAATTGCCATGCCCAACTTCAATTAATTGTGTGTGCAGTCCAAGTGCAATGATAATATTCCATGTACGACGTCGTCTAACCGTGTATGCTCTCTTAGAGCGATGATGTCATGCCACGCCCAACGTTGTCCGAACCTGTGTATGATGTCTTAAGGAGATGATGGCCTTCTACGCCCAACCTCGTCCAACCATGTGTGCTTGAAAAGGTGCATGATGGTATGCAACGCCTGACATAGTCTGCCCGTGTATGTTGTCCAAGGGCTGTGATGGCATGCCACGCCCGACATTGTCCCACCGTTTGTGCGTTCCAAGGGTGAAGATGGCATGACACGGCCGATGTCATCCGACCACGTGTGCTTCCCAATGGTGATGATGGTTTTCCAAGCCCGACGTCATCCGACTTTTTGTGCTGCCCAATGTCCATGCAAGCATGCCACGCCCGACATTGTTTATCCGTGTGTGCAATCCAAAAGTGATGATGGCATGCCACGTCGATGTCGTCCGACTGTGTGCTGTCCAAAGGGCAATGATGGCATTAAGCGTCATACGTAGTCCGACTGTGTGTGCTGCCCAAGGGCGATGGTAGCATCGCAACGCCAAACATCGTGAGACTGTGTGTGCATTCCAAAGGCGATGATAATATCCCACACCCGACGTTGTCTGGTTGTGTATACTTTCCAAGGGCGATGATCGCATTCCACGCCTGACATAGGCTATCCTTGTCTATGTTGTCCAAGGGCAATGATGGTATGCCACGCCCGAAGTAGTTCGACCGTGTATGTTATCCAAGGGCGATGATGGCATGTAACGCCCGACGTCATCCCACTGTGTGTGCAGTCCAAGGGCGAAGATTGCATGTCATGCTCAACATTGTCCAACCGCGTGTGCCGCACAATGTAGATGATGGCATGCCACGCCTGACATTGTACGACCATGTATGCTGCCCAAGGTCCATGCGGACATGACATGACTGACATCTTTCAATCGTGTGTGCTCTTCAAGAACATTGATAACATACCTCACCCAACATCGTCCGATCGTGTATGCTTTTCAAGGGCAATTATGGCATGCCAAGCGTGACTTCGTTCGACCGTGTGTGCATACCAAATACGATGATAACATTTCCACAGTCGATGTCGTCCTACCATGTATACTGCCCAAGGGACATCATTTCATGCCATGCCCGACGTAGTCTGATCGTGTGTGCTGTCCAATTGGGATGATGGAATTTCCACGGACGATGTCGTCTCACCGTGTCTGCTAACCATAGGCGATGATAACATGACACGCCTGATGTTGTATGACAATCTGTGTTATCCAAGGGCAATGATGGCATGTCATGCCTGACATAGTTCGATCGTGTATGGTGCTCAAGGGCAATGATGACATGCCACGCCTGACTTCGTCTGACTCTAGGTGTTTCACAAGGGCAATGATGGCATGGCATGCTTGACGTCATTTGATACGGTATGATGTCCAAGGGCGTTGATGGAATGCCACACCCGACATCGTTTGAACTTGTTTTTTTTTCCAATTGCGATGATGGAATGCCACGCCCAATATTCTCTTACTGTGTGTTTATTCAAAGGGAGAAAATCACATGCCACGCTCGACGTAGTCCAACCATGTATGTTGTTCAAGGGGGATTATGGCATGCCATGCCCGACATCGTCAGACTTGGTATTCTTTCCAAGGGCGATGATGGCAAGCCACGCCCGATGTTTTCTGACCGTGTGCGCTGCCCAAGAGCGATGATGGCATGTCATGCCTGATGTTATCCAAACGTGTATGCTACACGAGGCGATAATGGCACGCCACGCCCGACGTCACTTGATTGCATGTTCTTCCCAACGGCCATGTGGGCATGTAACGCCCTACGTGGTCCAATCATTTGTTCAGTCATAGGGTGATGATAATATGCCACGCCCGATTTCGTCCTATCGTGTATGTTTTCCAAGGGTGCTGATGGGATGCCACACCCGGCAGTGCCAACGGTGTGTGCTTCCCAAGGGAGATCGGCATGCAACGCCCAACATAGTCCGATCACGTAAGCCGTCAAAGGGAGATGATGGCATGCCACGGTTGACATCATCCAACCGTGTGTGTTATCTAAGAGCAATGATGGCATCTAAGGCCCGACGTCGTTCGACTTTGTGTGGTACACAAGGTCAATAATGGCATGTCATACACGACGTAGACTATCTGTGTGTGTAGTCAAAAGTCGATGATGGCATGCCACGTCGACTTTTTCATACCATTTATGTTGTCCAAGGGGCAATGATGACATTTGATGCCCGACATCGTCTAATCGTGTATGCTACCCAAGGGCAATGATAGCATTGGCAAACGTTTTCTAACCGTGTGTGCTGGCCAAGGGCCACGATGGCATGTCACGCCAGACGTCATTCTACCGGGTGTGATGGCCAAGGTCCATGAGGGCATGCCATGCCAGATGTCGTCCAACCGCGTCCGGCCACGTCCGACTTAATTTGACAGTGTGTGCTACCCAAGGGCTATGAAGGCATGCCATGTCTGACGTTTTCCAATCATGTGTGCTTTTCAAGGGCGATGATTACATGCCACGCCGGATGTCGTCTAATCGCATGTGCTGCCTAATGGAGATAATGGCATGCCACGCACGACATCATCTGTTTGTGTGTGCTACACAAGGGTTATGCGGGCATGCCACGCTTGACGTCGTCCGTCCATATGTGTAGTCCAAAGGCGATGAGACATGCCATGTAGTTGTTGTCCTACCATGTGTTCTTTCCTAAGGGAAATATTGGATGGCATTTAACGCCCTACTTTTTTCGACCATGTGTGCTGTCCAATGGAGATTTTAACATAACCACACCTAATGTCGTTTGAGCGTATGTGCAGTCCAAAGGCAATGATAAACTGTCACTCCCGACTTTCTTCGACCGAGTATGCTTTCCAAGGGCGATGAATGCAAGCCATGCTCAACATCGTCTATCCCTGTATATGTTTTCCAAGGGTGATTATGCCATGAGACGCCTGATGTCATCCCACCATGTGTGTTGTCCAAGGGCGAAGATGGCATGTCACGCGTGACGTCGTCCAAGTGAGTGTGCTGCCCTATGGAGATGATGGTATGCTACTTCTAACTTTATGTGCTGCCGAATGGCGATGATGACATGCCACGCCCGATGTCATCTAACCATTTGTGTTGCCAAAGAGCCATGGGATTATGCCATCTGACCGTGTGTACATTCCTAGAGCCATGATTGCATTGCCACGACCGACATTGTTCGATCGTGTGTCCTGGACAAAGGCCATGATGTCCTACAATGCCTGACGTAGTCCTACCATGTATGTTGTGTATGGGCGATGATGGCTTTCCATGCCCAACGTCGTCCCACCGTGTGAGATATTCAAGGTCAAAGATTGCATGTCATGTCCAACGTCGTCCGACTGTGTGTGCCGCCCAAAGTCCATATGGGCATGCCACGCCTGACGTTGTCCTATCGTGTGTGCATTTTAAGGGTGATCATAACATGTTACGCCTTACGCTATGTTTCCAAGGTAGATGATAACATGACACACCCGACGTAGTCCAACCGTTTATGATGTCCAAGGGAAATGATGGCATTTAACGCTCGACGTCGTCCGACCTTTTGTGCTGCCCAAGTGTGATTATAGTATTGCTACACCAGACATAGTGCAATCGTGTGTGCTTTCCTAGTGCTATGATAACATGACATGCCCGACGTCATCCAATTGTGTATGTTTCCCAAGGGCGATGATGGCATGACACGCCCGACATTATTCCACCCTATGTATACTTCCTAAGGGCGAAGATGGCCTACCACGCCCGACTTAGTCCGACCGTGTGTGTTGTCCAAGGAATATGATGGCATGCAACGCTAGACTTCATCTAACTATGTGTGTAGTCGAAGGGCGATGATGGCATGCGACACCCGACGTTTTCCCATCGTGTTTTCTATTCAAGGGCAAAGATGGCATTTGACGCGCGACGTCGTCCGACTCCGTGTGCTGCCCAATGCCGATGATGGTATGCCATGCTCGACATCGTCTGACCATGTGTACACAATTAAGGGAAATGTTAAATTGAACGGGATAAAACATATTAATCATAAAATATATTATCTAACATTAAATTTGACATTCTCAGATGTTTTACCAAGGTATTTCAAACTCAAAAATCTATGTTCTTTTATTAGAATCATAGCAATGAAGAATAATTTTTTTTTCAAAATTGGGGAAATTCAAAATTGAATGGTCTAAAAGATGTTTTTTGGAAAATTGACTCGTCCAAACCGCCTATGGTTATTTGTTCGGTAGATCTAAAAAAAACAACCATATTGAGATAAAAATTTACCTCAATCGGACATCCGAGTCAAATGTTATGGCCGCTTGAAATTTCACAAATTTACAACTACTTTTTTTGAGCTTAATCTTTGATTTAGTGAAACTTCAAATGATTGAAACTTTCGGCTCGAATATCCGTTTGACGCAATTTTGTTTTTATTCTGCATATTTTTGATATCTACATTGTCATATCCATAATTTGGTGTAGTTTTTAAAAAAAGTATTAATATATCTTTATTTATATATAATAATATTAATGTAAAACTAGAAAAGTAATATGCTTCGTTCCGTATTAAGTTAAAAATGTAAGACTAGTACAACACGATGGGAAAATCTAGAAGATATATTAGATTAGTTCAAATGCGATAACTATGATCATTAATGGCATGCAACGTGCGGAATATTCCGATCGTCTGTGCTGGCCAAGGGAAATGGGCATCTAATGCTCGACGTCGTCCGACCATGTGTGCTTCCTAAGGTCCATAATGGTATGCCTCACCTACCGATCTCCAACCGTATATGCTGTCCAATTGCGATGATGGCATACCACGTCGAAGTCGTCCCACCGTATGTGTTGTCCAAGGGCAAAGATGGCATGTCACGCCCACGTCATCCGACCGCTTGTCCGTTCCAATGGCGATGATGGCATAGAACGCACGATCTCATACCACCATGTATGTTGTCCAAAGGAAATGATGGCATCCCATGGCTAACGTCATCCACCCATGTGTGCCGCCCAAGGGTCATGCGGGCATGCCAAGCCCGACATCGTATGATTGTTTGTGATTTCCAAGGGTGATGATGACTTGTAACGCCCGACATCGTCTAATCGTGTACTATTTCCAAGGGTGATGATAACATGTCACACCCAACGTAGTTTGACCATGTATATTGTCCAAGTGCAATGATCAAATTTAATGCCCGTCGTCATCCGATTCTATGTGCTGCCCAAGGGAGATTATAGCATGGCAAAGGGTGACATAGTCTGATTGTGTGTGCTGTTCAATAGAGATGATAACATGTCATTCCTGACGTCGTCCAACTGTGTATTCTATCAAAGGGCGATGATTACATTATATGCCCGACAGCATGCGACCCTACGTATGCTTTCTAAGGGCGATGAATTCCTGCAATGCCTGTTGTAGTCCAACCGTGTGTATGTTGTCCAATTAAAATGATGGCATGCCATGCCTGACATCATCCGACCGTGTTTTCATTCCAAGGGCGATGATGGAATGCCACGCCCAATGCAGTTCTACCGTATATGTTATCCTAGGGCGATGATAGCATGCCACGTCGTGTATGCAGTCCAAGGTCGATGATAACATGCCACGCCTGACGTTCTCCAACCTTATATGTTGTCCAACTTCGATGATGGCATACAACGCCAAAGTCATCCCACAGTGTGTGCTATCCAAGGTCAAAGATGACATGTCACACCCGACGTCATCCAATCGAGTGTGCTTCCCAATGGCGATGATGGCATAGCATGGACGATCTCGTCCCGTCATGTATGTTTTCCAAAGGCTATGATTGCATCCCATGCCTGATATCATCAAACCATGTGTGCTGCCCATGGGACATGTGGGCATGCCACGCCCGACATCCTCCGATAGTGTGTGATATCCAAAGGCGATGAGAACATGTAACGCCCGACATCGTCCAATCCTGTATTCTTTCAAAGGGAGATGATAACATTTCACACCCGATGTAGTCCGACCATGTATATTGTCCAAGGGCAATGATCACATTTAACGCCCGTCATCCTCCGACTCTGTGTGCCGCCCAAGGGCGATTATATCATCACCAAGGCTGACGTAGTCCGATCGTGTTGTCTGTCCAAGGGAGATGATATCATGTCATTCATGACGTCGTTCGACCATGTATTCTATCCAAGGATGATGATAACATTCTATGACCATATATGCTTTCCAAGGGAGATTAATGACTGCCATGCCTGGCGTAGTCCGAGCGTGTGTGCTATGCAAGGGATATTATTGCATGCCACTCTCGACCTCGTCTTACCATGTAAGCGGTCCAAAGGGCGATGATAGCAAGGCAAGCCCAACGTTATTAAATTTTTCGTGCTTTTAAGGGCTATGATTGAATCTCATGCTTGAGGTTGCCCTAACGTGTGTGCTGCACAAGGATGATAATGGCATGCCACGCCCAACCTCATCCAACCATGTGTGTTGCCAAAGGGCCATGTGGGCATGCCACACCCCGATGTCGTCTAATAGTGTATTCTTTCCAAAATGATGGTGGGATGCAACGCCTGACGTACTCTAATCGTGTGTGTTGTCTAAGGCGATGATGGCATGCCATGCTCAACGCATCTGACCGTGTGTGCTCCCCAAGGACCATGGTGGCATGCCATGTCAAACGTCGTTCGACCCTTTGTTCTGTCCAAGGACAATGATTGCAACTAACGCTTGACGTCATCTTACCGTGTGTTCTGCACGAAGGCAATAATGGCATGCAACGCCCAACGTCGTTTTTCTGTGTATGCATTCCAAAGGCAATGATGGCATAATACGTCGACATCATCTGACTGTATGTGCTGTCCAAAGGGAAATGATGACATTTAACGCATAACGTTGTTGGATTGCGTCTGCTGCCCAAGGTCGATGATAGAATTGCCACGCTCTACGTCATTCGACCGTGTGTGCTGGACAAGGGCCATGATGGCATGCCAAGCCCGATGTACTCCGACCATGTATTAGTGTCCACGGGCGATGATGGATTACCATGCCCAACATCTTTCCACTGTGTGTTGTCTAAGTGCGAAGATGGAACGTCACTCCTGACTTCATCTGACAACGTGTGCTGCCCAATGGCCTTGCAGTCACATAACGCCCGACGTCGTCCGATCGAGTGTGCTGCCAAAGGGCGATGATAATATGCCACGCCTAACGTTGTCTGATTATGTATACTCTCCAAAGGAAATGATGGCATTCCATGCGCAACATCGTCCCATCGTATGTGCATTCCAAGGGTGATGATGAAATTACCACAACCGACATCGTCCGATCGTGTACGGTGCACAAGGGAGATGATGGCATGTTACGCCTGACATTATCCATTCGTGTGTACATTCCAAAGGCAATGACGTCAAGCTCCGTCGACGTCATTTCATCATGAGTGTTGCACAAGGGCGATGATAGCACTGCCACGGCAAACATCGAAATGTGTGTACAGTCCAAGGGATATGATATCATGCCATACTCGGATGATGATACTCCATGAGCGATAATGGCATGCCACGCCTGACGTATCCGACTGTGGGTGCTGCCTTAGGTCAATGATAGCATGCCACACCCGACATCCTCCGATCGTGTGTGTTTTTCAATGGCGATGATAACATGGAACGCAAGACCTTAATGGGTTATTATAGCATTGCTAAGCCCAACGTAGTTCGATCATATGTGATATCCATGGGCGATGAAAAAATGATATGCCTGACATCGTTCGAACGTGTATTCTGTCAAAGATAGAGGATTACATGCCACGCGCAACATCATATAAACATGTGTATGCTTTCCATGGACGATGATTGCTTGGCACGCCCGACGTAGTCCAACCGTGTGTGCAGTCAAAGGGACATTATGACATGTCACGCTCGACGTTGTCCGACCATGTATGTTGTCCAAGGGGTATGATATCATGCCATGTCGGACGTCATACAACTATATGTTATGTCAAATGACAAAGATGGCATGTCAAGCCTAACATCGTCTGACAGCGTGTGCTGCCCAATGGTGATGATGGCATGCAATACTCGACGTTGTCCGATATTGTGGGAAAAATTAAGGGAAATGTATTAAACGGGATAAAATATTTTTTTCATAAAATTGATTATCTAACATTAATGTATACATTTTGATATGTATTACACAGGTATTTCGAACACAAAAATCTATTTTTTTATATGATTCATAGCAATAAAGAATTACAATTTTCTTGGGGGAAATTCAAACTTGAATGGCTTATAACACGTTTTTTGGAAAATTAACTTGGCCAAACCTCCTTTGGGGGTTGGCTTTCGTAGATATAAAGAATAATAAAATTGAGAAAAAAATGCCTTAATCGGACATGTGAGTCAAAATTTATGGCCGTTTCAAATTTCACATATTTACAACTACTTTTTTTGAGTTTTAATCTATTTTTTGGTGAAACTTCAAATGATTTAAACTTTGGGTCGAATATCCATTTTACGCAAAAAAAACTATTCTGCATATTTTGTTGACATTTACGTTGTTATATCCTTAACTTGGTTTAATTTTTTTTAAAAAAAATATTTTTAAATTTTTATTAATATATATTAATATGAATGTAAATTTTAAAACTAATATTCTTCATGCGGTATTGTGATACAAATGAAAGACTAGTACAATAAGATGGGAAAGTCGTGAAGCTATTTAGATTAGTACGAATTAGACAACCATGATTGATAATGACATGCCACGCCCGATGTAGTTCGACCGTGTCTTCTACCCCAGGGTAATGATGGCATCTAATGCACGACATCATCAGACCGTGTGTGCTACCCAAGGGTGAAGATAGGATGCCATGTCTGATGTTGTATGACTGTCTATGCTGTCCAAGGGAAATGATGGCATTCTACGCCTAACGTCATTCGACCGTGTATGCTTTCCAATAGTGATGATTTCAAGCCACGCCCAACGTCGTCCGACTGTGTGTGCTTCCAAAGGGCTATGGTTGCATGTCACGCCCGACGTCGTCCGATTGTGTGTGATGCACAAGGGCGATAATGGACATGCCACACCTAACGTAGTCTAATGGTGTGTTTAGTCTAAGGGCGATGATAACATGTTATGCCGACATTGTCGGATCGTGTATGCTTTCCAAAATGATAATGGGATGCCATGCAAGACATTATCCGACCGTGTGTGCTGCACAAAGATATGATGGTATGCCACGCCCTATATCATCTGACCGTATGTTGCCCAAGGTCCATGCGGGCATGCCACGCCCGACGTTTCTAACTATTTGTGTAGTCCAAAGGGGATGATGGCATTCCACGTCGATGTCGTCCGACCGTGTGCTTTCCAATGGGGATGATGGCATGTAATGACCGACGTCGTCCGACCGAGTTTAGTTCCCAAGGCCAATGATAGAATTGCCACGCCCAATTTCATCCAATTGTGTGTGCAGTCCAAGTGCAATGATAATATGCCAAGTCCGACACCGTCTGACCATTATGCTCTGTAAGAGAATGATGTCATGTCACGCCCGACAGTGTCTGAACTTTTGTATGATGTTTTAGGTAGATGATGGCCTGCCACACCCAATCTCGTCCAACCATGTGTGCTGGACAAGGTTCATGATGGTATGCAACGCCTGACATAGTCTGACCGTGTATGTTGTCCAAGGGTGATGATGGCATGCCATGCCCGACGTGGTCCCACCATTTGTGCATTCCAAGGGTAAAAATGGCATGTCACGCCCGATGTCATCCGACCATGTGTTTTTCCCAATGGACATGATGACATTCCAAGCCCGACGTCATCTAACTGTATGTGCTGCCCAATGGCCATGCAAGCATGCCACGCCCAACATTGTTCGTCTGTGTTCGATCCAAAGGTGATGATGTCATGACACGTCAGCATCGTCCGACTGTGTGTGCTGTCCAAAGTGCAATGATTGCATTAAATGCCCTATGTAGTCCGACCATGTGTGCTGCACAAGGGCGATGATAGCATCGCAACGCCCAACATCGTGCGACCATGTGTGCATTCCAAAGGCGATGATAACATCCCACATCCGATGTTGTTTGGTCGGGTGTACTTTTCATGGGCAATGATGGCATGCCACGCCCGATGTAGTCTGTCCCTACGTATGTCGTCCAAGGGCAAATGATGGCATGCCAAACCCTAAGTAGTTCGACTGTGTATGTTGTCCAAGGGCGATGATGGCATGTCACGCCCGACATCGTCCCACTGTGTGTGTAGTCCAAGGGTGAAGATTGCACGTAACACTTAACGTTGTCCAACCGCGTGTGCCGCCCTATGTTGATGATTGTATGCCATGCCCGACATTATCCGACCATGTGTGCTTCCCAAGGTCCATGCAGACATGACATTCTTGTCATCATTCAATCGGGTGTGCTCTTAAGGAACATTGATAACATACCATGCCCATTATCGTCCGATCGTGTATGCTTTCCAAGGGTGATGATGGCATGCCATGCTTGACGTTGTTCAACCGTATGTGCAATCCAAGTGCGATGATGACATTGCCACGGTCGACGTCTTCCAACCATGTATGCTACCCAAGGGACATCATGCCTTGCCCGACTTTGTCCGATCGTTTGTGCTGTCCAAGTGTGAGTATGGCATTGCCATAGACGACGACGTCTCACCGTGTGTGTCAACCATGGGTGATGATAACATGACACGCCTGACGTCGTACGACCATTTGTGTTATCCAAGGGCAATGATGCCATGCCACACCCGACGTAGTTCGACCGTGTATGCTGCCCAAGAGCAGTGATGCCATGCCACACCTGACTTTGTCTGACTCTAGGTATTTCCCAAGGGCAATGATGGCATGGCATGCTTGACGTCGTCTGATACAGTATGCTGTCCAAGGGCAATGTGGCATTCCACGCCCGACATTGTCTGACCCTGTTTATACTGTCCTATTGCGATGATGGAATGCCACGCCCGATATCCTCCGACTATGTGTTCATTCCAAGGGAGAAAATCACATGCCACGCTCGACGTAGTCCAACCATGTATGTGGTTCAAGGGAGATTATGGCATGCCAAGCCCAACATCGTCTGACTGGGTATTCTTTCCAAGGGCGTTGATGGCATGCCACGCTCGACCTCGTCCGACCGTGTGTGCTGCCCAAGGGCGATGATAACATGTCATTTGTGACTTTGTCCGAACGCGTGTGCTGCACGAGGCGATAATGGCATGCCACACCTGACGTCATTCGACCATGTGTGATGCTAAGGGCCATGTGGACATGTAACGCCCTACGTGGTCCAATCACGTGTTCAATCATAGGGCGATGATAATATGCCACGCCTGATGTCGTTCGATCGTGTATGCTTTCAAAGGGTGCTGATGGGATGCCACGCCCGACATTACCCGACGGTGTATGCATCCCTAAGGGAGATTATGGCATGCCACGGCTGACATAAACCGATCATGTAAGCTGTCAAAAGGCGATGATGGCATGCCACGATCGACGTCATCTGAACGTGTGTGTTGTCTAACAGCAATGATGGCATCTAGTGCCCGACATCGTCAATCGAGTGTGCTGCACAAGGACAATAATGTCATGTCACACACGATGTAGACTATACATGTGTGTAGTCAAAAGGAGATGATGGCATACCACATCGACGTCGTCCTACGATTTGTGTTGTCCAAAGTGAAATGATGACATTTGATGCCCGACGTCGTCCAACCGTGTATGCTACCCATGGGCGATGATAGCATTGTCAGTCGTTGTCTAACCGTGTGTGTTGGCCAAGGGACACGATCAAATGCCATGCAGACATCGTTCGACAGAATGAGCTGGCCAAAGTACATGAGGGAATACCACGCGAGATTCCATCCGACCGCGTGTGCTGCATAATTGCGATGATGGATTGCCAAGTCCGACTTCATAAGACCGTGTGTGCTTTCAAAGGGCCATGGTGGCATGCCACTCCTGACGTCGTCTGATCATGTCTGCTTTCCAAGGGAGATGATAACATGTTACGCCTGATGCCGTTTGATAGCATGTGCTTCTTAGTGGAGATAATGGCATGCATCGCACAACATCATCCATTCGTGTGTGCTACCCAAGGGCTATGTGGCATGCCACGCTTGACGTCGTCCGTCCATGTGTACAGTCCAAAGTCGATGAGACATGCCATGTCCTTGTTGTCCTACCATGTGTTCTTTCCAAACGTAAATATTGGATGGCATTAAACGTCCTACTTTTTCCAACCACGTGTGCTACCCAAGGGAGATTCTAACATTACCACACCCAACGTCGACTGAGCGTGTGTGCAGTCCAAGGGCAAAGATAAAATGTCACTCCGGACTTCATCTGACAGTGTATGCTTTCCAAGGGCGGTGATGACAAGCCATGCTCGACATTGTCCATACCTGTGTATGCTATCCAAGGGTGATGATGGCATGAGACTCCTGATGTCATCCCACCATGTGTATTGTCCAAGGGCGAAGATCACATGTCACGCCTGACGTGATCCGACTCCGTGTGCTGCCCAATGGAGATGATGGTATGCCACTTCAGATCATATGTGCTGTCGAATGGCGAAGATGGCATGCCACGCCCGACGTCATCTAACCATTTGTGCTGCAAAAGATCCATGGGTTCATTCCATGCATGAAGTCGTCCGATCGTGTGTGCTCTCAAATGACAAAGATAACATGTCACGTCCGATGTCATTTGACCGTGTCTACATTCCAAGAGCGATAATTGCATTATCAAAACCGACATCGTCTTATCGTGTGTCCGGGACAAAGGCTATGATGGCATGCCACACCTGACGTAGTCCAATCGTGTAGGCTTTCTATGGGCGATGATGGATTGCTATGCCTAATGTCGTCTGTGTTCTGTCCAATGGAAAAGATGGCATGTCACGCTCAACGTCATCCGACCGTGTGTGCTTCCCAATGGTGAAGATAGCATTCCACGCCCGACGTGATCTGACCGTGTGTGCCGCCCACGGTCCATACGGGCATGCCACGCCCGACATCCTCCGATTGTGTGTGATATCCAAGGGCGATGAGAACATGTAAAGCCCGACATCGTCCAATCCTGTATTCTTTCCAAGGGAGATGATAACATTTCACACCCGATGTAGTTCGACCATGTATATTGTCCAAGGGCAATGATCACATTTAACGCCCGTCGTCCTCCGACTCTGTGTGCTACCCAAGGACGATTATATCATTGCCAAGGCTGACATAGTCCGATCTTGTGGTCTGTCCAAGGGAGATGATATCATGTCATTCCTGACATCGTTCGACCATGTATTCTATCCAAGGACGATGATAACATTCCATGACCATATATGCTTTCCAAGGGAGATAAATGCCTGCCATGCCTGGCTTAGCCGAACCGTGTGTGCTACGAAAGGGATATGATTGCATTCCACGCTCGACCTCGTCTTACCATGTAAGCGGTCCAAAGGGCGATGATAGGAAGGCAAGCCCAACGTCATTAAACCCTTTGTGGTTTTAAGGGCTATGATTGCATCTCATGCTCGAGGTCGCCCGAACGTGTGTGCTGCACAAGGACGATAATGGCATGCCATGCCCGACCTCATCCAACCATGTGTGCTGCTAAAGGTCCATGTGGGCATGCCACACCCCGATGTCATCTTATCGTGTATGCTTTCCAAAATGATGATGGGATGCCACGCCTGACGTAGTCTAATCATTTGTGCTGTCGAAGGCGATGATGGCATGCCACGCTCAACATCATCCGACCGTGTGTGCTCCCCAAGGACCATGGTGGCATGCCATGTCAAACATCGTTCGACCCTGTGTTCTGTCAAAGGACAATGATTGCAACTAACGCTTGACATCGTCTGACCGTGTGTTCTGCACGAGGGAAATAATGGCATGCAACGCCCGACGTCGTTTTTCTGTGTGTGCATTCCAAAGGCAATGATGACATACTATGTCGATATCGTCTGACTGTATGTGCTGTCCAAAGGGAAATGATGACATTTAACGCATAACGTTATTGGACTGCGTCTGCTGCCCAAGGTCGATGATAGAATTGCCACGCTCTACGTCATCCTACCGTGTGTGCTGGACAAGGGCCATGATGGCATGCCATGCCCGATGTACTCCGACCATGTAATAGTGTCCATGGGAGATGATGGATTACCATGCCTAACATCTTTCCACTGTGTGTTGTCTAAGTGCAAAGATGGAACGTCACTCCTGACTTTATCTGACAACGTGTGCTGCCTAATGGCCTTGCAGGAACATGACGCCCAACATCGTTCAATCGAGTGTGCTATCAAAGGGCGATGATAATATGCCACGCCCAACGTTGTCCGATTATGTATACCCTCCAAAGGAAATGATGGCATTCCATGCGAAACATCGTTCCATCGTATGTGCATTCCAAGGGCGATGATGGCTTGGCACGCCCGACGTAGTCCAACCGTGTGTGCAGTCCAAGGGACATTATGACATGCCACGCTCGACGTTGTCTGACAATGTAAGTTGTCCAAGGGTGATGATATAACGCCATGTCGGACGTCGTACCACTATATGTTATGTCAAAGGACGAAGATGGCATGTCAGACCTTACATCGCCCGACAGCATGTGCTGCCCAATGGCGATGATGGCATGCAATACTCGACGTTGTCCGATATTGTGTGAAAAATTAAGGGAAATGTATTAAACGGGATAAAATATTTTTCTCATAAAATTGATTATCTAACATTAATCTATACATTTTGATATGTGTTACACAGGTATTTCGAACACAAAAATCTATTTTCTTTTATATAGCAATAAAGAATTACAATTTTCTTGAAAATTGGGGGAAATTAAAACTTGAATGGGTTATAACACATTTTCTGGAAAATTAACTTGTCCAAACCTCCTTTGGGGGTTGGCTTTTGTAGATATAAAAAAATAATAAAATTGAGAAAACAAATGCCTTAATCGGACATGTGAGTCAAAAGTTATGGCCATTTCAAATTTCACATATTTACAACTACTTTTTTTGAGTTTCAATGTATTATTTGGTGAAACTTCAAATGATTTAAACTTTGGGTCGAATATCCATTTTACACAAAAAACAAACTATTCTGCATATTTTGTTGACATTTATGTTGTTATATCCTTAACTTGGTTTACTTTTTTTTTTAAAAAAATATTATTAAATTTTTATTTATATATAATAATATGAATGTAAATTTTAAAACTAATATTCTTCATGCGGTATTATGATACAAATGAAAGACTAGTATAATAAGATGGGAAAATCGAGAAGCTATTTTAGATTAGTACGAATAAGACAACCATGATCGATAATGACATGCCATGCCCGACGTAGTTCGACCGTGTCTGCTGCCCCTGGGTAATGATGGCATCTAATGCACGACATCATCAGACCATGCGTGCTACCTAAGGGTGAAGATGGGATGCCACGTCTGATGTTGTATGACTGTCTATGCTGTCCAAGGGCAATGATGGCATGCTACGCCTGACGTCATTCGACCATGTATGCTTTCAAGCCACGCCCAACTTCGTCCAACTGTGTGCTTCCAAAGGGCTATGGTTGCATGTCACGCCCAACTTCGTCCGATTGTGTGTGATGCACAAGGGCGTTAATGGACATGCCACACCTTACGTAGTCTTATTGTGTGTTCAGTGCAAGGGCAATGATAACATGTTATGCCGACATCGTCTGATCGTGTATGCTTTCCAAGATGATAATGGGATGCCATTCCAGACATTATCCGACTGTGTGAGCTGCACAAATATATGATGGTATGCCACGCCCTATATCATGTGACCGTGTGTGGCCCAAGGTCCTTGCGGGCATGCCACGCCCGACAATTCTAACTATTAGTGTAGTCCAAAAAGGATGATGGCATTCCACGTCGATGTCGTCCGACCGTGTGCTTTAATATGGGGATGATTGCATGTAAAGACCGACGTCGTCCGACCGAGTGTAGTGCCCAAGGCCGAAGATAGAATTGCCACACCCAACTCCATCCAATTGTGTGTGCAGTCCAAGTGCAATGATAATATGCCATGTTCGACGTCGGCTAACCGTGTATGCTCTGTAAGACCGATGATGTCATGCCACTCCCGATAGTTTCCGAACCTGTTATGAAGTTTTAGGGAGATGATAGCCTGCCACACCCGACCTCGTCCAACAATGTGTGCTGGACAAGGTCCATGATGGTATGCAACGCCTGACATAGTCTGACCGTGTATGTTGTCCAAGGGTTATGATAGCATGCCATGCCCGACGTGGTCCCACAATTTGTGCATTCCAAGGGTAAAGATGGCATGTCACGCCCGATGTCATCCGACCACGTGTTTTTCCCAATGGACATGATGGCATTCCAAGCCCCGACGGCATCTGACTGTGTGTCCTGCCCAAGGGCCATGCAAGCATGCCACGCCCAACATTGTTCGTCTGTGTGTTCGATCCAAAGGTGATGATTGCATGATACGTCGACATCGTCCGACTGTGTGTGTTGTCATAAGTGCAATGATTGCATTAAATACCCTACTTAGTCCGACCATGTGTGCTTCCCAAGGGCGATGATAGCATCGCAACGCCAAACATCGTGCGACCGTGTGTGAATTCCAAAGGCGATGATAACATCCCACACACGACGTTGTTTGGTCGTGTGTACTTTTCATGGGCAATGATGGCATGCCACGCCCAACGTAGTCTGTCCCTGCGTATGTTGTCCAAGGGAAATGATGGCATGCCACACCCGAAGTAGTTCGACTGTGTATGTTGTCTAAGGGCGATGATGGCATGTAACGCCCGACATCGTCCCAATGTGTGTGTAGTCCAAGGGCGAAGATTGCATGTCACACTCAACGTTATCCAACCGAGTGTGCCGCCCTATGTAGATGATGGTATGCCATGCCCGACATCATCCGACCATGTGTGCTACCCAAGGTCCATGCAGGCATGACATTCTTGACATCATTCAATTGTGTGTGCTCTTCAAGAACATTGATAACATACCACGCCATTAGCGTCTGATCATGTATGCTTTCCAATGGCGCTGGTGGCATGCCATGCTTGACGTCGTTCAACCGTGTGCACAATCGAAGTGCGATGATGACATTGCCACGATCGACGTCGCCCGACCATGTATGCTGCCCAATGGACATCATGCCATGCCCGACGTAGTCCGATCGTTTGTGTAGTCCAAGTGCGAGTATTGCATTGCCACGGACGACGTTGTCTCACCGTGTGTGCTAACCATGGGCGATGATAACATGACACGCTTGACATCGTATGACCATTTGTGTTATCCGAGGGCAATGATGCTATGCCACGCCCGATGTAGTTCAAATGTGTATGCTGCCCAAGGGCAGTGATGCCATGACACACCTGACTTTGTCTGACTCTAGGTATTTCCCAAGGGCGATGATGGCATGGCATGCTTGACGTCGTCTGACTGCGTATTCTTTCCAAGGGCAATGATGGCATGCAACGCCGGACGTCGTCCGACCATGTGTGCTGCCCAAGGGCGATGATAACATGTCATTCCTGACCTTATCCGAACGCGTGTGTTGCACATGGAGATAATGGCATGCCACACCTGACGTCATTCGACCATGTGTGATGCTAAGGGCCATGTGTACATGTAACGCCCTACGTGGTCCAATCACATGTTCAGTCATAGGGCGATAATAATATGCCACGCCCGATGTCGTCCGATCGTGTATGCTTTCCAAGGGTGCTGATAGCATGCCATGCCTGACATTACCCGACGGTGTATGCATCCCCAAGGGAGATTATGGCATGCCACGCCTGACATAGTCCGATCATGTAAGCTGTCAAAGGGTGATGATTGCATGCCACGGTCGACGTCATCCGAACGTGTGTGTTGTCTAACAGCAATGATGGCATCTAATGCCCGACGTCGTTCAACCTAGTGTGCCGCACAAGGACAATAATGTCATGTAACACACGATGTAGACTATACATGTGTGTAGTCAAAAGGCGATGATGGCATGCCACGTCGAAGTCGTCCTACCATTGTGTTGTCCAAAGGGAAATGATGACATTTGATGCCCGACGTCGTCCAACCGTGAATGCTACCCATGGGTGATGATAGCATTGTCAATCGTTGTCTAACCCTGTGTGCTGGCCAAAGGACACGATTAAATGCCACGCAGACATTGTTTGACCGAATGAGCTGGCCAAAGTCCATGAAGGCATGCCACGCGAGATGTCATCCGACCGCGTGTGGTGCACAATTGCGATGATGGATTGACAAGTCCGATGTCATTAGACCGTATGTGCTTCCCAAGGGCCATGGTGGCATGCCACGCATGACGTCATTTGATCTTGTCTGCTTTCCAAGGGCGATGATAACATGGTATGCCCGATGCCGTTTGATCTCATGTGCTTCCTAATGGAGATAATGTCATGCATCGCACAACATCATCCGTTCGTGTGTGCTACCCTAGGGCTATGCGGCATGCCAAGCTTGACGTCGTCCATCCATGTGTGCAGTCCAAAGTTGATGAGACATGCCCTGTCGTCGTTTTCCTACCATGTGTTCTTTCCAAAGGTAAATATTGTATGGCATTAAACGTCCTACTTTTTCCGAGCACGTGTTCTACCCAAGGGAGATTCTAACATTACCACACCCAACGTTGGCTGAGCGTGTGTGCAGTCAAAAGGCAAAGATAAAATGTCACTCCCGACATCGTTTGATAGTGTATGCTTTCCAAGGGCGGTGATGACAAGCCATGCTCGACATTGTCCATGCCTGTGCATGCTGTCCGAGGGTGATGATGGCATGAGACTCCTGATGTCATCCCACTATGTGTGTTGTCCAAGGGCGAAGATCGCATGTCACACCTGACGTGATCCGACTTCTTGTGCTACCCAATGGAGATGATGGTATGCCACTTCTGACCATATGTGCTATCGAATGGCGAAGATGGCATGCCACGCCCGACGTCATCTAACCATTTGTGCTGCAAAAGAGCCATGGGGTCATTCCATGCCTGAAGTCGTCCGATCATGTGTGCTTTCAAATGACAAAGATAACATGTCACGTCCGATGTCATCTGATTGTGTCTACATTCCAAGAGCGATAATTGCATTGCAAGGACCGACATTGTCTTATCTTGTGTCCTCGACAAAGGCCATGATGGCATGCCACACCTGACGTAGTCCAATCATGTAGGCTTTCTATGGGCGATGATGGCTTGCTATGCCTAATGTAGTCCCACCGTGTGTACTTTACAAAGGCAAAGATGGCATGTCACGCCCAACGTCATCAAACCGTGTGTGCTTCCCAATGGTGAAGATAGCATTCCACGCCCGACGTCATCTGACCGTGTGTGCCGCCCAAGGTCCATACGGGCATCCACGCCCGACGTTTTCCAATTGTGTGTGCATTCCCAGGAAGATGATAACATGTTATGCATGACGTCGTTCGATCGTGTATGCTTCCAAGGTAGATAATAACATGACACAACCGTCGTAGTCCAACCATTTATGCTGCCCAAGGCTATGATGGCATTTATCGCCTGACGACGTCCGACCGTGTGTGGTGCCAAAGGGAGATTATAGCATTACCATGACCAACATCGTCCGACCGTGTATGCAGTCCAAGGGAGATGATAACATGCAAAGCCCAACATCGTCCGAATGGGTATGTTGTCCAAGGGCGATGATGGTATGCCAAGCCCAATGTTATTGGACCTTGTAAATATTGTTCAAGAGAGATGATGGCCTTCCACGCCCGACGTCTTCGACCGTGCGTTCTGGCCAAGGTCCAGGATGGAATGCCTCACCTTATGTTCTCCAATAGTATATGTTATCCAATGGAGAGGATGGCATAGCACGCACAATCTCGTCCCACCATGTATGTTGTACAATGGCGATAATGGCATCCCATTCCTGACGTCAAATAACCATGTGTGCCGCCCAAGGGCTATGTGGGCATGCCATGCCCGACATCGTGATTTCCAAGGGCAATGATAACCTGTAATGCCTGACATCGTCCGATCGTGTATACTTTCCAAGGGTGATAATAACATGTCACACCCGACATAGTCTGACCATGTATATTTTCCAAGTGCAATGATCACATTTAACACCCGTCGTCGTCAGACTGTTTGTGCTGCCCAAGGGCGTTATAGCACTACCAAGGCTGACGTAGTCCGATCATGTGGGCTGTCCTAGGGAGATGATATCATTTTATTCCTAACGTCGTCCGACCGTGTATTCTATCCAAGGGCGATGATAACATTCCATGACCATGTATGCTTCCCAATGGCGATGAATGCCTTCCGTGCCTGACATAGTCCGACCGTGTGTGCGGTGCAAGGGCTATGATGGCATTCCATGCTCGACGTATTCTTACCATGTAAGCTATCCAAAGGCAATTATGATATTCCACACTCAATGTTTTACCACCACGTGTGCTATCCAAAGTCGAAGATGGCATGTCAAACATCACGTTGTTCGACCGCTTGTGCTGTCCAATTGTGATTATGGAATGCCATGCCTTACGTCGTCCCACATCATGTGCTGCCTAACATCATTAATGGTAAGTCACGCCCGACTTCATCTTATCGTGAGTGATGCCTAGGGGCCATAAGAGCATGCCACGCCCAACTTCAGCCGATTGCGTGTGTTGTCAAAGGGCGATGATAACATGCCACAACCGATGTCATCTAATTATGAATGCTTTACTAGGGGGATGATTGCATGGCACGCCTAACATCATTCAATCATGTGTGGATTGATTAAACAATGATGGCATTGCAATGGCTGACATCTTGTGACCATGTGTGCTTGCCAAGAGCAATGATGGCATGCCACGCCTTACGTATTTTAACTGTGTATATTGTCAAAGGCCGATTATTGCATGCCACGCCCGACGCCGTTCACCATGTGTGCTGTCCAAGGGAAAAGATGACATGTCATGTCGGACATCATCTCACGATGAGTGCTGCCCAATGGATATGATTGTATGCTATGCCCAACATCATTCGACCGTGTGTGCTTCCCTAAGGCCATATTGGCATGTAATGCCCTACGTTGTCCAATCATGTGTTCAGTAATAGGGAGATGATAATGTGCCATGATCGACATCGTCTTATCGTATATTCTTTCCAACGGAGATGATAAAATGTTACACCCGATGTAGCCCGACCATGTATATAGTGCAAGGGCAATGATTACATTTAACGCCCGTCGTTGTCCGACTGTGTGTGCTGCCCAAGGGCGATTATAGGATTGCCAAGGCTGACGTAGTCCGATCATGTTTGCTATCCAAGGGAGATGATATCATGTCATTCATGACGTCATTCGATCGTAATATTCGATCCAAGGCCGATGATAACATTCCATGACCATTTATGCTTCCCAAGGGCGATGAATGCCTACCATGCCTGATGTAGTCCGACCATGTGTGTTGTGCAAGGGACATGATGTCATGCCACGCTCGACATCGTCTGACCATGTAGGTTGTCCAAAGGGCGATGATGGCAAGCCAAGACCAACGTTGTTCTACCCTCTATGCTTCTAAGGGCTATGATATCATGTCATGCCCGATGTCGTCCGAACGTGTGTGCTACACAAGGAGGATAATGCCATGCCATGCCCGACCTCATCCAACCATGTGTGCTGCCAAAGGGCCATGTGGGCATGCCACACCCTACTTGGTCCAATGATGTGTTTAGTCCAAGGGCGATGATTGCATCCCACGCTCGACGTTATCCGACTGTGGGTGCTGCCCAAGCGCCATGCGAGCATGTCGCACCCGAAGTCGTCCTATTGTGTGTGTTCTCCAAGGGCGATGATAACATGGCACGCTTGACATCATCCGATTTTGCATGCTTTTCAAGGGAGATGATAACAAACCACACCCAACATAGTCCGAACGTGTATGCTGTCAAAGGGCAATGACGACATTTAACGCTCGATGTCGTCCAACTGTTTGTGCTGCCCAAGGTTTATTATAGCATTTCCAAGACCGATGTAGCTCGACCGTGTGTCATATCTATGGGCAATGATAAAATGTTATGCTAGACATCATCCGACCGTGTATTCGGTCCAAGGTAGATGATGAGTTGCCACGCGCCACATCATATTACCCTGTGTATGCTTCGCAAGGGCGATGATGGCTTGGTAAGTCCAACGTAGTATGGCCGTGTGTGTTGTCCAAGGGCCATTATGGCATGCCACGCTCGACGTTGTCCGACAGTGTAAGTTGTCCAAGGGCGATGATATCATCCCACGCCTGACGTCGTCCCACTGTGTGTGTTTTCAAAGGCCGAGGATGGCATGTCAGGCCTAACGTTGTCAGACAACATGTGCTACCCAATGGCGATGATTGCATGCAACTCTTGACGTTGTCTGATAGTGTGGGCAAAATTAGGGGAAACATATTAAATGGGATAAAATATTTTTCTCATTAAATTGATTATCTAAAATTAAACTATACATTCAGATATGTGTTACACAGGTATTTCGAAGACAAAAATCTATTTTCTTTTATAAGATTCATAGCAATAAAGAATAGCAATTTTCTTGAACATTAGGGGAAATACAAACTTGAATGGGTTAAAACACATTTTTTGGAAAATTGACTTGTCCAAACTGCCTTTGAGGGTTTGCTTTCACAGATCTCAAAAAAATAACAAAATTTAGAAAAAAAAATGCCTCAATCGGACATGTGAGTCAAAAGTTATGGCCTTTTGAAATTTCACATATTTACAACGCCTTTTTTTGTGTTTCAATCTTTTATTTGGTTAAACTTTAAATGATTGAAATTTTGGGTACAATATCTGTTTTACGCAAAAAATATAATTATTCTGTACATTTTTTGAGATCTACGTGGTCATATCCTTTATTTTGTTTTGTTTTTTTTTAAAAAAATATTATTAAATTTTTATTTATATATTATAATATAAATGTAAATTAGAAAACTAATATTCTTCACGCTGTATTAAGATTTAAATGAAAGACTAGTACAATAAGATGGGAAAATCGAGATGCTATATTAGATTAGTACGAATGATACAACCATGATCGATAATGGCATTCCACGCATGACATAGTTCGACCGTGTGTGCTGCCCCAGGGTAATGATGGCATCTAACGTCCGCTGTGATCCGACCGTGTGTGCTACCCAATGGCGATGATGGTATGCCATGTCCTATGTTGTACGACTGTCTCTGCTGTCCAAGGGCGATTATGACATGCCACGCCTGACGTCCTTCGATCGTGTATGCTTTTCAAGGGCAATTATGGCAATCCACGCCCAGCGTCGTCCGACTGTGTGTGCTTCCAAAGGGCTATGATTGCATGTCACACTTGATGTCGTCCGGACGTGTGTGATTTACAAGGGAGATAATGACATGCCACGCCCGACCTCATCCGACCATGTGTGCTTCCCATGGGCCATGCAGACATGACACACCCTACATGGTCCAATTGTTTTTTCAGTCCAAGGGTGATGATAACATGCTATGACAACATCGTCTAATCGTGTATGCTTTTCAAAACGATGATGGGATGCCCCGCCTGACAATGTCTGACCGTGTGTGCTGCATAAGAGAGATGATGGCATGCCACACCCCATGTAGTCTTATCGCATCTTTTGCCCAATGGCGATGATGGCATGCAACACCTGATATCATCCAACCGTGTTTTTTGCACAAGGGACATGCGGGCATGCCACACCCGACGTCGTATAACTATTTTTGTAGTCCAAAGGGGATGACGACATTCCATGTCGATGTCGTCCAACCCTGTGCTTTCCAAGGATGATGATGGCATGTCAAGCCCGACGTTGTCCAACCGAGTGTAGTACTCAAGGTCGATGATAGAATGGCCACTCCCAACTATGTCCAATTGTGTGTGCAGTCCTAGGGAGATGATGGCATGCCACGCCCGACGTGTCCAAACCTATGTATGCTATCCAACGGCGATGATGGACTGCCATTCCCAAAATTGTCACACTTTTTGTGCGTTCCAAGGGTGAAGATGGCATGACACGGCCGACGTCATCCAACCACATGTGCTTCTTAATGGCGATGATGACATTCCACGCCCGATGTCATCTGACTGTGTGTGCTACCCAATGGCCATGCGAGCACGCCATGCCCGACATTGTTCGTTCGTGTCTGCAATCCAAAGGTGATGATGGCATGCCACGTCGACATCGTCCGACTGTGTGTGCTGTCCAAAGGGCAATTATAGCACGCAACGCCCAACATCGTGAGACTGTGTGTGCATTCCAAAGGCTATATTATGTCCCACACCCGACGTTGTCTGGTCCTGTATACTTTCCAAAGGCGATGATGGCATGCCACGCCCGACGTAGTCTCTCCTTGTCTATGTTGTCCAACGGTAATGATGGCATGCCACGCCCAGAGTAGTTCGACCGTGTATGTTTTCCAAGGGCGATGATGGCATGTCACGCCCGACGTCGTCCCACTGTGTGTGGAGTCCAAGGGCGCAGATTGCATGTCATTCTCAACATTGTCCAACCACGTGTGCCGCACAAAGTAGAGTATGGCATGCCACGCCTCACATCATACGACCATGTATGCTGCCCAAGGTCCATCCAGTCATGACATGCCCGACATCTTTCAATCGTGTGTGCCCTTTCAAGAACATTGATAACATACCACGCCCAACATCGTCCGATCATGTATGCTTTTCAAGCGAGATGATGCCATTACAAGCGTGACGTCGTTCGACCGTGAGTGCATACCAAGGGCGATGATGACATTGCCATGGTCAATGTCGTCCGACCATGTATGCTGTCCAAGGGACTTCATGTCATGCCATGCCCGACGTAGTCTGATCGTGTGTGCTGTCCATTTGGGATGATGGCATTTCCACGAATGATGTCTTCTCATCGTGTCTGCTAACCGTGGGCGATGATAACATGACACGCCTTATGTCGTACGACCATCTGTGTTATCCAAGGGCAATGATGGCATGCCACGCCCGACATAGTACGACCGTGTATGCTTCCCAAGGGCAATGATGCCATGCCACGCCTGACTTCGTCTGACTCTGGATGTGTCCAAAGGGCAATGATGGCATGGCGTGTTTGACATCGTCTAATACGGTATGATGTCCAAGGGGGATAGATGGAATTCCACACCCAATATCCTCTGACTGTGTGTTCATTCAAAGGGAGAAAATGGCATGCCATGCTCGACGTAGTCCAACCATGTATGTTGGTCTAGGGCGATTATTGCAAGCCATGCCCGACATCATCAAACTTGGTATTCTTTCCAAGAGCAATGATGGCATGCAACGCCCGACGTTTTCTAACCATGTGCGCTGCCCATGGGAGAAGATGGAATGTCATGCCTGAAGTTGTCCGAATGTGTGTGCTGCACGAGGCGATAATGGCACGCAACGCTCGATGTCATTCGATCGCATGTGCTGCCCAAGGGCCATGTGGGCATGTAACGCCCTACGTGGTCTAATCATGTGTTCAGTCATAGGGCGATTGTAATATGCAACGCCCAATTTCGTCGGATCGTGAATGCTTTCCAAAGGTGCTGATGGGATGCCACGCCCGGCATTGCCCAACGGTGTGTCCTTCCCAAGGGAGATTGGCATGCCACGCCCGACATAGTTCGATCTCATAAGCCGTCAAAGGGAGATGATGGCATGCCACGGTCGACGTCATCCAACCGTGTGTGTTGTCTAAAGCAATGATGGCATCTAACTCCCGATGTCATTCGACCGTGTGTGCTGCACAAGGACGATAATGGCATGTCACACACGACGTAGACTATCTGTGTGTGTAGTCAAAATGCGATGATAGCATGCCACGTCGACTTTGTCCTACCATTTATGTTGTCCAAAGGGCAATAATTACATTTGATGCCCGACGTCGTCCAACCGTGTATGCTACACAAGGGCAATGATAGCATTGGCAAACATCGTCTAACCGTGTGTGCTGGACAAAGGCCACTATGGCATGCCACGCCAGACATTATTCGACCGGGTGTGATCGCCAAGGTCCATGAGGGCATGCCATGCGAGATGTTGTCCGACCACATGTGCTGCACAATTGCAATGATGGATTGCCACATCCGACGTCATTACACCGTGTGTGCTACCCAAGGGCTATGTGGGCATGCCACGCCGGACGTTGTCCGATCATGTGTGCTTTCCAAGGGCGATGATAACATGCCATGTCCGATGTCGTCTAGGCGCATGTGCTGCCTAATGGAGATAATGGCATGCCACACACGATGTCATCCCTTTGTGTGTGCTACCCAAGGTCTATGCGGGCATGCTACGCTTGACGTCGTCCGTCCATGTTTGTAAGTCCAAAGGTGATGAGACATGCCATGTAGTCGTTGTCCTACCATGTGTTCTTTCATAAGGGAAATATTGGATGACATTAAATGCCCTAATTTTTCCGACCATGTGTGCTGCCCAAGGGAGATTCTAACTTTACCACACCTAACGTCGTCTGAGCATATGTGCAGTCCAAAGGAAATGATAAACTGTCACTCCCGACTTCCTTCGACCGTGTATGCTTTCCAAGGGCGATGAATGCAAGCCATGCTCGACATCGTCTATCCCAATGTATGTTTTCCAAGGGTGATTATGGCATGAGACGCCTGATGTCATCCCACCATGTGTAATGTCCAAGGGCGAAGATCGAATGTCACGCCTGACGTCGTCCAACTGCGTGTGCTGCCCAATGGAGATGATGGTATGCCACTTCTGACTGTATGTGCTGCCGAATGGCGATGATGACATGCCACGCCCAACGTCATCAAACCATTTGTGCTTCCAAAGAGCCATGCGGGTATTCCATGCACGTAGTCGTCCGATCGTGTGTGCCTCAAATGGCGAAGATAACATGTCATGTCCTACGTCATTTGACCATGTGTACATTCCAAGAGCGATGATTGCATTGCCACGACCAACATAGTCCGATCATGTGTCCTGGACAAAGGCCATGATGGCATGCAACCGCTTGACGTAGTCCAACTGTGTATGCTGTGTATGGGCGATGATGGCTTTCCATGCCCATCGTCGTCCCACCTTGTGTGCTTTTCAAGGGCAAAGATTGCATGTCATGCCCAACGTCATCCGACCGTGTGTGTTTCCAAATTTGAAGGTGGCATTACACGCCCGACGTCATCTGACCGTGTGTGCCGCCCAAGGTCCATACGGGTATGCCACGCCTGACGTTGTCCTATCGTGTCTGCACTCCAAGGGAGATGATAACATGTTACACCTTACGTCGTTCGATCGTGTATGCTTCAAAGGTAGATGATAACATGACACACCCGACGTAGTCCAACCGTTTATGCTGTCCAACGGAAATGATAGCATTGAACGGTCAACGTCGTCCCACCTTTTCTGCTGCCCAAGGGTTATTATAGCATTGCTACGCAAGACGTATTGCAATCGTGAGTGCTTTCCAAGGGCGATGATGACATGACATACCCGACGTCTTCCAATCGTGTACGTTGTCTAAGGGATATGATGGCATGCCACGACCGGCATCATTCAACCCTGTGCATACTTCCTAAGGATGAAGATGGCCTACCACGCCTGACGTAGTTCGACCGTGTGTGTTGTCCAAGGGACATGATGGCATGCAACGCTAGACTTTATCTAACTATGTGTGTAGTCCAAGGGCGATGATGGCATGCCACGCCCGACGTAGTTTTGTCGTGTATACTTTAGGGCGATGATGGCATGCCACGCCCGACGTAGTCTGTCCTTGTTTATGTTTTTTAAAGGTATTAATGGCATGCCACGTCCGAAGTAGTTCGACCGTGCATGTTGTCCAAGGGCAATGATGGCATGTCACGCCCGACGTCATCCAACTGTGTGTGCAGTCCAATGGCGAAGATTGCATGTCATGCTCAACATTGTCCAACCGCGTGTGCCGCACAATGTAGATGATGGCATGCCACGCCTGACATCGTACGCCCATGTATGCTGCCCTAGGTCCATGCATTCATGACATTCTCGACATCATTCAATCGTGTGTGCTCTTCAAGAACATTGATAACATACAATGCCTATTAATGTCCGATCGTGTATGCTTTCCAAGGGCGATGATGGCATACCACGCTTGATGTCATTCGACCGTGTGTGCAATCCAAGTGCGATGATGACATAGCCACGGTTGACGTTATCCGACCATGTATGTTGCCCAAGGGACATCATGTCATGCCATGCCCGACGTAGTCCGATCGTTTGTGCCGTCCAAGTGTTACTATGGCATTGCCACGGATGACGTCGTCTCACAGTGTCTGCTAACCATGGGCGATGATAACATGACACGCCTGATGTCGTACGACCATCTGTGTTTTCCAAGGGCAATGATGGCATGCCACGCCCGACGTAGTTCGACCGTGTATGCTGCCCAAGGAAAGTGATGCCATGGCACACCTTACTTTGTCTGACTCTGGGTATTTCCCAAGGGCAATGATGGCATGGCATGCTTGACGTCGTCTGATACGGTATGTTGTCTAAGGGCAATGTGTCATTCCGCGCCCGACATCGTCTTACCCTGTTTATGCTGTCCTATTGCGATGATGGAATGCCACGCCCGATATCCTCCGACTGTGTGTTCATTCCAAGGGAGAAAATCACATGCCACGCTCGACGTAGTCCGACCATGTATGTGGTTCAAGGGAGATTGTGGTATGCCAAGCCCAACATCGTCTGACTGGGTATTCTTTCCAACAGTGATGATGGCATGCCACGCCCAACGTCGTCCGACCGTGTGTGCTGCCCAAGGGTGATGATAACATGTCATTCCTGACCTTTTCCGAATGCGTGTGCTGCACGAGGCGATAATGGCATACCACACCTGACGTTATTCTACCATGTGTGATGCTAAGGGCCATGTTGACATGTAACGCCCTACGTGGTCCAATCACGTGTTAAGTCATAGGGCGATGATAATATGCCACGCCAGATGTCGTTCGATCGTGTATGCTTTCCAAGGGTGCTGATGGGATGCCACGCCCGACATTACCCGACAGTGTGTGCATCCCTAAGGGAGATTATGGCATTCCACGCCTGACATAGTCCGATCATGTAAGCTGTGAAAGAGCGATGATGGCATGCCACGGTTGACGTCATTCGAATGTGTGTGTTGTCTAACAGCAAGAACGGCATCGAATGCCCGACGTCGTTCAACCGAGTGTACTGCACAAGGACAATAATGTCATGTCACACACGATGTAGACGATACATGTGTGTAGTCAAAAGACGATGATGGCATGCCACGTCGACATCGTCCTACCATTTGTGTTGTCAAAAGAGAAATGATGACATTTGATGCCCGACGTCATCCAACCGTGTATGCTACCCATAGGTGATGATAGCATTGTCAATCGTTGTCCAACCGTGTTTGCTGGCCAAGGGACACGATTAAATGCCACACAGACGTCGTTCGACCGAATGAGCTGGCCAAAGTCCATGGAGGCATGCCACGCGAGATGTCATCCGGCTGCGTGTGCTGCGCAATTGCGATGATGGATTGCCAAGTCCGACGTCATTAGACCTTGTGAGCTTCCCAATGGCCATGGTGGCATGCCACGCCTGACGTCGTCCGATCATGTCTACTTTCCAAGGGCGATGATAACATGTTACGCCCGATGCCGTTTGATCGCATGTTCTTCCTAATGGACATAATGGCATGCAACACACAACATCATCCGTTCGTGTGTGCTACCCAAGGGCTATGCGGCATGCAACGCTTGACGTCGTCCGTCCATGTGTGGCATCCAAATTAGATGAGACATGCCATGTCGTCGTTGTCCTACCATGTGTTTTATCCAAAGGTAAATATTGGATGGCATTAAACGCCCTACTTTTTTCGACCACATGTGCTACCCAAAGGAGATTCTAACATTACATCACCCAACGTCGGCTGAGCGTGTGTGCAGTCCAAAGGCAATGATAAAATGTCACTCCCGACTTCGTCTGATAGTGTATGCTTTCCAAGGGCGGTGATGACAAGCCATGATCGACATTGTCCATCCCTGTGTATGTTGTCCAAGGGTGATGATGGCATGAGACTCTTGATGTCATCCCACCATGTGTGTTGTCCAACGAGAAGATGTCACGCCTGACGTGATCCGACTCCGTGAGCTACCCAATGTAGATGATGGTATTCCACTTATGACCGTATGTGTTGTCGAATGGCGAAGATGGCATGCCACGCCCGACGTCATCTAAATATTTGTGTTGCCAAAGAGCGATGGGTCATTCCATGCATGATAGTGTGTGCTCTCAAATGACAAAGATAATATGTCACGTCCGATGTCATCTGACAGTGTCTACATTCCTAGAGCGATAATTGCATTGCCAGGACTGACATTGTCTTATCGTGTTTCCTGGACAAAGGCCATGATGGCATGCCACACCTGACGTAGTCCAATCATGTAGACTTTCTATGGGCGGTGATGGCTTGCTATGCCTAATGTCATCCCACCGTGTGTGCTATCCAAGGGCAAAGATGGCATGTCACGCCCGATGTCATCCGACCGCTTGTGCTTCCCAATGGTGGTGATGGCATAGCACGCACGATCTCGTCCAACCATGTATGTTGTACAATGGCGATAATGGCATCCCATTCCTGACGTCATCCAACCATGTGTGCCGCCCAAGGGCCATGCGGGCATGCCACGCCCGACATCGTACGATCGTTTGTGATTTCCAAGGTCAATGATAACCTGTAATGCCTGACATCGTCCGATCGTGTATACTTTCCAAGGGTGATAATAACATGTCACACCCGACATAGTCAGACCATGTATATTTTCCAAGTGCAATGATCACATTTAACGCCTGTCGTCATCAAACTGTATGTGCTGCCCAAGGGTGTTATAGCACTACCAAGGCTGACGTAGTCCGATCGTGTGTGCTGTCCAAGGGAGATGATAACATGTCATTCCTGACGTCATCTAACTGTGTATTATATTCATGGGCGATGATTACATTATATGCTCTACATTGTGCAACCCTGTGTATGCTTCCTAAGGGCGACGAAGGCCTGCCACGCCTTACGTAGTTCGACCATGTGTATGTTTTCCAATTGCTATGATGGCATTACATGCCTGATATCATCGGACCATGTGTTCATTACAAGGGCGATGATGGAATGCCACGCCCGACGTAGTTCTACAATATATGCAATCTAAGGGCGATGAAAGCATGCCACGGCCGATGTAGTACGACCGTGTGTGCTTTTCAAGCGCCATAATGGCATGCCACGCTAGACTTTATCCGACTTTGTATGCAACAGAAGAGCGATGATCGCATGCCACGCCTGATGTTGTCCATTGGTGTGTTAAATCCTAAGGAGTTAAGGGCATGCCATGTCGATGTCATCTGACCGTATGAACTCTCCAAAAGGCAATGATGGCATTTAATGCTCGGCGAAGTCCGACTCTATGTGGTGCCAAAGGGAGATGATACTATTGCCATTCCCAACATCGTCCCATGGTGTGTGCAGTCCATGGTCGATGATAACATTCGACGCTCAACATCGTCCGACTGTGTATGTTCTCTTAGGCGATGATGGTATGCCACACCCAACGTCGTTCGTCCGTGTGTTCTGGACAAGAGCCGTGATGGCATGCCTCGCCTAACTTTCTCCAACAGTATATGTTGTCCAAGTGTGATTATGGAATACCAAGCCGAAGTCGTTCCACCGTGTTTGTTGTCCAAGGGCAAAGATGGTATGTGACGCCTGCCATCATTCGACCGCGTGTGCTTCCTAATGGCAATGATGGCATAGCACGCAATCTCGTCCAACCATGTACGTTGTCCAAAGGCGATACTGGCATCCCACGCCGGATGCCATCCAACCACGTCTGCTGCCGAAGGGACATGTGGGCATGCCACGCCCGACATATTCCGATCATATGTTATGTCGAAGGGCTATGATAACATGTAACGCCCGACATCGTCAAATTGTGTATTCTTTCCAATGGAGATGATAACATCTCACAGCCGATATAGTAGAACCATGCATATTGTCCAAGGCCAATGATCACATTTAACGCCCATCGTCGTCCAACTGTGTGTACTACCCAAGGGCGATTATAATATTGCCAAGGCTGACATAGTTCGATCATGTGGGCTGTCCTAGGGAGATGATATCATTTCATTCCTGACGTCGTCCGACCGTGTATTCTATCCAAGGGCGATGATAACATTCCATGACCATGTATGCTTCCCAAGGGCGATGAATGCCTTCCATGCCTGACGTAGTTCGACCGTGTGTGCGGTGCAAGGTCCATGATGGCATTCCATGCTCGACGTAGTCTTACCATGTAAGCTATCCAAAGGCAATTATGATATGCCACGCTCAATGTTTTACCACCGTGTGTGCTATCCAAAGTCGAAGATGGCATGTCAAACATGACGTTGTTCAACCGCTTGTGCTGCCCAATTTTGATTATGAAATGCCATGCCTTGCGTCGTCCCATAGCATGTGCTGCCTAACGACATTAATTCTAAGCCACGCCCGACTTCATCTTATCGTGAGTGATTCCTAGGGGCCATAAGAACATGCCACGACCGACTTCATCCGATTGCATGTGTTGTCAAAGGGCAATAATAACATGCCACAACCGCCGTCATCTAATTATGAATGCTTTACTAGCGCAATGATGGCATGGCACGCCTAACGTCATTCAATCGTGTTTGGATTGAATAAACAATGATGGCATTGCAATGGCTGACATCGTGTGACCATGTGTGCTTGCCAAGAGCAATTATGGTATGCCACGCCTGACGTATTTTGACCGTGTATGTTGTCAAAGGGCGATAATGGCATGCCACTGCCGACGCCGTTCACCATGTGTGCTATCCACGGACAAAGATGGCATGTCATGTCCGACATCGTCTAATGACGAGTGCTGCCCAATGGAAATGATGGTATGCTATGCCAAAAGTCATTCGACCGTGTGTGCTTCCCAAGGGCCATATTTGCATGTAATGCCCTACATTGTCCACTCATTTGTTCAGTCATAGGGAGATGATAATATGCAATGATCGACATCGTCTGATCGTGTATTCATTCCAAGGGAGATGATAAAATGTCACACCCAATGTAGCCCGACCATGTATATAATGCAAGGGCAATGATTACATTTAACGCCCGTCGTTGTCCGACTGTGTGTGTTGCCCAAGGGCAATTATAGCATTGCCAAGGCTGACGTAGTCCGATCATGTATGCTATCCAAGAAAGATGATATCATGTCATTGATGACGTCATTCGACAGTAATATTCGATCCAAGGCCGATGATAACATTCCATGACTATTTATGCTTCCCAAGGGCGATGAATGCATACCATGCCTGACGTAGTCCGACCATGTGTGTTGTGCAAGGGACATGATGTCATGCCACGCTCGACATCGTCTGACCATGTAGGTTTTCCAAAGGGCGATGATGGCAAGTCAAAACCAACGTTGTTCGACCCTCTATGCTTCTAAGGGCTATGATATCATGTAATGCCCGTCGTCGTCCGAACGTGTGTGCTACAAAAGGATGATAATGGCATGCCATGCCCGACCTCATCCAACCATGTGTGCTGCCAAAGGGCCATGTGGGCATGCCACACCGTACTTGGTCTAATGGTGTGATCACTCCAAGGGCGATGATGGCATGCCATGCCCAACGTAATCCGACTGTGGGTGTTGCCCAAGGGCCATGCGAGCATGTCGCACCTGACGTCGTCCTATCATGTGTGTTGTCCAAGGGCGATGATAACATAGCACGCCTGACATAATCTTATCGTGCATGCTTTTCAAGGGTGATGATAACATACCACACCCAACATAGTTCGACCGTGTATGCTGTCAAAGGGCAATGACGACATTTAACACGAGATGTCATCCAACCGCGTGTGCTGCACAATTGCATTGATGGATTGCCAAGTCCGACGTCATTAGATCGTGTGTGCTTCCCAAGGGCCATGGTGGCATAGAACGCCTGACATCGTCCGATCATGTCTGCATTCCAAGGGTGATGATAACATGTTACGCCCGATGCCGTTTGATTGCATGTGCTTCCTAATGGAGTTAGTGGCATGCAACGCACAATATCATCCTTTCGTGTGTGCTACCCAAGGGCTATGCAGCATGCTATGCTTGACGTCGTCCGTCCATGTGTGCAGTTTAAAGTCGATGAGACATGTCATGTCATCGTTATCCTACCATGTGTTCTTTCTAAAGGGAAATATTGGATGGCATTAAGCACCCTACTTTTTCTGACCACGTGTGCTACCCAAGGGAGATTCTAACATTACCACACCCAACGTCGGCTGAGCGTGTGTGCAGTCCAAAGGCAATGATAAAATGTCACTCCCGACTTCGTCTAACAGTGTATGCTTTCCAAGGGCAGTAATGACAAGGCATGCTCGACATTGTCCATCCCTGTGTATGCTGTCCAAGGGTGATGATTGCATGAGACGCCTGATGTAATCCCACCATGTGTGTTGTCCAAGGGCGAAGATCGCATGTCACGCCTGACGTGATCCTACTACGTGTGCTGCCGAATGGAGATGATGGTATGCCACTTCTGACCGTATGTGCAGTCGAATGGCGAAGTTGGCATGCCACGCCCGATGTCATCTAACCATTTGTGCTGCCAAAGAGCCATGGGGTCATTCCATACCTGAAGTCGTTCGATCGTGTGCGCTCTCAAATGGCAAATATAACATGTCACGTCCGATGTCATCAAAATGTGTCTACATACCAAGAGCGATAATTGCATTGCCAGGACCGACATTGTCTTATCGTGTGTCCTGGACAAAGGCCATGATGGCATGCCACACCTGACGTAGTCCAATCGTGTAGGCTTTCAATGGGCGATGATGGCTTGTTATGCCTAATGTCGTCCCACTATGTGTGCTGTCCAAGGGCAAAGATGGCATGTCACGCCCAACATCATCCGACTCTGTGTGCTTCCTAATTGTGAAGAAGGCATTCCACGCACGACGTCATCTGACAGTGCGTGCTGCCCAAGGTCCTTACGGGCATGCCACGCCCGACATTTTTCAATTGTGTGTGCATTCCCAGGGAGATGATAACATGCTACGCCTGACGTTGTTCGATTGTGTATGCTTCCAATGTAGACTAACATGACACACCCGTGGTAGTCCAACCGTTTATGCTGTCCAAGGCTATGATGGCATTTAACGCCTGACGATGTCTGACCATGTGTGGTGCCAAAGGGCGATTATAGCATTACCATGCCCAACATCGTCCGACCGTATATGCAGTCCAAGGGCGATGATAACATGCAAATTCCAACATCGTCCGAATGGGTATGTTGTCCAAGGGCGATGATGGTATGCCAAGCCCGACGTTATTGGACCTTGTCAATGTTGTTCAAGGGAGATGATGGCCTTCCACGCTCGACGTCGTTTGACCGTGTGTTCTAGCAAAGGTCCTGGATGGAATGCCTCACCTTATGTTCTCGAACTGTATATGTTGTCCAAGTGCGATGATGCCATACCTCACCGAAGTCGTCCCATCGTGAGTGCTGTCAAAGGGCAAAGATGGCATGTCACGCCCGACGTCATCCGACCACTTGTGCTTCCCCATTGTGATGATGGCATAGCACGCACGATCTCGTCCCACCATGTATGTTGTAAAAAGGCGACGATGGCATCCCATTCCTGACGTCATCCAACCATGTGTGCCGCCCAAGGTCCATGCGGGAATGCCACGCTCGACATCGTATGATCGTTTGTGATTTCCAAGGGCAATGTTAACCTATAATGCTTGACATCGTCCGATCGTGTATACTTTCCAAGGGTGATAATAACATGTCACACCCGACATAGTCCGACCATGTATTGTCCAAGTGCAATGATCACATTTAACGCCCGTCGTCGTCAGACTGTATGTGCTCCCCAAGGGCGTTATAGCACTACCAAGGCAAACGTAGTCCGATCGTGTGTGCTATCCAAGGAAGATAATAACATGTCATTCCTGACGTCGTCCAACTGTGTATTCTATTCAAGGGCGATTAATACATTACATGCTCTAAATTGTGCAACCCTGTGTATGCTTTCTAAGGGCGACGAAGGCCTACCACGCCTGACGTAGTTCGACCATGTGTATGTTTTCCAATTGCGATGATCGCATTACATGACTGACATCATCGGACCGTGTGTTCATTACAAGGGTGATGATTGCATGCCACACCCGACGTAGTTCTACCATATATGCTATCCAAGGGCGATGAAAGAATGCCACGGCCGACGAAGTACGACCGTGTGTGCTGTTCAAGCGCAATGATGGCATGCCACGTTAGACTTCATTCGACTGTGTATGTAACACAAGAGCAATGATTGCATGCAACGCCCGACGTTGTCCATTGGTGTGTGCAATCCAAAGGCGATAAGGTCATGCCATGTCGACATCATCCGACCGTGTGAACTCTCCAAAAGGAAATGATGGCATTTAATGCCCGGCGAAGTCCGACTGTGTGTGGTGCCTAAGGGAGATGATACCATTGCCATTCCTAACATCGTCCGACGGTGTGTGTAGTCCATGGTCGATGATAACCTGCGACGCACAACATCGTCAGACTGTGTATGTTGTCCAAGGGCGATGATGGTATGCCACTCCCGACGTTATTGGACCCTATCTATATTGTTCAATGGCGATGATGGACTGCCACACCCGACGTCGTTCGACCGTGTGTTGTGCACAAGAGCCGTGATGGCATGCCTCGCCTGACATTCTCCAACCGTATATGTTTTCCAAGTTCGATTATGGAATACCAAACCGAAGTAGTTCCACCGTGTGTGTTGTCCAAGGGCAAAGATGGCATGTCACGCCTGACATCGACCGACCGCGTGTGCTTTCTAATGGCGATGATAGCATAGCATGCAATCTCGTCCCTCGCCGGATGCCATCCAACCATGTCTGCTGCCAAAGGGACATGCGGGCATGCCACCCCCGACATCTTCCGATCATATGTGATGTCCAAGGGCGATGATAACATGTAACGCCCGACATTATCAAATCGTGTATTCTTTCCTAGCGAGATGATAACATCTCACACTTGATATAGTACAACCATGCATATTGTCCAAGGGCAATGATCACATTTAACGCCCATCGTCGTCCGACTGTGTGTACTGCCCAAGGGCGATTATAATATTGCCAAGGCTGACGTAGTCCGATCATGTGGGCTGTCCTAGGGAGATGATATTATTTCATTCCTTACATCGTCCGACAGTGTATTATATCCAAGGGCGATGATAACATTCCATGACGATGTATGCTTCCCAAGGGCGATGAATGCCTTCCATGCCTGACGTAGTCCGACCGTATGTGCGGTGCAACGGCCATGTTGGCATTCCATGCTCGACGTAGTCTTACCATGTAAGCTATCCAAAGGCAATTATGATATGCCACGCTCAATGTTTTACCACCGCGTGTGCTATCCAAAGTCGAAGATGGCATGTCAAATATGACATTGTTCGACCGCTTGTGCTGCCTAATTGTGATTATGGAATGCCATGCCTTGCGTCGTCCCACAGCATGTGCTGCCTAACTGCATTAATGGTAAGCCACGCCCGACTTCATCTTATTGTGAGTGATGCCTAGGGGCCATAAGAGCATGCCACGCCCGACTTCATACGATTGCGTGTGTTGTCAAAGGGCGATGATAACATGCCACAACCGTCGTCATCTAATTATGAATGCTTTAATAGGGCGATGATGTCATGGCACGCCTTACTTCATTCAATCGTGTGTGGATTGAATGAACAATGATGGCATTGTAATGGCTGACATCGTGTGACCATGTGTGCTTGCCAAGAGCAATGATGGCATGCCACGCCTGACGTATTTTTGACCTTGTATGTTGTCAAAGGGCGATAATGGATGACACGGCCGACGCCGTTCACCATGTGTGCTGTCCAAGGACAAAGATGGCATGTATCGTCCGACATCGTCTGACGACGAATGCTGCCCAATGGAAATGATGGTATGCTATGCCAAACGTCATTCGACCGTGTGTGCTTCCCAAGGGCCATATTTGCATGTAATGCCCTACGTTGTCCAATCATGTGTTCATTCATAGGGAGATGATAATATGCCATGATCGACATCGTTTGATCGTGTATTCTTTCAAAGGGAGATGATAAAATGTCACACCCGATGTAGCCCGACCATGTATATAATGCAAGGGCAATGATTACATTTAACTCCCGTCGTTGTGTGACTGTGTGTGTTGCCCAAGGGCGATTATAGCATTGCCAAGGCTGACGTAGTAAGATCATGTATGCTATCCAAGAAAGATGATATCATGTCATTCATGACGTCATTCGACCGTAATATTCGATCCAAGGCCGATGATAACATTCCATGACTATTTATGCTTCCCAGGGGCGATGAATGCCTACCATGCCTGACGTAGTCCGACCATGTGTGTTGTGCAAGGGACATGATGTCATGCCACGCTCCACAGCGTCTGACTATTTAGGTTGTCTAAAGGGCGATGATGGAAAGTCAAAACCAATGTTGTTCGACCCTCTATGCTTCTAAGGGCTATGATATCCTGTAATGCCCGTCGTCGTCCGAACATGTGTGCTACAGAAGGACGATAATGGAATGCTATGCCCGACCTCATCCAACCATGTGTGCTGCCAAAGGGACATATGGGCATGCCACACCCTACTTGGTCCAATGGTGTGTTCAGTCCAAGGGCGATGATGGCATGCCACGCCCGACGTAATCCGACAGTGGGTGCTGCCCAAGGGCCATTCGAGTATGTCGCACCCGACGTCGTCCTATCATGTGTGTTGTCCAAGGGCGATGATAACATGGCACGCCTGACATCATCCGATCATGCATGCTTTTCAAGAGCGATGATAACATACCACACCCAACATAGTCCGACCGTGTATGCTGTCAAAGGGCAATGACAACATTTAACGCCCGATGTCGTCCAACAGTTTGTGCTACCCAAGGTTTTTATAACATTGCCAAGCCCGATGTAGCTCGACCGTGTGTGATATCCATGGACAATGATAATATTTTATCCTAGACATCATCCGACCGTGTATTCGGTCCAAGGTAGATGATGACTTGCCACGCGCCACATCATATGACCCTGTGTATGCTTTGCAAGGGCGATGATGGCTTGGTACGTCCGACGTAGTCCGACCGTGTGTGTTGTCCTAGGGCCATTATGGCATGCCACGCTCGACGTTGTCGGATAGTGTAAGTTGTCCAAGGGTGATAATATCATCCCACGCCCGATGTTGTCACACCGTGTGTGTTTTCAAAGGCCGAAGAGCATGTCAGGCCTAACGGCGTCAGACAACATGTGCTACCTAATGGCGATGATTGCATGCAACGCTCGACGTTGTCTGATAGTGTGGGAAAAATTAGGGGAAACATATTAAATGGGATAAAATATTTTTCTCATTAAATTGATTATCTTAGATTAAACTATAAATTCTGATATGTGTTACAGATTATTTCAAACACAAAAATCTATTTTGTTTTATAAGATTCATAGCAATAAAGAATTACAATTTTCTTGAAAATTAGGGGAAATTCAAACTTGAATGGGTTCAAACACGTTTTTTTAAAAATTGACTTGTCCAAATCGCCTTTGAGGGTTTGCTTTCACATATCTCAAAAAAATAACAAAATTGAAGAAAAAAATGCCTCAATCGGACATGTGAGTCAAAAGTTATGGCCTTTTGAAATATCATATATTTACAACGCCTTTTTTTGTGTTTCAATCTTTTATTTGGTTAAACTTGAAATGATTGAAACTTTGAGTAGAATATTTGTTTTACGCAAAAAAAATAATTACTCAGCATAAATTTTGAGATCTACGTGGTCATATCCTTTATTTTGTTTTGCTTTGTTTTAAAAAAAATATTATTAAATTTTTATTTATATATTATAATATAAATGTAAATTAGAAAACTATTATTCTTCACGCCGTATTAAGATTAAAATGAAAGACCTGAACAATAAGATGGGAAAATCGAGAAGCTATATTAGATTAGTACGAATGATACAACCATGATCGATAATGGCATGCCACGTATGATGTAGTTCGACCGTGTGTGCTGCCCCAGGGTAATGATTGCATCTAACGCCCGCTGTGATCCGAACGTGTGTGCTACCCAATGGCGATGATGGTATGCCATGTCTTATGTTGTACGACTGTCTCTGCTGTCCAAGGGTAATGATGTCATGCCACGCCTAACGTCCTTCGATCGTGTATGATTTCCAAGGGCTATTATGGCAATCCACACCCAACGTCATCCGACTGTGTGTTCTTCCGAAGGGCTTTGATTGCATGTCACGCCCGAAGTCATCCGGACGTGTGTGATTTACAAGGAGATAATGGCATGCAACGCTCGACCTCATCCGACCATGTGTGCTTCCCATGGGCCATGCATACATGATACATCCTACGTGGTCCAATTGTGTGTTCAGTCCAAGGGCGATGATAACATGCTATGCCAACATCGTCTAATCGTGTATGCTTTCCAAAACGATGATGGGATGCCCCGGCTGAAATTGTCCGACCGTGTGTGCTGCACAGGAGAGATGATGCCATACCACGCCCCATGTAGTTTTATCGCATCTTTTGCCCAATGGTGATGATGGCATTCCACACCTGATGTCATCCGACCGTGTTTGTTGCCTAAGGGCTATGCGGGCATGCCACGCCCGACGTCGTAAAACTATTTGTGTAGTCCAAAGGGGGTGACGACATTCCTTGTCGATGTTGTCAAACCATGTGCTTTCCAAGGGTGATGATGGTATGTCAAGCCCAACGTTGTCCGACCGAGTGTAGTGCTCAAGGTCGATAATAGAATTGCCACTCCTAACTTCATCCAATTGTGTGTGCTTTTCTAGGGCGATGATGGCATGCTACGCCCGACGTGTCCGAACCTATGTATGCTATCCAACGGCGATAATGTCCTGCCATGCCCGAAATTGGCCCACTTTTTGTGCGTTCCAAGGGTGAAGATGGCATGTCATGGCCGACGTCATCCAACCACATGTGTTTCCTAATGGCGATGATGGCATTCCACGCCCGACGTCATCCGACTCTGTGTGCTGCCCAATGGTCATGCGAGCATGCCACGCCCGACATTGTTCGTCCGTGTGTGCAATCCAAAGGTGATGATGGCATGCCGCGTCGACGTCGTCTGACTGTGTGTGCTGTCCAAAGGGCAATGATGGCATTAAACGATATACGTAGTCCGACTGTGTGTGCTGCCCAAGGGAGATGATAGCATCGCAACGCCTAACATCGTGAGACTGTGTGTGCATACCAAAGGCGATATTATATCCCACACCCAACGTTGTCTGGTCCTGTATACTTTCCAAAGGCGATGATGGCATGCCATGCCCGACGTAGTCTCTCCTTGTCTATGTTGTCCAAGGGCAATTAATGCATGCCACACCCAGAGTAGTTCGACCGTGTATGTTTTCCAAGGGCAATGATGGCATGTCACGCCCGACGTCATCCCACTGTTTGTGCAGGACAAGGGCAAAGATTGCATGTCATGCGCAACATTGTCCAACCACGTGTGCCGCACAAAGTAGATTATGGCATGCCACACCTGACATCATCCGACCATGTATGCTGCCCAAGGTCCATCAAAACATGACATGCCCGACATCTTTCAATCGTGTGTGCTCTTCAAGAACATTGATAATATACCACGCCCAACATCGTCCGATCATGTATGCTTTTCAAGGGAGATGATGTCATGCCAAACGTGACATCGACCGTGTGTGCATACCAAGGGGGATGATGACATTGCCATGGTCGATGTCGTCCGACCATGTATGCTGCCCAAGAGACATCATGTCATGCCATGCCCGACGTAGTCTGATCGTGTGTGCTGTCCAATTGGGATGATGGCATTTCCACGGACAATGTCGTCTCACCGTGTCTGCTAACCATGGGCGATGATAACATGACACGCCTGATGTCGTACGACCATCTGTGTTATCCATGGGCAATGATGGCATGCCATGCCCGACGTAGTTCGATTCTATATGCTGCCCAAGGGCAATGATGCCATGCCACGCCTGACTTCATTTGACTCTGGGCGTGTCCCAAGGGCAATGATGGCATGGCGTGCTTGACATCGTCTAATACGGCATGATGTCCAAGGGATATGATGGAATGCCACACCCGACATCGTTTGACCCAGTTTCTGTTTTCCAATTGTGATGATGGAATGCCACGCCCAATATCCTCTGACTGTGCGTTCATTCAAAGGGAGAAAATCACATGCCACGCTCGACGTAGTCCAACCATGTATGTTGTTCAAGCGAGATTATGGCATGCCATGCCCGACATCATCAGACTTGGTATTCTTTCCATGGACAATGATTGCATGCCACGCCTGACATTTTTTTACCGTGTGCGCTGCCCAAGGGAGATGATGAAAAGTAATGACTGAAGTTGTCCGAACGTGTGTGCTGCATGAGGCGATAATGGCACACAACGCTCGACATCATTCGATCGCATGTGCTGCCCAAGGGCCATGAGGGCATGTAACGCCCTACATGGTCCAATCATGTGTTCAGTCGTAGGGCGATGATAATATGCCACGCCCGATTTTGTCGGATCGTGTATGCTTTCCAAGGGTGCTGATAGGATGCCATGCCCGACATTGCCCAACGGTGTGTGTTTCCCAAGGGGGATTGGCATGCCACGCCCGACATAGTCCGATCTCATAAGCCGTCAAAGGGAGATGATGGCATGCCACGGTCGACATCATCCAACAGTGTGTGTTTTCTAAGAGCAATAATGGCATCTAACGCCCGACGTCGTTCGACCGTGTGTGCTGCACAATGACAGTAATGGCATGACACACATGACGTAGACTATCCGTGTGTGTAGTCAAAAGGCGATGATAGCATGCCACGTCGACTTTTTTCGACCATTTATGTCGTCCAAAGGGAAATGATGACATTTGATGCCCGACGTAGTCCAACCGTGTATGCTTCCCAAGGGCAATGATAGCATTGACAAACTTCGTCTAACCGTGTGTGCTGGCTAAGGGCCTTTATGTCATGCCACACTAGACGTTATTTGACCTAGTGTGATGGCCAAGGTCCATGAGGGCATGCCATGGGAGATGTCGTCCGACCACATGTGCTGCACAATTGCAATGATGGATTGCGACGTCCGACGTCATTACACCGTGTGTGCTATCCAAAGGCTATGCGGGCATGCCACGCCGGACGTTGTCCGATCATGTGTGCTTTCCAAGGGCGATGATAACATGCCACGCCCGATGTCGTCTAGTCGTATGTGCTGCCTAATGGAGATAATGGCATGCCACGCACGATGTCATCCGTTTGTGTGTACTTCCTAAGGGCTAAGATGGCCTACCACGCCCGATGTAGTCCGACCGTGTGTGTTGTCCAAGGGACATATGGAATGCAACGCTAGACTTTATTTAACTATGTGTGTAGTCCAAGGGCGATGATGGCATGCCACACCCGACGTTTTCCCATCGTGTTTTCTATACAAGGCGAAGATGGCATTTGACGCCTGACGTCGTCCGAATCTGTGTGCTGCCCAATGCCGAGGATGGTATGCCATGCTCGACATCGTCCGACCATGTGTACACAATTAAGGGAAATGTTAAATTGAACGGGATAAAACATTTTAATCATAAAATATGTTATCTAACATTAAATTTGACATTCGCAGATGTTTTACCAACGTATTTCGAACTCAAAAATCTCTGTTCTTTTATCAGATTCATAGCAATAAAGAATAACTACTTTTTTCAAAATTGGGGAAATTCAAAATTGAATGGTCTAAAAGATGTTTTTTTGGAAAATTGACTCGTCCAAACAACCTATGGAGATTTGTTCGGTAGATCTAAAAAAAATAACCATATTGAGATAAAAATTTACCTCAATCGGACATCTGAGTCAAAAGTTATGGCCGCTTGAAATTTCACAAATTTACAACTACTTTTTTTGAGCTTCAATCTTTGATTTAGTAAAACTTCAAATGATTGAAACTTTCGGCTCTAATATCCGTTTGACACAATTTTGTTTTTATTCGGCATATTTTTGAGATCTACTTTGTCATATCCATAATTTGGTGTAATTTTTTTAAAAAAGTAATAATAAATCTTTATTTATATTGAATAATATTAATGTAAAACTAGAAAAGTAATATGCTTCGTGCCGTATTAAGTTAAAAATGAAAGAATAGTACAACACGATGGGAAAACTAGAAGATATATTAGATTAGTTTATATGCGATAAGCATGATCAATAATGGCATGCCACGCGCGGAATATTCTGATCGTTTGTGTTGCCCCAGGGAAATGGGCATCTAACGCCCGACGTTGTCCCACCGTGTGTGCTTCCCAAGGGCCATAATGGCATGCCTCACCTAACGTTCTCCAACTGTATATGCTGTACAAGTGCGATGATGGCATACCACGTCGATGTCGTCCCACCGTGTGTGTTGTCCAAGGGCAAAGATGGCATGTCACACCCCACGTCATCCGACCGCTTGTGCTTTCCAATGGCGATGATGGCATAGAACGCACGATCTCGTCCCACCATGTATGTTGTCCAAAGACAATGATGGCATCCCACGCGTGACGTCGTCTAACCATGTGTGGTGCCCAAGGGTCATGCGGGCATGCCACGCCCGACATCGTATGATTCTTTGTGATTTCCAAGGGCAATGATAACCTGTAACGCCTGACATTGTCCCAGTGTATACTTTCCAAGGATGATGATAACATGTCACAACCGACGTAGTTTGGCCATGTATATTGTCCAAGTGCAATGATCACATTTAACGCCCATCGTCGTCCGATTGTATGTGCTTCCCAAGGTTGATTATAGCATTGCCAAGGCTGACGTAGTCCGATCGTGTGTGCTGTCCAAGAGAGATGATATCATGTAATTCATTGCATCGTCCAACTGTGTATTCTATCCAAGGGCGATGATTACATTATATGCTTGACAGCGTGCGACCCTGTGTATGCTTTATAAGGGCGATGAATTCCTGCAACGCCTAACGTAGTCCAACAGTGTGTGTGTTGTCCAATTAAAATGATTGCATGTCGTGCCTGACATCATCCGACCGTGTTTTCATTCCAAGGGCGGTGATGGAATGCCACGCCCGATGTAGTTCTAGCGTATATGCTATCCAAGGGCGATGATAGCATGCAACGCCGTGTGTGCAGTCCAAGGTCGATGATAACATGCCACGCTTGACATTCTCCAACTATATATGCTGTCCAACTACGATGATGGCATACCACGCCAAAGTCATCCCACAGTGTGTGATATCCAAGGTCAAATAGGACATGTCACACCCGACGTCATCCGACAGAGTGTGCTTCCCAATGGCGATGATGGCATAGCATGGACGATCTTGTGCCACCATGTATGTTGTCTAAAGGAGATGATGGCATCCCATGCCTGATGTCATACAACCATGTGTGCTACCCAAGGGACATGCGGGCATGCCACGCCCGACATCCTTCGATCGTGTGTGATGTCCAAGGGCGATGAGAACATGTAACGCCCGAGATCATCCAATCCTGTATTCTTTCCAAGGGAGATTATAACATCTCACACCCGATATAGTACGACCATGTATATTGTCCAAAGGCAATGATCACATTTAATGCCCATCGTCGTCCGACTGTATGTACTGCCCAAGGGCGATTATAAGATTTCAAAGGCTGACGTAGTCTGATCATGTGGGCTGTCCTAGGGAGATTATATCATTTCATTCCTGACGTCGTCCGACCGTGTAATCTATCCCATGGCGATGATAACATTCCATGTCAATGTATGCATCCCAAGGGCGATGAATGCCTTCTACGCCTGACGTAGTCTGACTGTGTGTGCTGTGCCCGGGCCATGATGGCATGCCATGCTCGACGTAGTCTTACCAGGTAAGCAATCCAAAGCAATTATGATATGCCACACTCAATGTTTTACCACCGTGTGTGCTATCCAAAGTCAAAGATGGCATGTCAAACATGACGTTGTTCGACCGCGTGTGCTGCCCAACTGTGATTATGGAATGCCATGCCTTGCGTCGTCTCATAGCATGTGCTGCCTAACGGCGATAATGGTAAGCCACACCCTACTTCATCTTATCGTCTGTGATACCTAGGGGCCGTAAGAGCATTCAACGCCCGACATCATCCGATTGTGTGTGTTGTCAAAGGGTGATGATAACATGCTACGCCCGACGTGTCGAACCTATGTATGCTGTCTAACAGCGATGATGGACTGCCATGCCGAACCTCGTCCAACCATATGTGCTGGACAAGGTCCATGATGGCATGCCACGCCTGACATAGTCTGACCGTGTATGTTGTCCAAGGGCGATGATGGCATGCCATGCCCGACATTGTCCCACCGTTTGTGCGTTCAAAGGGTAAAGATGGCATGACACGGCCGACGTCATCCAACCACATGTGCTTCTTAATGGCGATGATGGCATTCCAAGCCCGACTTCATCCAACTGTGTGTGCTGCTCAATGTCCATGCGAGCATGCCACGCCAAACAATGTTCGTCCCTGTGTGCAATCCAAAGGTGATGTTGGCATGCCATGTCGACGGCGTCCGACTGTGTGTGTTGTCCAAAGAGCAATGATAGCATTAAACGTTATACGTAGTCCGACCGTGTGTGCTACCCAAGGGCGATGGTCGCATCACAATGCCCAACATGGTGAGAATGTGTGTGCATTCCAAAGGTGATGATAATATCCCACAGTCGACATCGTTTGGTCGTGTATACTTTCCAAGGGCGATGATGGCATGCCACGGCCGAGGTAGTCTGTCCTTGTCTATGTTGTCCAAGGGCAATAACGGCATGCCACGCCCGAAGTAGTTCGACCGTGTATGTTGTCCAAGGGCAATGATGGCATGTCACGCCCGACGTGGTTCCACTGTGTATGCAGTCCAAGGGCGAAGATTGCATGTCATGCTCAACATTGTCCAACCGCGTATGCCGCACAATGTAGATGATGGAATGCCACGCCTGACATCGTACGACCATGTTTGCTGCCCAAGGTCCATGCAGGCATGACATTCTCGACATCATTCAATCGTGTGTGCTCTTCAAGAACATTGATAACATACCGCGCCCATTATCGTCCGATCGTGTATGTTTTCCAAGGGCGATGATGGCATGCCACGCTTGATGTCGTTTGACCGTGTGTGCAATCCAAGTGCGATGATGACATTGCCACGCTCGACGTCGTCCGACCATGTATACTGCCCAAGGGACATTGCCACGCCCGACATTTTCCAATTGTGTGTGCATTCCCAGGGAGATGATAAAATGTTATGCATGACATCGTTCGATCGTGTATGCTTCCAAGGTAGATGATAACATGACACTCCCGTCGTAGTCCAACCTTTTATGCTGCCCAAGGCTATGATGGCATTTATCGCCTTACGACGTCCGACCGTGTGTGGTGCCAAAGGGAGATTATAGCATTACCATGCCCAACGTCGTCCGACCGTGTATGCAGTCCAAGGGCGATGATAACATGCAAAGCCCAACATCGTCCGAATGGGTATGTTGTCCAAGGGCGATGATGGTATGCCAAGCCCAATGTTATTGGACCTTGTCAATGTTGTTCAAGAGAGATGATGGCCTTCCACGCCCGACGTCTTCGACCGTGTGTTTTGGCCAAGGGCCAGGATGGAATGCCTCACCTTATGTTCTCCAACAGTATATGCTGTCCAAGTGCGATGATGCCATACCTCGCTGAAGTCATCCCACCGTGAGTGCTGTCGAAGGGCAAGTGCTTCCCAATGGCGATGATGGCATAGCACGCATGATCTCGTCCCACCATGTATGTTGTACAATGGCGATAGTGGCATCCCATTCCTGACGTCATCCAACCATGTGTGCCGCCGAAGGGCTATGCGGGCATGCCAAGCCCGACATCGTACGATCATTTGTGATTTCCAAGGGCAATGATAACCTGTAATTCCTGACATCGTCCGATCGTGTATACTTTCCAAGGGTGATAATAACATGTCACACCCGACATAGTCCGACCATGTATAATTTCCAAGTGCAATGATCACATTTAACACCCGTCGTCGTCAGACTGTATGTGCTGCCCAAGGGCGTTATAGCACTACCAAGGCTGACGTAGTCCGATCATGTAAGCTGTCCTAGGGAGATGATATCATTTTATTCCTGACGTCGTTCGACCGTGTATTCTATCCAAGGGCGATGATAACATTCCATGACCATGTATGCTTCCCAAGGGCGATGAATGCCTTCCATGCCTGACATAGTCCGACCGTGTGTGCGGTGCAAGGGCCATGATGGCATTCCATGCTCAACGTAATGTTACCATGTAAGCTATCCAAAGGAAATTATGATATTCCACACTTAATGTTTCACCACCGTGTGGGCTATCCAAAGTCGAAGATGGCATGTCAAACATAACGTTGTTCGACTGCTTGTGCTGCCCAATTGTGATTATGGAATACCATGCCTTGCGTCGTCCCACAGCATGTGCTACCTAACGGCATTAATGGTAAGCCACGCCCGACTTCATCTTATCGTGAGTGATGCCTAGGGGCCATAAGATCATGCCACGACCGACTTCAGCCGATTGCGTGTGTTGTCAAAGGGCGATGATAACATGCAACAACCGATGTCATCTAATTATAAATGCTTTACTAGGGGGATGATTGCATGGCATGCCTAACGTCATTCAATCGTGTGTGGATTGATTAAACAATGATGGCATTGCAATTGCTGACATCTTGTGACCATGTATGCTTGCCAAGAGCAATGATGGCATGCCACGCCTGACGTATTTTGACTTTGTATGTGGTCAAAGGGCGATTATGGCATGCCACGCCCGACGCCGTTCACCATGTGTGTTGTCCAAGGGAAAAGATGACATGTCATGTCTGACATCATCTGACGATGAGTGCTGCCCAATGGAAATGATGGTATGCTATGCCCAACGTCATTCGACCGTGTGTGCTTCCCAAAGGCCATGTTGGCATGTAATGCCCTACGTTGTCCAATCATTTGTTCAGTCATAGGGACATGATAATATTCCATGATCAACATCGTCTGATCGTGTATTCTTTCAAACGGAGATGATAAAATGTTACACCCGATGTAGCCCGACCATATATATTGTGCAAGGGCAATGATTACATTTAACGCCCGTCGTTGTCCGACTGTGTGTGCTGCCCAAGGGCGATTATAGGATTGCCAAGGCTGACGTAGTCTGATCATGTTTGCTATCCAAGGGAGATGATATCATGTCATTCATGACGTCATTCGACCTTAATATTCGATCCAAGGCCGATGATAACATTCCATGACCATTTGTGCTTCCCAAGGGTGATGAATGCCTACCATGCCTGATGTAGTCCGACCATGTGTGTTGTGCAAGGGACATAATGTCATGCCACGCTCGACATCGTCTGACCATGTAAGTTGTCCAAAGGGTGATGATGGCAAGCCAAGACCAACGTTGTTCTACCCTCTATGTTTCTAAGGGCTATGATATCATGTCATGCCCGATGCCGTCGGAACGTGTCTGCTACACAAGGAGGATAATCGCATGCCATGCCCGACCTCATCCAACCATGTGTGCTGCCAAAGGGCCATGTGGGCATGCCACACCCTACTTGGTCCAATGATGTGTTTAGTCCAAGGGCGATGATGGCATGCCACGCCCGACGTAATCCGACTGTGGGTGCTGCCCAATGGCCATGCGAGCATGTCGCACCCGACGTCGTCCTATTGTGTGTGTTCTCCAAGGGCGATGATAACATGGCACGCCTGACATCATCCGATCGTGCATGCTTTTCAAGGGAGATGATAACATACCACATCCAACATAGTCCAAACGTGTATGCTGTCAAAGGGCAATGACGACATTTAACGCCCGATGTCGTCCAACTGTTTGTGCTGCCCAAGGTTTCTTATAGCATTGCAAAGACCGATGTAGCTCGATTGTGTGTGATATCTATGGGCAATGATAAAATGTTATTCTAGACATCGTCCGACCGTGTATTCGGTCCAAGGTAGATGATGACTTGCCATGCGCCACATCATATGACCCTGTGTATGCTTCGCAAGAGCGATGATGGCTTGGTACGTCCGACGTAGTCTGGCCGTGTATGTTGTCCAAGGGCCATTATGGCATGCCACGCTCGACGTTGTCCGACAGTGTAAGTTGTCCAAGGCGATGATATCATCCCACGCCCGACGTCGTCCCACCGTGTGTGTTTTCAAAGGCCGAAGATGGCATGTCAGGCCTAACGGCGTCAGACAACATGTGCTACCCAATGGTGATGATTGCATGCAACTCTTGACGTTGTCTGATAGTGTGGGAAAAATTGGGGGAAACATATTAAATGGGATAAAATATTTTTCTCATTAAATTGATTATCTAACATTAAACTATACATTCTGATATGTGTTACACAGGTATTTCGAAGACAGAAATCTATTTTCTTTTATAAGATTCATAGCAATAAAGAATTACAATTTTCTTGAAAATTAGGGGAAATTCAAACTTGAATGGGTTAAAACACATTTTTTGGAAAATTGACTTGTCCAAACTGCCTTTGAGGGTTTGCTTTCACAGATCTCGAAAAATAACAAAATTGAGAAAAAAAAGCCTCAATCGGACATGTGAGTCAAAAGTTATGGCCTTTTGAAATTTCACATATTTACAACGCCTTTTTTTGTGTTTCAATCTTTTATTTGGTTAAACTTGAAATGATTGAAACTTTGGGTACAATATCTGTTTTACGCAAAAAAAAAGAATTATTCTGCATATTTTTTGAGATATACGTGGTCATATCCTTCATTTTGTTTTGCTTTTTTTTAAAAAAAAATATTATTAAATTTTTATTTATATATTATAATATAAATGTAAATTAGAAAACTAATATTCTTCACGCTGTATTAAGATTTAAATGAAAGACTAGTACAATAAGATGGGAAAATCGAGATGCTATATTAGATTAGTACGAATGATACAACCATGATCGATAATGGCATTCCACGCATGAGGTAGTTCGACCGTGTGTGCTGCCCCAGGGTAATGATGGCATCTAACGCCCACTGTGATCCGACCGTGTGTGCTACCCAATGGAGATGATGGTATGCCATGTCCTATGTTGTACGACTGTCTCTGCTGTCCAAGGGCGATTATGGCATGCCACGCCTGACGTCCTTCGATCGTGTATGCTTTCCAAGGGCAATTATGGCAATCCACGCCCAGCGTCGTCCGACTGTGTGTGCTTCCAAAGGGCTATGATTGCATGTCACGCCCGACGTCGTCCGGAAGTGTGTGATTTTCAAGGGAGATAATGGCATGCCAAGCCCGATCTCATCCGACCATGTGTGCTTCCCATGGGCCATGCAGACATGACACACCCTACATGGTCCAATTGTTTTTTAAGTCCAAGGGTGATGATAACATGCTATGCCAACATCGTCTAATCGTGTATGATTTCAAAAACGATGATGGGATGCCCCGCCTGACAATGTCCGACCGTGTGTGCTGCACAGGAGAGATGATGGCATGCCACGCCCCATGCAGTCTTATCGCATCTTTTGCCCAATGGTGATGATGGCATTCCACACCTGATTTCATCCGACAGTGTTTGTTGCCTAAGGGCTATGCGGGCATGCCACGCCCGACGTCGTATAACTATTTGTGTAGTCCAAAGGGGATGACGGCATTCCATGTCGAGTCATCCAACCATGTGCTTTCCAAGGACGATGATGGCATGTCAAGCCCGACGTTGTCCAACCAAATGTAGTACTCAAGGTCGATGATAGAATTTCCACTCCCAACTATGTCCAATTGTGTGTGCAGTCCTAGGGAGATGATGGAATGCCACGCCCGACGTGTCCGAACCTATGTATGCTATCCAACGACAATGATGGACTGACATGCCCGAAATTGTCCCACTTTTTGTGCGTTCCAAGGGTGAAGATGGCTTGACACGGCTGACGTCATCAAACCACATGTGCTTCCTAATGGCGATGATAGCATTCCACGCCCGACATCATCCGACTGTGTATGCTGCCCAATGGCCATGCGAGCATGCCACGCGCGACATTGTTCGTCCGTGCTTGCAATCCAAAGGTGATGATGGCATGTCACGTCGATGTCGTCCGACTATGTGTGCTGTCCAAAAGGCAATTATTGCACGCAACGCCCAAAATCCTAAGACTGTGTGTGCATTCTAAAGGCGATATTATATCCCACACCTGATGTTGGCTGGTCCTGTATACTTTCCAAAGGCGATGATGGCATGCCACGACCGACGTAGTCTCTCCTTGTCTATGTTGTCCAACGGCAATGATGGCATGCCACGCCCAAAGTAGTTCGACCGTGTATGTTTTCCAAGGGCGATGATGGCATGTCACGCCCGACGTCGTCCCTTTGTGTTTGCAGTCCAAGGGTGCAGATTGCATGTCATGCTCAACATTGTGCAACCACGTGTGCCGCACAAAGTAGATTATGGCATGCCACACCTAAAATCATACGACCATGTATGCTGCCCAAGGTCCATCCAGACATGACATGCCCGACATCTTTCAATCATGTGTGCTCTTCAAGAACATTGATAACATACCACGCCCAACATCGTCCGATCATGTATGCTTTTTAAGGTAGATGATGCCATGCCAAGCGTGACGTCGTACCACCGTGTGTGCATGCCAAGGGAGATGATTACGTTGCCATGGTCAATGTCGTCCGACCATGTATGCTGCCCAAGGGACATCATGTCATACCATGCCCGACGTAGTCAGATCGTGTGTGCTGTCCAATTGGGATGATGGCATTTCCACGGACGATGTCGTCTCACCGTGTCTGCTAACCATGGGCAATGATAACATGACACACCTTGTTTCGTACGACCATCTGTGTTATCCAAGGGCAATGATGGCATGCCACGCCCGACATAGTACGACCGTGTATGGTTCCCAAGGGCAATGATACCATGCCACGCATGACTTCGTCTGACTTTGGGTGTGTCCCAAGGGAAATGATGGCATGACATTCTTGACATCGTCTGATACGGTATGATGTCCAAGGGCGATGATGGAATGCCACACCCGACATCGTTTGACCCTGTTTCTGTTTTCAAATTGCGATGATGGAATGCCACGCCCAATATCCTCTGACTGTGTGTTCATTCAAAGGTAGAAAAGCACATGCCACGCTCGACGTAGTCCAACCATGTATGTTGTTCAAGAGCGATTATGGCATGCCATGCCCGACATCGTCAGACTTAGTATTCTTTCCAAGGGAGATGATGGCATGTCATGCCCGACGTTTTCTGACCGTGTACGCTTCCTAAGGGAGATGATGGAATGTCATGCCTGAAGTCGTCCGAACGTTTGTGCTGCACGAGGTGAAAATGTCACGCAACGCTCGACGTGATTTGATCGCATGTGCTGCCATAGAGCCATGTAGACATGTAACGCCCTACGTTGTCCAATCATGTGTTCAGTCATAGGGCGATGATAATATGCCACGCCCGATTTCGTCGGATCGTGTATGCTTTCCAAGGGTGCTGATAGGATGCCACGCCAGGCATTGCCCAACGGTGTGTGCTTCCAAAGGGAGATGGGCATGCCACGCCCGACAAAGTACGATCTTGTAAGCCGTCAAAGGGAGATGATGGCATGCCATGGTCGACGTCATCAAACCGTGTGTGTTGTCTAAGAGCAATGATGGCATCTAACGCCCGACATCATTCGACCGTGTGTGCTGCACAAGGACGATAATGGCATGTCACACACGACGTACACTATGTGTGTGTGTAGTCAAAAGGCGATGATAGCATGCCACGTCGACTTTGTCCTACCATTTATGTTGTCCAAAGGGCAATGAGGACATTTGATGCCCGACGTCGTCAAACCGTGTATGCTACCCAAGGGCAATGATAGCATTGGCAAACGTCGTCTAACCGTGTGTGCTGGCCAAGGGCCACTATGGCATGACACGCCAGACGTTATTTGACCGGGTGTGATTGCCAAGGTCCATGAGTGCATGCCATGAGAGATGTTTTCCGACCACATGTGCTGCACAATTGCATTGATGGATTGCCACGTCCGACGTTATAACACCGTGTGTGCTACAAAAGGGCTATGCATGCATGCCACGCCGGACGTTGTCCGATCATGTGTGCTTTCCAAGGGCGATGATAACATGCCACGTCTGATGTCATCTAGTCGCATGTGCTGCTTAATGGAGATAATGGCATGCCATGCACGATGTCATCCGTTTGTGTGTGCTACCCAAGGTCTATGCGGGCATGCTACGCATGACGTCGTCCGTCCATGTGTGTAGTCCAAAGGTGATGAGACATGCCATGTAGTCGTTGTCCTACCATGTGTTCTTTCCTAAGGGAAATATTGGATGGCATTAAACGCCCTAATTTTTCCAACCATATGTGCTGCCCAAGGGAGATTCTAACATTACCACACCTAACGTTGTCTGAGCGTATGTGCAGTCCAAAGGAAATGATAAACTGTCACTCCCAACTTCCTTCGACCGTGTATGCTTTCCAAGGGCGATGAATGCAAGCCATGCTCGACATCGTCTATCCCAAAGTATGTTTTCCAAGGGTGATGATGGCATGAGAAGCCTGATGTCATCCCACCATATGTAATGTCCAAGGGCGAAGATCGCATGTCACGCCTGACATCGTCCAACTGCGTGTGCTGCCCAATGGAGATGATGGTATGCCACTTCTTACTGTATGTGCTGCCGAATGGCGATGGTGACATGCCACGCCCAACGTCATCTAACCATTTATGCTGCCAAAGAGCCATGCGGCTATGCCATTCCCGTAGTTGTCCGATCGTGTGTGCTTTCAAATGGCGAAGATATCATGTCATGTCCTACGTCATCTTACCATGTGTACATTCCAAGAGCGGTGATTGCATTGCCACGACCGACATTGTCCGATCATGTGTCCTGGACAAAGGCCATGATGGAATGCAACGCCTGACGTAGTCCAACTGTGTATGCTGTGTATGGGCGATAATGGCTTTCCATGCCTATCGTTGTCCAACCGTGTGTGCTTTTAAAGGGCAAAGATTGCATGTCACCCCCAACGTCGTCCGACTGTGTGTGTTTCCAAATGTAGAAGATGGCATTACACGCCCGACGTCATCTGACCGTGTGTGCCGCCCAAGGTCCATACGGGCATGCCACGCCTGACGTTGTCCTATCGTATGTGCACTCCAAGGGAGATGATAACATGTTACGCCTTACGTCGTTCGATCGTGTATGCTTCCAAGGTAGATGATAACATGACACACCCGACGTAGTCCAACCGTTTATGTTGTCCAAAGGAAATGATGGCATTGAACGCTCTACGTTGTCCGACTTTTTGTGCTGCCCAAGGATTATTATAGCATTGCTACGCAAGACGTAGTGCAATCGTGAGTGCTTTCGAAGGGCGATGATGACATTACATGCCCGACGTCTTCCAATCGTGTATGTTTTCCAAGGGATATGATGGCATGCCACGACCGACATCATTCAACCCAGTGCATACTTCCTAAGGGCGAAGATGGCCTACCACGCCCGACGTAGTCCGACCGTGTGTGTTGTCCAAGGGACATGATGGCTTGCAATGCTAGACTTCATCTAACTAAGTGTGTAGTCCAAGGGCGATGATGGCATGCCACGCCCGACGTAGTTTGGTCGTGTATACTTTAGGGCGATGATGGCATGCCACGCCCGACGTAGTCTGTCCTTGTTTATGTTGTCCAAGGGTATTAATGGAATTTCACGTCCGAAGTAGTTCGACCGTGCATGTTGTCCAAGGGCAATGATGGCATGTCACGCTCGAAGTCTTTCCACTGTGTGTAGTCCAAGGGCGAAGATTGCATGTCATGCTCAACATTATCCAACCGCGTGTGCCGCACAATGTAGATGATGGCATGCCATGCCTGACATCGTACGACCATGTATGCTGCCCAAGGTCCATGCAGTCATGACATTCTCGACATCATTCAATCGTGTGTGCTCTTCAAGAACATTGATAACATACAACGCCTATTAACGTTCGATCATGTAGGCTTTCCTAGGGCGATGATGGCATGCCACGCTTGATGTCGTTCGACCGTGTGTGCAATTTAAGTGTGATGATGATTGCCACGGTCGACGTTGTCTTACCATGTATGCTGCCCAAGGGACATCATGTCATGCGATGCCCGACGTAGTCCGATCGTTTGTGCCGTCCAAGTGTTACTATGGCATTGCCACGGATGACGTCGTCTCACCGTGTCTGCTAACCATGGGCGATGATAACTTGACACGCCTGATGTCGTACGACCATCTGTGTTTTCCAAGGTCAATGATGGCATGCCACGCCCGAAGTAGTTCGACCGTGTATGCTGCCCAAGGGAAGTGATGCCATGCCACACCTTACTTTTTTTGACTCTGGGTATTTCCCAAGGGCAATGATGGCATGGCATGCTTGACGTCGTCTGATACGGTATGTTGTCTAAGGGCAATGTGTCATTCCATGCCCGACATCGTCTGACCCTGTTTATGCTATCCTATTGCGATGATGGAATGTCATGCCCGATATCCTCCGACTGTGTGTTCATTCCAAGGGAGAAAATTACATGCCACGCTCGACGTACTCCGACCATGTATGTGGTTCAAGGGAGATTATGGCATGCCAAGCCCAACATCATCTGACTGGGTATTCTTTCCAACAACGATGATGGCATGCCACGCCCAATGTCGTCCGACCATGTGTGGTTCCCAAGGGCGATGATAACATGTCATTCCTAACCTTTTCCGAATGTGTGTGTTGCACGAGGCGATAATGGCATGCCACACCTGACGTCATTCGACCATATGTGATGCTAAGGGCCATGTGGACATGTAACGCCCTACGTGGTCCAATCACGTTTTTAGTCATAGGGCAATGATAATATGCCACGCCCGATGTCGTCCGATCGTGTATACTTTCCAATGATGCTGATGGGATGCCACGCCCGACATTACCCGACAGTGTGTGCATCCCTAAGGGAGATTATGGCATTCCACGCCTGACACAGTCCTATCATGTAAGCTGTCAAAGGGCGATGATGGCATGCCACGGTCGACGTCATTCGAACGTGTGTGTTGTCTAATAGAAAGAATGGCATCTAATGCCCGATGTCGTTCAACCGAGTGCACTGCACAAGGACAATAATGTCATGTCACACACGATGTAGACTATACATGTGTTTAGTCAAAAGGCGATGATGGCATGCCACGTCGACATCGTCCTACCATTTGTGTTGTCCAAAGAGAAATGATGACATTTGATGCCCGGTGTCGTCCAACCGTGTATGCTATCCATGGGCGATGATAGCATTGTTGATCCTTGTCCAACCGTCTGTGTTGGCCAAGGGACACGATTAAATGCCACACAGACGTCGTTCGACTGAATGAGCTGGCCAAAGTCCATGAGGGCATGCAAAGCGAGATGTCATCCGGCCGCGTGTGCTGCGCATTTGCGATAATGGATTGCCAAGTCCGACGTCATTAGACCGTGTGTGCTTCCCAATGGCCATGGTGGCATGCCTCGCCTGACGTTGTCCTATCATGTCTGCTTTCCAAGGGCGATGATAACATGTTACGCCCGATGCCGTTTGATCGCATGTTCTTCCTAATGGACATAATGGCGTGCAACGCACAACATCATCCGTTCGTATGTGCTACCCAAGGGCTATGCGGCATGCCACGCTTGACGTCGTCCGTCCATGTGTGGCATCCAAATTCGATGAGACATGCCATGTCGTCGTTGTCCTACCATGTGTTTTATCCAAAGGTAAATATTGGATTGCATTAAATGCCCTACTTTCTCCGACCACGTGTGCTACCTAAGGGAGATTCTAACATTACCACACCCAACGTCGGCTGAGCGTGTGTGCAGTCCAAAGGCAATGATAAAATGTCACTCTCAACTTCGTTTGACAGTGTATGCTTTCCAAGGGCGGTGATGACAAGCCATGCTCGACATTGTCCATCCCTGTGTATACTGTCCAAGGGTGATGATGGCATGAGATGCCTGATGTCATCCTACAATCTGTGTTGTCCAAGGGCGAAGATTGCATGTCACGCCTGACGTGATCCTACTGCTTGTGCTTCCCAATGGAGATGATGGTATGCCACTTCTGACCGTATGTGCAGTCGAATGGCGAAGATGGCATGCCACGCCCGATGTCATCTAACCATTTGTGCTGCCAAAGAGCCATGGGGTCATTCCATACCTGAAGTCGTTCGATCGTGTGTGTTCTCAAATGGCAAAGATAACATGTCACGTCCGATGTCATCAAAACGTGTCTACATTCCAAGAGCGATAATTGCATTGCCAGGACTGACATTGTCTTATCGTGTGTCCTGGACAAAGGCCATGATGGCATGCCACACCTGATGTAGTCCAATTGTGTACGCTTTCTATGGGCGATGATGGCTTGTTATTCCTAATGTCGTCCCACCGTGTGTGCTGTCCAAGGGCAAAGATGGCATGTCACGCCCAACGTCATCCGACTGTGTGTGCTTCCTAATGGTGAAGATGGCATTCCATGCACGACGTCATCTGACAGTGTGTGCCGCCTAAGGTCCATACGGGCATGCCACGCCCGACATTTTTCAATTGTGTGTGCATTCCCAGGGAGATGATAACATGCTACGCCTGACGTTCTTCCAATGTAGATGATAACATGACATACCCGTCGTAGTCCAACCGTTTAAGCTGTCCAAGGCTATGATGGCATTTAACGCTTGACGATGTCTGACCATGTGTGGTGACAAAGGGCGATTATAGCATTATCATGCCCAACATCGTCCGACCGTATATGCAGTCCAAGAGCAATGATAACATGCAGATCCCAACATCGTCCGAATGGGTATGTTGTCCAAGGGCGATGATGGTATGCCAAGCCTGACGTTATTGGACCTTGTCAATGTTGTTCAAGGGAGATGATGGCCTTCCACGCTCGATGTCGTTCGACCGTGTGTTCTAGCCAAGGGCCTGGATGGAATGCCTCACCTTATGTTCTCCAACTGTATATGCTGTCCAAGTGCGATGATGCCATACCTCACCGAAGTCATCCCATCGTGAGTGCTGTCAAAGGGCAATGATGGCATGTCACGCCCGACATCATCCGACCACTTGTGCTTCCCCTTGGCGATGATGGCATAGCACGCACGATCTCGTCCCACCATGTATGTTTTAAAAAGGCGATGATGGCATCCCATTCCTGACATCGTCCAACCATGTGTGCCGCCCAAGGGCCATGCGGGAATGCCACGCTCGACATCGTATGATCGTTTGTCATTTCCAAGGGCACTGTTAACCTGTAATGCCTGACATCGTCCGATCGTGTATACTTTCCAAGGGTGATAATAACATGTCACACCCGACATAGTTCTACCATGTATTGCCCAAGTGCAATGATCGCATTTAACGCCCGTCGTCTCCAGACTGTATGTGCTCCCCAAGGGCGTTATAGCACTACCAAGGCAAACGTAGTCCGATCGTGTGTGCTATCCAAGGGAGATGATAACATTTCATTCCTGACGTCGTCCAACTGTGTATTCTATTCACGGGCGATTACTACATTACATGCTCTACATTGTGCAACCCTGTGTATGCTTCCTAAGGGCGACGAAGGCCTACCACACCTGACGTAGTTCGACCATGTGTATGTTTTCCAATTGCGATAATGGCATTACATGCCTGACATCATCGGACCGTGTGTTCATTACAAGGGCGATGATTGCATGCCACGCCCGACGTAGTTCTACCATATATGCTATCCAAGACCGATGAAAGCCTACCACGGCCGACGAATTACGACCGTGTGTGCTGTTCAAGCGCAATGATGGCATGCCCCGTTAGACTTCATCCGACTGTGTATGTAACACAAGGGCAATGATTGCATGCAACGCCCGACGTTGTCCATTGGTGTGTGCAATCCAAAGGCGATAAGGTCATGCCATGTCGACATCATCCGACCGTGTGAACTCTCCAAAAGGAAATGATGGTATTTAATGCCCAGCGAAGTCCGACTCTGTGTTGTGCCCAAGGGAGATGATACCATTGCCATTCCTAACATCTTCCGATGGTGTGTGCAGTCCATGGTCGATTATAACCTGCAACGCTCAACATCGTCTGACTGTGTATGTTGTCCAAGGGCGATGATGGTATGCCACGCCGGACGTTATTCAACCCTGTCTATATTGTTCAATGGCGATGATGGACTGCCACACCCGACGTCGTTCGGCCGTGTGTTGTGCACAAGAGCCGTGATGGCATGCCTCACCTGACATTCTCCAACCGTATATGTTGTCCAAGTGCGATTATGGAATACCATGTCGAAGTCATTCCACCGTGTGTGTTGTCCAAGGGCAAAGATGGCATGTCACGCCTGACATCGACCGACCGCGTGTGCTTTCTAATGGCGATGATAGCATAGCATGCAATCTCGTCCCTCGCCGGATGCCATCCAACCATGTCTGCTGCCAAAGGGACATGCGGGCATGCCACCCCCGACATCTTCCGATCATATGTGATGTCCAAGGGCGATGATAACATGTAACGCCCGACATTATCAAATCGTGTATTCTTTCCTAGGGAGATGATAACATCTCACACTTGATATAGTACAACCATGCATATTGTCCAAGGGCAATGATCACATTTAACGCCCATCGTCGTCCGACTGTGTGTACTGCCCAAGGGCGATTATAATATTGCCAAGGCTGACGTAGTCCGATCATGTGGGCTGTCCTAGGGAGATGATATTATTTCATTCCTTACATCGTCCGACAGTGTATTATATCCAAGGGCGATGATAACATTCCATGACGATGTATGCTTCCCAAGGGCGATGAATGCCTTCCATGCCTGACGTAGTCCGACCGTGTGTGCGGTGCAACGGCCATGTTGGCATTCCATGCTCGACGTAGTCTTACCATGTAAGCTATCCAAAGGCAATTATGATATGCCACGCTCAATGTTTTACCACCGCGTGTGCTATCCAAAGTCGAAGATGGCATGTCAAATATGACATTGTTCGACCGCTTGTGCTGCCTAATTGTGATTATGGAATGCCATGCCTTGCGTCGTCCCACAGCATGTGCTGCCTAACTGCATTAATGGTAAGCCACGCCCGACTTCATCTTATTGTGAGTGATGCCTAGGGGCCATAAGAGCATGCCACGCCCGACTTCATACGATTGCGTGTGTTGTCAAAGGGTGATGATAACATGCCACAACCGTCGTCATCTAATTATGAATGCTTTAATAGGGCGATGATGTCATGGCACGCCTTACTTCATTCAATCGTGTGTGGATTGAATGAACAATGATGGCATTGTAATGGCTGACATCGTGTGACCATGTGTGCTTGCCAAGAGCAATGATGGCATGCCACGCCTGACGTATTTTTGACCTTGTATGTTGTCAAAGGGCGATAATGGATGACACGGCCGACGCCGTTCACCATGTGTGCTGTCCAAGGACAAAGATGGCATGTATCGTCCGACATCGTCTGACGACGAATGCTGCCCAATGGAAATGATGGTATGCTATGCCAAACGTCATTCGACCGTGTGTGCTTCCCAAGGGCCATATTTGCATGTAATGCCCTACGTTGTCCAATCATGTGTTCATTCATAGGGAGATGATAATATGCCATGATCGACATCGTCTGATCGTGTATTCTTTCCAAGGGAGATGATAAAATGTCACACCCGATGTAGCCCGACCATGTATATAATGCAAGGGCAATGATTACATTTAACTCCCGTCGTTGTGTGACTGTGTGTGTTGCCCAAGGGCGATTATAGCATTGCCAAGGCTGACGTAGTAAGATCATGTATGCTATCCAAGAAAGATGATATCATGTCATTCATGACGTCATTCGACCGTAATATTCGATCCAAGGCCGATGATAACATTCCATGACTATTTATGCTTCCCAGGGGCGATGAATGCCTACCATGCCTGACGTAGTCCGACCATGTGTGTTGTGCAAGGGACATGATGTCATGCCACGCTCCACAGCGTCTGACTATGTAGGTTGTCTAAAGGGCGATGATGGAAAGTCAAAACCAATGTTGTTCGACCCTCTATGCTTCTAAGGGCTATGATATCCTGTAATGCCCGTCGTCGTCCGAACGTGTGTGCTACAGAAGGACGATAATGGAATGCTATGCCCGACCTCATCCAACCATGTGTGCTGCCAAAGGGACATGTGGGCATGCCACACCCTACTTGGTCCAATGGTGTGTTCAGTCCAAGGGCGATGATGGCATGCCACGCCCGACGTAATCCGACAGTGGGTGCTGCCCAAGGGCCATTCGAGTATGTCGCACCCGACGTCGTCCTATCATGTGTGTTGTCCAAGGGCGATGATAACATGGCACGCCTGACATCATCCGATCATGCATGCTTTTCAAGAGCGATGATAACATACCACACCCAACATAGTCCGACCGTGTATGCTGTCAAAGGGCAATGACGACATTTAACGCCCGATGTCGTCCAACAGTTTGTGCTACCCAAGGTTTTTATAACATTGCCAAGCCCGATGTAGCTCGACCGTGTGTGATATCCATGGACAATGATAATATTTTATCCTAGACATCATCCGACCGTGTATTCGGTCCAAGGTAGATGATGACTTGCCACGCGCCACATCATATGACCCTGTGTATGCTTTGCAAGGGCGATGATGGCTTGGTACGTCCGACGTAGTCCGACCGTGTGTGTTGTCCTAGGGCAATTATGGCATGCCACGCTCGACGTTGTCGGATAGTGTAAGTTGTCCAAGGGTGATAATATCATCCCACGCCCGATGTTGTCACACCATGTGTGTTTTCAAAGGCCGAAGAGCATGTCAGGCCTAACGGCGTCAGACAACATGTGCTACCTAATGGCGATGATTGCATGCAACGCTCGACGTTGTCTGATAGTGTGGGAAAAATTAGGGGAAACATATTAAATGGGATAAAATATTTTTCTCATTAAATTGATTATCTTAGATTAAACTATAAATTCTGATATGTGTTACAGATTATTTCAAACACAAAAATCTATTTTGTTTTATAAGATTCATAGCAATAAAGAATTACAATTTTCTTGAAAATTAGGGGAAATTCAAACTTGAATGGGTTCAAACACGTTTTTTTAAAAATTGACTTGTCCAAATCGCCTTTGAGGGTTTGCTTTCACATATCTCAAAAAAATAACAAAATTGAAGAAAAAAATGCCTCAATCGGACATGTGAGTCAAAAGTTATGGCCTTTTGAAATATCATATATTTACAACGCCTTTTTTTGTGTTTCAATCTTTTATTTGGTTAAACTTGAAATGATTGAAACTTTGAGTAGAATATTTGTTTTACGCAAAAAAAATAATTACTCAGCATAAATTTTGAGATCTACGTGGTCATATCCTTTATTTTGTTTTGCTTTGTTTTAAAAAAAATATTATTAAATTTTTATTTATATATTATAATATAAATGTAAATAAGAAAACTATTATTCTTCACGCCGTATTAAGATTAAAATGAAAGACCTGAACAATAAGATGGGAAAATCGAGAAGCTATATTAGATTAGTACGAATGATACAACCATGATCGATAATGGCATGCCACGTATGATGTAGTTCGACCGTGTGTGCTGCCCCAGGGTAATGATTGCATCTAACGCCCGCTGTGATCCGAACGTGTGTGCTACCCAATGGCGATGATGGTATGCCATGTCTTATGTTGTACGACTGTCTCTGATGTCCAAGGGTAATGATGTCATGCCACGCCTAACGTCCTTCGATCGTGTATGATTTCCAAGGGCTATTATGGCAATCCACACCCAACGTCATCCGACTGTGTGTTCTTCCGAAGGGCTTTGATTGCATGTCACGCCCGAAGTCATCCGGACGTGTGTGATTTACAAGGAGATAATGGCATGCAACGCTCGACCTCATCCGACCATGTGTGCTTCCCATGGGCCATGCATACATGATACATCCTACGTGGTCCAATTGTGTGTTCAGTCCAAGGGCGATGATAACATGCTATGCCAACATCGTCTAATCGTGTATGCTTTCCAAAACGATGATGGGATGCCCCGGCTGAAATTGTCCGACCGTGTGTGCTGCACAGGAGAGATGATGCCATACCACGCCCCATGTAGTTTTATCGCATCTTTTGCCCAATGGTGATGATGGCATTCCACACCTGATGTCATCCGACCGTGTTTGTTGCCTAAGGGCTATGCGGGCATGCCACGCCCGACGTCGTAAAACTATTTGTGTAGTCAAAAGGGGGTGACGACATTCCTTGTCGATGTTGTCAAACCATGTGCTTTCCAAGGGTGATGATGGTATGTCAAGCCCAACGTTGTCCGACCGAGTGTAGTGCTCAAGGTCGATGATAGAATTGCCACTCCTAACTTCATCCAATTGTGTGTGCTTTTCTAGGGCGATGATGGCATGCTACGCCCGACGTGTCCGAACCTATGTATGCTATCCAACGGCGATAATGTCCTGCCATGCCCGAAATTGGCCCACTTTTTGTGCGTTCCAAGGGTGAAGATGGCATGTCATGGCCGACGTCATCCAACCACATGTGTTTCCTAATGGCGATGATGGCATTCCACGCCCGACGTCATCCGACTCTGTGTGCTGCCCAATGGTCATGCGAGCATGCCACGCCCGACATTGTTCGTCCGTGTGTGCAATCCAAAGGTGATGATGGCATGCCGCGTCGACGTCGTCTGACTGTGTGTGCTGTCCAAAGGGCAATGATGGCATTAAACGATATACGTAGTCCGACTGTGTGTGCTGCCCAAGGGAGATGATAGCATCGCAACGCCTAACATCGTGAGACTGTGTGTGCATACCAAAGGCGATATTATATCCCACACCCAACGTTGTCTGGTCCTGTATACTTTCCAAAGGCGATGATGGCATGCCATGCCCGACGTAGTCTCTCCTTGTCTATGTTGTCCAAGGGCAATTAATGCATGCCACACCCAGAGTAGTTCGACCGTGTATGTTTTCCAAGGGCAATGATGGCATGTCACGCCCGACGTCATTCCACTGTTTGTGCAGGACAAGGGCAAAGATTGCATGTCATGCGCAACATTGTCCAACCACGTGTGCCGCACAAAGTAGATTATGGCATGCCACACCTGACATCATCCGACCATGTATGCTGCCCAAGGTCCATCAAAACATGACATGCCCGACATCTTTCAATCGTGTGTGCTCTTCAAGAACATTGATAATATACCACGCCCAACATCGTCCGATCATGTATGCTTTTCAAGGGAGATGATGTCATGCCAAACGTGACATCGACCGTGTGTGCATACCAAAGGGGGATGATGACATTGCCATGGTCGATGTCGTCCGACCATGTATGCTGCCCAAGAGACATCATGTCATGCCATGCCCGACGTAGTCTGATCGTGTGTGCTGTCCAATTGGGATGATGGCATTTCCACGGACAATGTCGTCTCACCGTGTCTGCTAACCATGGGCGATGATAACATGACACGCCTGATGTCGTACGACCATCTGTGTTATCCATGGGCAATGATGGCATGCCATGCCCGACGTAGTTCGATTCTATATGCTGCCCAAGGGCAATGATGCCATGCCACGCCTGACTTCATTTGACTCTGGGCGTGTCCCAAGGGCAATGATGGCATGGCGTGCTTGACATCGTCTAATACGGCATGATGTCCAAGGGATATGATGGAATGCCACACCCGACATCGTTTGACCCAGTTTCTATTTTCCAATTGTGATGATGGAATGCCACGCCCAATATCCTCTGACTGTGCGTTCATTCAAAGGGAGAAAATCACATGCCACGCTCGACGTAGTCCAACCATGTATGTTCTTCAAGCGAGATTATGGCATGCCATGCCCGACATCATCAGACTTGGTATTCTTTCCATGGACAATGATTGCATGCCACGCCTGACATTTTTTTACCGTGTGCGCTGCCCAAGGGAGATGATGAAAAGTAATGACTGAAGTTGTCCGAACGTGTGTGCTGCATGAGGCGATAATGGCACACAACGCTCGACATCATTCGATCGCATGTGCTGCCCAAGGGCCATGAGGGCATGTAACGCCCTACATGGTCCAATCATGTGTTCAGTCGTAGGGCGATGATAATATGCCACGCCCGATTTTGTCGGATCGTGTATGCTTTCCAAGGGTGCTGATAGGATGCCATGCCCGACATTGCCCAACGGTGTGTGTTTCCCAAGGGGGATTGGCATGCCACGCCCGACATAGTCCGATCTCATAAGCCGTCAAAGGGAGATGATGGCATGCCACGGTCGACATCATCCAACAGTGTGTGTTGTCTAAGAGCAATAATGGCATCTAACGCCCGACGTCGTTCGACCGTGTGTGCTGCACAATGACAGTAATGGCATGACACACATGACGTAGACTATCCGTGTGTGTAGTCAAAAGGCGATGATAGCATGCCACGTCGACTTTTTTCGACCATTTATGTCGTCCAAAGGGAAATGATGACATTTGATGCCCGACGTAGTCCAACCGTGTATGCTTCCCAAGGGCAATGATAGCATTGGCAAACTTCGTCTAACCGTGTGTGCTGGCTAAGGGCCTTTATGTCATGCCACACTAGACGTTATTTGACCTAGTGTGATGGCCAAGGTCCATGAGGGCATGCCATGGGAGATGTCGTCCGACCACATGTGCTGCACAATTGCAATGATGGATTGCGACGTCCGACGTCATTACACCGTGTGTGCTATCCAAAGGCTATGCGGGCATGCCACGCCGGACGTTGTCCGATCATGTGTGCTTTCCAAGGGCGATGATAACATGCCACGCCCGATGTCGTCTAGTCGTATGTGCTGCCTAATGGAGATAATGGCATGCCACGCACGATGTCATCCGTTTGTGTGTACTTCCTAAGGGCGAAGATGGCCTACCACGCCCGATGTAGTCCGACCGTGTGTGTTGTCCAAGGGACATATGGAATGCAACGCTAGACTTTATTTAACTATGTGTGTAGTCCAAGGGCGATGATGGCATGCCACACCCGACGTTTTCCCATCGTGTTTTCTATACAAGGCGAAGATGGCATTTGACGCCTGACGTCGTCCGAATCTGTGTGCTGCCCAATGCCGAGGATGGTATGCCATGCTCGACATCGTCCGACCATGTGTACACAATTAAGGGAAATGTTAAATTGAACGGGATAAAACATTTTAATCATAAAATATGTTATCTAACATTAAATTTGACATTCGCAGATGTTTTACCAACGTATTTCGAACTCAAAAATCTCTGTTCTTTTATCAGATTCATAGCAATAAAGAATAACTACTTTTTTCAAAATTGGGGAAATTCAAAATTGAATGGTCTAAAAGATGTTTTTTTGGAAAATTGACTCGTCCAAACAACCTATGGAGATTTGTTCGGTAGATCTAAAAAAAATAACCATATTGAGATAAAAATTTACCTCAATCGGACATCTGAGTCAAAAGTTATGGCCGCTTGAAATTTCACAAATTTACAACTACTTTTTTTGAGCTTCAATCTTTGATTTAGTGAAACTTCAAATGATTGAAACTTTCGGCTCTAATATCCGTTTGACACAATTTTGTTTTTATTCGGCATATTTTTGAGATCTACTTTGTCATATCCATAATTTGGTGTAATTTTTTTAAAAAAGTAATAATAAATCTTTATTTATATTGAATAATATTAATGTAAAACTAGAAAAGTAATATGCTTCGTGCCGTATTAAGTTAAAAATGAAAGAATAGTACAACACGATGGGAAAACTAGAAGATATATTAGATTAGTTTATATGCGATAAGCATGATCAATAATGGCATGCCACGCGCGGAATATTCTGATCGTTTGTGTTGCCCCAGGGAAATGGGCATCTAACGCCCGACGTTGTCCCACCGTGTGTGCTTCCCAAGGGCCATAATGGCATGCCTCACCTAACGTTCTCCAACTGTATATGCTGTACAAGTGCGATGATGGCATACCACGTCGATGTCGTCCCACCGTGTGTGTTGTCCAAGGGCAAAGATGGCATGTCACACCCCACGTCATCCGACCGCTTGTGCTTTCCAATGGCGATGATGGCATAGAACGCACGATCTCGTCCCACCATGTATGTTGTCCAAAGACAATGATGGCATCCCACGCGTGACGTCGTCTAACCATGTGTGGTGCCCAAGGGTCATGCGGGCATGCCACGCCCGACATCGTATGATTCTTTGTGATTTCCAAGGGCAATGATAACCTGTAACGCCTGACATTGTCCCAGTGTATACTTTCCAAGGATGATGATAACATGTCACAACCGACGTAGTTTGGCCATGTATATTGTCCAAGTGCAATGATCACATTTAACGCCCATCATCGTCCGATTGTATGTGCTTCCCAAGGTTGATTATAGCATTGCCAAGGCTGACGTAGTCCGATCGTGTGTGCTGTCCAAGAGAGATGATATCATGTAATTCATTGCATCGTCCAACTGTGTATTCTATCCAAGGGCGATGATTACATTATATGCTTGACAGCGTGCGACCCTGTGTATGCTTTATAAGGGCGATGAATTCCTGCAACGCCTAACGTAGTCCAACAGTGTGTGTGTTGTCCAATTAAAATTATTGCATGTCGTGCCTGACATCATCCGACCGTGTTTTCATTCCAAGGGCGGTGATGGAATGCCACGCCCGATGTAGTTCTAGCGTATATGCTATCCAAGGGCGATGATAGCATGCAACGCCGTGTGTGCAGTCCAAGGTCGATGATAACATGCCACGCTTGACATTCTCCAACTATATATGCTGTCCAACTACGATGATGGCATACCACGCCAAAGTCATCCCACAGTGTGTGATATCCAAGGTCAAATAGGACATGTCACACCCGACGTCATCCGACAGAGTGTGCTTCCCAATGGCGATGATGGCATAGCATGGACGATCTTGTGCCACCATGTATGTTGTCTAAAGGAGATGATGGCATCCCATGCCTGATGTCATACAACCATGTGTGCTACCCAAGGGACATGCGGGCATGCCACGCCCGACATCCTTCGATCGTGTGTGATGTCCAAGGGCGATGAGAACATGTAACGCCCGAGATCATCCAATCCTGTATTCTTTCCAAGGGAGATTATAACATCTCACACCCGATATAGTACGACCATGTATATTGTCCAAAGGCAATGATCACATTTAATGCCCATCGTCGTCCGACTGTATGTACTGCCCAAGGGCGATTATAAGATTTCAAAGGCTGACGTAGTCTGATCATGTGGGCTGTCCTAGGGAGATTATATCATTTCATTCCTGACGTCGTCCGACCGTGTAATCTATCCCATGGCGATGATAACATTCCATGTCAATGTATGCTTCCCAAGGGCGATGAATGCCTTCTACGCCTGACGTAGTCTGACTGTGTGTGCTGTGCCCGGGCCATGATGGCATGCCATGCTCGACGTAGTCTTACCAGGTAAGCAATCCAAAGCAATTATGATATGCCACACTCAATGTTTTACCACCGTGTGTGCTATCCAAAGTCAAAGATGGCATGTCAAACATGACGTTGTTCGACCGCGTGTGCTGCCCAACTGTGATTATGGAATGCCATGCCTTGCGTCGTCTCATAGCATGTGCTGCCTAACGGCGATAATGGTAAGCCACACCCTACTTCATCTTATCGTCTGTGATACCTAGGGGCCGTAAGAGCATTCAACGCCCGACATCATCCGATTGTGTGTGTTGTCAAAGGGTGATGATAACATGCTACGCCCGACGTGTCGAACCTATGTATGCTGTCTAACAGCGATGATGGACTGCCATGCCGAACCTCGTCCAACCATATGTGCTGGACAAGGTCCATGATGGCATGCCACGCCTGACATAGTCTGACCGTGTATGTTGTCCAAGGGCGATGATGGCATGCCATGCCCGACATTGTCCCACCGTTTGTGCGTTCAAAGGGTAAAGATGGCATGACACGGCCGACGTCATCCAACCACATGTGCTTCTTAATGGCGATGATGGCATTCCAAGCCCGACTTCATCCAACTGTGTGTGCTGCTCAATGTCCATGCGAGCATGCCACGCCAAACAATGTTCGTCCCTGTGTGCAATCCAAAGGTGATGTTGGCATGCCATGTCGACGGCGTCCGACTGTGTGTGTTGTCCAAAGAGCAATGATAGCATTAAACGTTATACGTAGTCCGACCGTGTGTGCTACCCAAGGGCGATGGTCGCATCACAACGCCCAACATGGTGAGAATGTGTGTGCATTCCAAAGGTGATGATAATATCCCACAGTCGACATCGTTTGGTCGTGTATACTTTCCAAGGGCGATGATGGCATGCCACGGCCGAGGTAGTCTGTCCTTGTCTATGTTGTCCAAGGGCAATAACGGCATGCCACGCCCGAAGTAGTTCGACCGTGTATGTTGTCCAAGGGCAATGATGGCATGTCACGCCCGACGTGGTTCCACTGTGTATGCAGTCCAAGGGCGAAGATTGCATGTCATGCTCAACATTGTCCAACCGCGTATGCCGCACAATGTAGATGATGGAATGCCACGCCTGACATCGTACGACCATGTTTGCTGCCCAAGGTCCATGCAGGCATGACATTCTCGACATCATTCAATCGTGTGTGCTCTTCAAGAACATTGATAACATACCGCGCCCATTATCGTCCGATCGTGTATGTTTTCCAAGGGCGATGATGGCATGCCACGCTTGATGTCGTTTGACCGTGTGTGCAATCCAAGTGCGATGATGACATTGCCACGCTCGACGTCGTCCGACCATGTATACTGCCCAAGGGACATTGCCACGCCCGACATTTTCCAATTGTGTGTGCATTCCCAGGGAGATGATAAAATGTTATGCATGACATCGTTCGATCGTGTATGCTTCCAAGGTAGATGATAACATGACACTCCCGTCGTAGTCCAACCTTTTATGCTGCCCAAGGCTATGATGGCATTTATCGCCTTACGATGTCCGACCGTGTGTGGTGCCAAAGGGAGATTATAGCATTACCATGCCCAACGTCGTCCGACCGTGTATGCAGTCCAAGGGCGATGATAACATGCAAAGCCCAACATCGTCCGAATGGGTATGTTGTCCAAGGGCGATGATGGTATGCCAAGCCCAATGTTATTGGACCTTGTCAATGTTGTTCAAGAGAGATGATGGCCTTCCACGCCCGACGTCTTCGACCGTGTGTTTTGGCCAAGGGCCAGGATGGAATGCCTCACCTTATGTTCCCCAACAGTATATGCTGTCCAAGTGCGATGATGCCATACCTCACCGAAGTCATCCCACCGTGAGTGCTGTCGAAGGGCAAGTGCTTCCCAATGGCGATGATGGCATAGCACGCATGATCTCGTCCCACCATGTATGTTGTACAATGGCGATAGTGGCATCCCATTCCTGACGTCATCCAACCATGTGTGCCGCCGAAGGGCTATGCGGGCATGCCAAGCCCGACATCGTACGATCATTTGTGATTTCCAAGGGCAATGATAACCTGTAATTCCTGACATCGTCCGATCGTGTATACTTTCCAAGGGTGATAATAACATGTCACACCCGACATAGTCCGACCATGTATAATTTCCAAGTGCAATGATCACATTTAACACCCGTCGTCGTCAGACTGTATGTGCTGCCCAAGGGCGTTATAGCACTACCAAGGCTGACGTAGTCCGATCATGTAAGCTGTCCTAGGGAGATGATATCATTTTATTCCTGACGTCGTTCGACCGTGTATTCTATCCAAGGGCGATGATAACATTCCATGACCATGTATGCTTCCCAAGGGCGATGAATGCCTTCCATGCCTGACATAGTCCGACCGTGTGTGCGGTGCAAGGGCCATGATGGCATTCCATGCTCAACGTAATGTTACCATGTAAGCTATCCAAAGGAAATTATGATATTCCACACTTAATGTTTCACCACCGTGTGGGCTATCCAAAGTCGAAGATGGCATGTCAAACATAACGTTGTTCGACTGCTTGTGCTGCCCAATTGTGATTATGGAATACCATGCCTTGCGTCGTCCCACAGCATGTGCTACCTAACGGCATTAATGGTAAGCCACGCCCGACTTCATCTTATCGTGAGTGATGCCTAGGGGCCATAAGATCATGCCACGACCGACTTCAGCCGATTGCGTGTGTTGTCAAAGGGCGATGATAACATGCAACAACCGATGTCATCTAATTATAAATGCTTTACTAGGGGGATGATTGCATGGCATGCCTAACGTCATTCAATCGTGTGTGGATTGATTAAACAATGATGGCATTGCAATTGCTGACATCTTGTGACCATGTATGCTTGCCAATAGCAATGATGGCATGCCACGCCTGACGTATTTTGACTTTGTATGTGGTCAAAGGGCGATTATGGCATGCCACGCCCGACGCCGTTCACCATGTGTGTTGTCCAAGGGAAAAGATGACATGTCATGTCCGACATCATCTGACGATGAGTGCTGCCCAATGGAAATGATGGTATGCTATGCCCAACGTCATTCGACCGTGTGTGCTTCCCAAAGGCCATGTTGGCATGTAATGCCCTACGTTGTCCAATCATTTGTTCAGTCATAGGGACATGATAATATTCCATGATCAACATCGTCTGATCGTGTATTCTTTCAAACGGAGATGATAAAATGTTACACCCGATGTAGCCCGACCATATATATTGTGCAAGGGCAATGATTACATTTAACGCCCGTCGTTGTCCGACTGTGTGTGCTGCCCAAGGGCGATTATAGGATTGCCAAGGCTGACGTAGTCTGATCATGTTTGCTATCCAAGGGAGATGATATCATGTCATTCATGACGTCATTCGACCTTAATATTCGATCCAAGGCCGATGATAACATTCCATGACCATTTGTGCTTCCCAAGGGTGATGAATGCCTACCATGCCTGATGTAGTCCGACCATGTGTGTTGTGCAAGGGACATAATGTCATGCCACGCTCGACATCGTCTGACCATGTAAGTTGTCCAAAGGGCGATGATGGCAAGCCAAGACCAACGTTGTTCTACCCTCTATGTTTCAAAGGGCTATGATATCATGTCATGCCCGATGCCGTCGGAACGTGTCTGCTACACAAGGAGGATAATCGCATGCCATGCCCGACCTCATCCAACCATGTGTGCTGCCAAAGGGCCATGTGGGCATGCCACACCCTACTTGGTCCAATGATGTGTTTAGTCCAAGGGCGATGATGGCATGCCACGCCCGACGTAATCCGACTGTGGGTGCTGCCCAATGGCCATGCGAGCATGTCGCACCCGACGTCGTCCTATTGTGTGTGTTCTCCAAGGGCGATGATAACATGGCACGCCTGACATCATCCGATCGTGCATGCTTTTCAAGGGAGATGATAACATACCACATCCAACATAGTCCGAACGTGTATGCTGTCAAAGGGCAATGACGACATTTAACGCCCGATGTCGTCCAACTGTTTGTGCTGCCCAAGGTTTCTTATAGCATTGCAAAGACCGATGTAGCTCGATTGTGTGTGATATCTATGGGCAATGATAAAATGTTATTCTAGACATCGTCCGACCGTGTATTCGGTCCAAGGTAGATGATGACTTGCCATGCGCCACATCATATGACCCTGTGTATGCTTCGCAAGAGCGATGATGGCTTGGTACGTCCGACGTAGTCTGGCCGTGTATGTTGTCCAAGGGCCATTATGGCATGCCACGCTCGACGTTGTCCGACAGTGTAAGTTGTCCAAGGCGATGATATCATCCCACGCCCGACGTCGTCCCACCGTGTGTGTTTTCAAAGGCCGAAGATGGCATGTCAGGCCTAACGGCGTCAGACAACATGTGCTACCCAATGGTGATGATTGCATGCAACTCTTGACGTTGTCTGATAGTGTGGGAAAAATTGGGGGAAACATATTAAATGGGATAAAATATTTTTCTCATTAAATTGATTATCTAACATTAAACTATACATTCTGATATGTGTTACACAGGTATTTCGAAGACAGAAATCTATTTTCTTTTATAAGATTCATAGCAATAAAGAATTACAATTTTCTTGAAAATTAGGGGAAATTCAAACTTGAATGGGTTAAAACACATTTTTTGGAAAATTGACTTGTCCAAACTGCCTTTGAGGGTTTGCTTTCACAGATCTCGAAAAATAACAAAATTGAGAAAAAAAAGCCTCAATCGGACATGTGAGTCAAAAGTTATGGCCTTTTGAAATTTCACATATTTACAACGCCTTTTTTTGTGTTTCAATCTTTTATTTGGTTAAACTTGAAATGATTGAAACTTTGGGTACAATATCTGTTTTACGCAAAAAAAAAGAATTATTCTGCATATTTTTTGAGATATACGTGGTCATATCCTTCATTTTGTTTTGCTTTTTTTTTAAAAAAAATATTATTAAATTTTTATTTATATATTATAATATAAATGTAAATTAGAAAACTAATATTCTTCACGCTGTATTAAGATTTAAATGAAAGACTAGTACAATAAGATGGGAAAATCGAGATGCTATATTAGATTAGTACGAATGATACAACCATGATCGATAATGGCATTCCACGCATGAGGTAGTTCGACCGTGTGTGCTGCCCCAGGGTAATGATGGCATCTAACGCCCACTGTGATCCGACCGTGTGTGCTACCCAATGGAGATGATGGTATGCCATGTCCTATGTTGTACGACTGTCTCTGCTGTCCAAGGGCGATTATGGCATGCCACGCCTGACGTCCTTCGATCGTGTATGCTTTCCAAGGGCAATTATGGCAATCCACGCCCAGCGTCGTCCGACTGTGTGTGCTTCCAAAGGGCTATGATTGCATGTCACGCCCGACGTCGTCCGGAAGTGTGTGATTTTCAAGGGAGATAATGGCATGCCAAGCCCGATCTCATCCGACCATGTGTGCTTCCCATGGGCCATGCAGACATGACACACCCTACATGGTCCAATTGTTTTTTAAGTCCAAGGGTGATGATAACATGCTATGCCAACATCGTCTAATCGTGTATGATTTCAAAAACGATGATGGGATGCCCCGCCTGACAATGTCCGACCGTGTGTGCTGCACAGGAGAGATGATGGCATGCCACGCCCCATGCAGTCTTATCGCATCTTTTGCCCAATGGTGATGATGGCATTCCACACCTGATTTCATCCGACAGTGTTTGTTGCCTAAGGGCTATGCGGGCATGCCACGCCCGACGTCGTATAACTATTTGTGTAGTCCAAAGGGAATGACGGCATTCCATGTCGAGTCATCCAACCATGTGCTTTCCAAGGACGATGATGGCATGTCAAGCCCGACGTTGTCCAACCAAATGTAGTACTCAAGGTCGATGATAGAATTTCCACTCCCAACTATGTCCAATTGTGTGTGCAGTCCTAGGGAGATGATGGAATGCCACGCCCGACGTGTCCGAACCTATGTATGCTATCCAACGACAATGATGGACTGACATGCCCGAAATTGTCCCACTTTTTGTGCGTTCCAAGGGTGAAGATGGCTTGACACGGCTGACGTCATCAAACCACATGTGCTTCCTAATGGCGATGATAGCATTCCACGCCCGACATCATCCGACTGTGTATGCTGCCCAATGGCCATGCGAGCATGCCACGCGCGACATTGTTCGTCCGTGCTTGCAATCCAAAGGTGATGATGGCATGCCACGTCGATGTCGTCCGACTATGTGTGCTGTCCAAAAGGCAATTATTGCACGCAACGCCCAAAATCCTAAGACTGTGTGTGCATTCTAAAGGCGATATTATATCCCACACCTGATGTTGGCTGGTCCTGTATACTTTCCAAAGGCGATGATGGCATGCCACGACCGACGTAGTCTCTCCTTGTCTATGTTGTCCAACGGCAATGATGGCATGCCACGCCCAAAGTAGTTCGACCGTGTATGTTTTCCAAGGGCGATGATGGCATGTCACGCCCGACGTCGTCCCTTTGTGTTTGCAGTCCAAGGGTGCAGATTGCATGTCATGCTCAACATTGTGCAACCACGTGTGCCGCACAAAGTAGATTATGGCATGCCACACCTAAAATCATACGACCATGTATGCTGCCCAAGGTCCATCCAGACATGACATGCCCGACATCTTTCAATCATGTGTGCTCTTCAAGAACATTGATAACATACCACGCCCAACATCGTCCGATCATGTATGCTTTTTAAGGTAGATGATGCCATGCCAAGCGTGACGTCGTACCACCGTGTGTGCTTGCCAAGGGAGATGATTACGTTGCCATGGTCAATGTCGTCCGACCATGTATGCTGCCCAAGGGACATCATGTCATACCATGCCCGACGTAGTCAGATCGTGTGTGCTGTCCAATTGGGATGATGGCATTTCCACGGACGATGTCGTCTCACCGTGTCTGCTAACCATGGGCAATGATAACATGACACACCTTGTTTCGTACGACCATCTGTGTTATCCAAGGGCAATGATGGCATGCCACGCCCGACATAGTACGACCGTGTATGGTTCCCAAGGGCAATGATACCATGCCACGCATGACTTCGTCTGACTTTGGGTGTGTCCCAAGGGAAATGATGGCATGACATTCTTGACATCGTCTGATACGGTATGATGTCCAAGGGCGATGATGGAATGCCACACCCGACATCGTTTGACCCTGTTTCTGTTTTCAAATTGCGATGATGGAATGCCACGCCCAATATCCTCTGACTGTGTGTTCATTCAAAGGTAGAAAAGCACATGCCACGCTCGACGTAGTCCAACCATGTATGTTGTTCAAGAGCGATTATGGCATGCCATGCCCGACATCGTAAGACTTAGTATTCTTTCCAAGGGAGATGATGGCATGTCATGCCCGACGTTTTCTGACCGTGTACGCTTCCTAAGGGAGATGATGGAATGTCATGCCTGAAGTCGTCCGAACGTTTGTGCTGCACGAGGTGAAAATGTCACGCAACGCTCGACGTGATTTGATCGCATGTGCTGCCATAGAGCCATGTAGACATGTAACGCCCTACGTTGTCCAATCATGTGTTCAGTCATAGGGCGATGATAATATGCCACGCCCGATTTCGTCGGATCGTGTATGCTTTCCAAGGGTGCTGATAGGATGCCACGCCAGGCATTGCCCAACGGTGTGTGCTTCCAAAGGGAGATGGGCATGCCACGCCCGACAAAGTACGATCTTGTAAGCCGTCAAAGGGAGATGATGGCATGCCATGGTCGACGTCATCAAACCGTGTGTGTTGTCTAAGAGCAATGATGGCATCTAACGCCCGACATCATTCGACCGTGTGTGCTGCACAAGGACGATAATGGCATGTCACACACGACGTACACTATGTGTGTGTGTAGTCAAAAGGCGATGATAGCATGCCACGTCGACTTTGTCCTACCATTTATGTTGTCCAAAGGGCAATGAGGACATTTGATGCCCGACGTCGTCAAACCGTGTATGCTACCCAAGGGCAATGATAGCATTGGCAAACGTCGTCTAACCGTGTGTGCTGGCCAAGGGCCACTATGGCATGCCACGCCAGACGTTATTTGACCGGGTGTGATTGCCAAGGTCCATGAGTGCATGCCATGAGAGATGTTTTCCGACCACATGTGCTGCACAATTGCATTGATGGATTGCCACGTCCGACGTTATAACACCGTGTGTGCTACAAAAGAGCTATGCATGCATGCCACGCCGGACGTTGTCCGATCATGTGTGCTTTCCAAGGGCGATGATAACATGCCACGTCTGATGTCATCTAGTCGCATGTGCTGCTTAATGGAGATAATGGCATGCCATGCACGATGTCATCCGTTTGTGTGTGCTACCCAAGGTCTATGCGGGCATGCTACGCATGACGTCGTCCGTCCATGTGTGTAGTCCAAAGGTGATGAGACATGCCATGTAGTCGTTGTCCTACCATGTGTTCTTTCCTAAGGGAAATATTGGATGGCATTAAACGCCCTAATTTTTCCAACCATATGTGCTGCCCAAGGGAGATTCTAACATTACCACACCTAACGTTGTCTGAGCGTATGTGCAGTCCAAAGGAAATGATAAACTGTCACTCCCAACTTCCTTCGACCGTGTATGCTTTCCAAGGGCGATGAATGCAAGCCATGCTCGACATCGTCTATCCCAAAGTATGTTTTCCAAGGGTGATGATGGCATGAGAAGCCTGATGTCATCCCACCATATGTAATGTCCAAGGGCGAAGATCGCATGTCACGCCTGACATCGTCCAACTGCGTGTGCTGCCCAATGGAGATGATGGTATGCCACTTCTTACTGTATGTGCTGCCGAATGGCGATGGTGACATGCCACGCCCAACGTCATCTAACCATTTATGCTGCCAAAGAGCCATGCGGCTATGCCATTCCCGTAGTTGTCCGATCGTGTGTGCTTTCAAATGGCGAAGATATCATGTCATGTCCTACGTCATCTGACCATGTGTACATTCCAAGAGCGGTGATTGCATTGCCACGACCGACATTGTCCGATCATGTGTCCTGGACAAAGGCCATGATGGAATGCAACGCCTGACGTAGTCCAACTGTGTATGCTGTGTATGGGCGATAATGGCTTTCCATGCCTATCGTTGTCCAACCGTGTGTGCTTTTAAAGGGCAAAGATTGCATGTCACCCCCAACGTCGTCCGACTGTGTGTGTTTCCAAATGTAGAAGATGGCATTACACGCCCGACGTCATCTGACCGTGTGTGCCGCCCAAGGTCCATACGGGCATGCCACGCCTGACGTTGTCCTATCGTGTGTGCACTCCAAGGGAGATGATAACATGTTACGCCTTACGTCGTTCGATCGTGTATGCTTCCAAGGTAGATGATAACATGACACACCCGACGTAGTCCAACCGTTTATGTTGTCCAAAGGAAATGATGGCATTGAACGCTCTACGTTGTCCGACTTTTTGTGCTGCCCAAGGATTATTATAGCATTGCTACGCAAGACGTAGTGCAATCGTGAGTGCTTTCGAAGGGCGATGATGACATTACATGCCCGACGTCTTCCAATCGTGTATGTTTTCCAAGGGATATGATGGCATGCCACGACCGACATCATTCAACCCAGTGCATACATCCTAAGGGCGAAGATGGCCTACCACGCCCGACGTAGTCCGACCGTGTGTGTTGTCCAAGGGACATGATGGCTTGCAATGCTAGACTTCATCTAACTAAGTGTGTAGTCCAAGGGCGATGATGGCATGCCACGCCCGACGTAGTTTGGTCGTGTATACTTTAGGGCAATGATGGCATGCCACGCCCGACGTAGTCTGTCCTTGTTTATGTTGTCCAAGGGTATTAATGGAATTTCACGTCCGAAGTAGTTCGACCGTGCATGTTGTCCAAGGGCAATGATGGCATGTCACGCTCGAAGTCTTTCCACTGTGTGTAGTCCAAGGGCGAAGATTGCATGTCATGCTCAACATTATCCAACCGCGTGTGCCGCACAATGTAGATGATGGCATGCCATGCCTGACATCGTACGACCATGTATGCTGCCCAAGGTCCATGCAGTCATGACATTCTCGACATCATTCAATCGTGTGTGCTCTTCAAGAACATTGATAACATACAACGCCTATTAACGTTCGATCATGTAGGCTTTCCTAGGGCGATGATGGCATGCCACGCTTGATGTCGTTCGACCGTGTGTGCAATTTAAGTGCGATGATGATTGCCACGGTCGACGTTGTCTTACCATGTATGCTGCCCAAGGGACATCATGTCATGCGATGCCCGACGTAGTCCGATCGTTTGTGCCGTCCAAGTGTTACTATGGCATTGCCACGGATGACGTCGTCTCACCGTGTCTGCTAACCATGGGCGATGATAACATGACACGCCTGATGTCGTACGACCATCTGTGTTTTCCAAGGTCAATGATGGCATGCCACGCCCGACGTAGTTCGACCGTGTATGCTGCCCAAGGGAAGTGATGCCATGCCACACCTTACTTTGTTTGACTCTGGGTATTTCCCAAGGGCAATGATGGCATGGCATGCTTGACGTCGTCTGATACGGTATGTTGTCTAAGGGCAATGTGTCATTCCATGCCCGACATCGTCTGACCCTGTTTATGCTATCCTATTGCGATGATGGAATGTCATGCCCGATATCCTCCGACTGTGTGTTCATTCCAAGGGAGAAAATTACATGCCACGCTCGACGTACTCCGACCATGTATGTGGTTCAAGGGAGATTATGGCATGCCAAGCCCAACATCATCTGACTGGGTATTCTTTCCAACAACGATGATGGCATGCCACGCCCAATGTCGTCCGACCATGTGTGGTTCCCAAGGGCGATGATAACATGTCATTCCTAACCTTTTCCGAATGTGTGTGTTGCACGAGGCGATAATGGCATGCCACACCTGACGTCATTCGACCATATGTGATGCTAAGGGCCATGTGGACATGTAACGCCCTACGTGGTCCAATCACGTGTTTAGTCATAGGGCAATGATAATATGCCACGCCCGATGTCGTCCGATCGTGTATACTTTCCAATGATGCTGATGGGATGCCACGCCCGACATTACCCGACAGTGTGTGCATCCCTAAGGGAGATTATGGCATTCCACGCCTGACACAGTCCTATCATGTAAGCTGTCAAAGGGCGATGATGGCATGCCACGGTCGACGTCATTCGAACGTGTGTGTTGTCTAATAGAAAGAATGGCATCTAATGCCCGATGTCGTTCAACCGAGTGCACTGCACAAGGACAATAATGTCATGTCACACACGATGTAGACTATACATGTGTTTAGTCAAAAGGCGATGATGGCATGCCACGTCGACATCGTCCTACCATTTGTGTTGTCCAAAGAGAAATGATGACATTTGATGCCCGGTGTCGTCCAACCGTGTATGCTATCCATGGGCGATGATAGCATTGTTGATCCTTGTCCAACCGTCTGTGTTGGCCAAGGGACACGATTAAATGCCACACAGACGTCGTTCGACTGAATGAGCTGGCCAAAGTCCATGAGGGCATGCCAAGCGAGATGTCATCCGGCCGCGTGTGCTGCGCATTTGCGATAATGGATTGCCAAGTCCGATGTCATTAGACCGTGTGTGCTTCCCAATGGCCATGGTGGCATGCCTCGCCTGACGTTGTCCTATCATGTCTGCTTTCCAAGGGCGATGATAACATGTTACGCCCGATGCCGTTTGATCGCATGTTCTTCCTAATGGACATAATGGCGTGCAACGCACAACATCATCCGTTCGTATGTGCTACCCAAGGGCTATGCGGCATGCCACGCTTGACGTCGTCCGTCCATGTGTGGCATCCAAATTCGATGAGACATGCCATGTCGTCGTTGTCCTACCATGTGTTTTATCCAAAGGTAAATATTGGATTGCATTAAATGCCCTACTTTCTCCGACCACGTGTGCTACCTAAGGGAGATTCTAACATTACCACACCCAACGTCGGCTGAGCGTGTGTGCAGTCCAAAGGCAATGATAAAATGTCACTCTCAACTTCGTTTGACAGTGTATGCTTTCCAAGGGCGGTGATGACAAGCCATGCTCGACATTGTCCATCCCTGTGTATACTGTCCAAGGGTGATGATGGCATGAGATGCCTGATGTCATCCTACAATCTGTGTTGTCCAAGGGCGAAGATTGCATGTCACGCCTGACGTGATCCTACTGCTTGTGCTTCCCAATGGAGATGATGGTATGCCACTTCTGACCGTATGTGCAGTCGAATGGCGAAGATGGCATGCCACGCCCGATGTCATCTAACCATTTGTGCTGCCAAAGAGCCATGGGGTCATTCCATACCTGAAGTCGTTCGATCGTGTGTGTTCTCAAATGGCAAAGATAACATGTCACGTCCGATGTCATCAAAACGTGTCTACATTCCAAGAGCGATAATTGCATTGCCAGGACTGACATTGTCTTATCGTGTGTCCTGGACAAAGGCCATGATGGCATGCCACACCTGATGTAGTCCAATTGTGTAGGCTTTCTATGGGCGATGATGGCTTGTTATTCCTAATGTCGTCCCACCGTGTGTGCTGTCCAAGGGCAAAGATGGCATGTCACGCCCAACGTCATCCGACTGTGTGTGCTTCCTAATGGTGAAGATGGCATTCCATGCACGACGTCATCTGACAGTGTGTGCCGCCTAAGGTCCATACGGGCATGCCACGCCCGACATTTTTCAATTGTGTGTGCATTCCCAGGGAGATGATAACATGCTACGCCTGACGTTCTTCCAATGTAGATGATAACATGACATACCCGTCGTAGTCCAACCGTTTAAGCTGTCCAAGGCTATGATGGCATTTAACGCCTGACGATGTCTGACCATGTGTGGTGACAAAGGGCGATTATAGCATTATCATGCCCAACATCGTCCGACCGTATATGCAGTCCAAGAGCAATGATAACATGCAGATCCCAACATCGTCCGAATGGGTATGTTGTCCAAGGGCGATGATGGTATGCCAAGCCTGACGTTATTGGACCTTGTCAATGTTGTTCAAGGGAGATGATGGCCTTCCACGCTCGATGTCGTTCGACCGTGTGTTCTAGCCAAGGGCCTGGATGGAATGCCTCACCTTATGTTCTCCAACTGTATATGCTGTCCAAGTGCGATGATGCCATACCTCACCGAAGTCATCCCATCGTGAGTGCTGTCAAAGGGCAATGATGGCATGTCACGCCCGACATCATCCGACCACTTGTGCTTCCCCTTGGCGATGATGGCATAGCACGCACGATCTCGTCCCACCATGTATGTTTTAAAAAGGCGATGATGGCATCCCATTCCTGACATCGTCCAACCATGTGTGCCGCCCAAGGGCCATGCGGGAATGCCACGCTCGACATCGTATGATCGTTTGTCATTTCCAAGGGCACTGTTAACCTGTAATGCCTGACATCGTCCGATCGTGTATACTTTCCAAGGGTGATAATAACATGTCACACCCGACATAGTTCTACCATGTATTGCCCAAGTGCAATGATCGCATTTAACGCCCGTCGTCTCCAGACTGTATGTGCTCCCCAAGGGCGTTATAGCACTACCAAGGCAAACGTAGTCCGATCGTGTGTGCTATCCAAGGGAGATGATAACATGTCATTCCTGACGTCGTCCAACTGTGTATTCTATTCACGGGCGATTACTACATTACATGCTCTACATTGTGCAACCCTGTGTATGCTTCCTAAGGGCGACGAAGGCCTACCACACCTGACGTAGTTCGACCATGTGTATGTTTTCCAATTGCGATAATGGCATTACATGCCTGACATCATCGGACCGTGTGTTCATTACAAGGGCGATGATTGCATGCCACGCCCGACGTAGTTCTACCATATATGCTATCCAAGGCCGATGAAAGCCTACCACGGCCGACGAATTATGACCGTGTGTGCTGTTCAAGCGCAATGATGGCATGCCCCGTTAGACTTCATCCGACTGTGTATGTAACACAAGAGCAATGATTGCATGCAACGCCCGACATTGTCCATTGGTGTGTGCAATCCAAAGGCGATAAGGTCATGCCATGTCGACATCATCCGACCGTGTGAACTCTCCAAAAGGAAATGATGGTATTTAATGCCCAGCGAAGTCCGACTCTGTGTTGTGCCCAAGGGAGATGATACCATTGCCATTCCTAACATCTTCCGATGGTGTGTGCAGTCCATGGTCGATTATAACCTGCAACGCTCAACATCGTCTTACTGTGTATGTTGTCCAAGGGCGATGATGGTATGCCACGCCGGACGTTATTCAACCCTGTCTATATTGTTCAATGGCGATGATGGACTGCCACACCCGACGTCGTTCGGCCGTGTGTTGTGCACAAGAGCCGTGATGGCATGCCTCACCTGACATTCTCCAACCGTATATGTTGTCCAAGTGCGATTATGGAATACCATGTCGAAGTCATTCCACCATGTGTGTTGTCCAAGGGCAAAGATGGCATGTCACGCCTGATATCATCCGACCGCGTGTTCTTCCTAATGGTGATGTGGCATAGCACGCAATCTCGTCCCACCATGTACGTTGTCCAAAGGTGATAATGGCATCCCACGCCGGATGCCATCCAACCACGTCTGCTGCCGAAGGGACATGCGGACATGCCACACCTGACATCTTCCGATCGTATGTGATGTCAAAGGGCGATGATAACATGTAACGCCCGACATCGTCAAATTGTGTATTCTTTCCTAGGGAGATGATAACATCTCACACCTGATATAGTACAACCATGCATATTGTCCAAGGGCAATGATCACATTTAACGCCCATCGTCATCCGACTGTGTGTACTGCCCAATGGCGATTATAATATTGCCAAGGCCGACGTAGTCCGATCATGTGGGCTGTCCTAGGGAGATGATATCATTTCATTCATGACATCGTCCGACCGTGTATTCTATCCTAGGGCGATGATAACATTCCATGACCATGTATGCTTCCCAAGGGCGATGAATGCCTTCCATGCCTGGCGTAGTCCGACCGTGTGTTCGCTGCAAGGGCCATGTTGGCATTCCATGCTCGACGTAGTCTTACCATGTAAGCTATCCAAAGGCAATTATGATATTCCACGCTCAATGTTTTACCACTGTGTGTGCTATCCAAAGTCGAAGATGGCATGTCAAACATGACATTGTTCGACTGCTTGTGCTGCCCAATTGTGATTATGGAATGCCATGCCTTGCGTCGTCCCACAGCATGTGCTGCCTAACGTCATTAATGGTAAGCCACGCCCGACTTCATCTTATTGTGAACGATGCCTAGGGGCCATAAGAGCATGCCACGCCCGACTTCATACGATTGCGTGTGGTGTCAAAGGGAGATGATAACATGCCACAACCGACGTCATCTAATTATGAATACTTTACTAGGGCGATGATGGCATGGCATGCCTAACGTCATTCAATCGTGTGTGGATTGAATGAACAATGATGGCATTTCAACGGCTGACATCGTCTGACCATGTGTGCTTGCCAAGAGCAATGATGGCATACCAATCCTGACGTATTTTGACCGTGTATGTTGTCAAAGGGCGATAATGGCATGACACGGCCGACGCCGTTCACCATGTTTGCTGTCCAAGGACAAAGATGGCATGTCATGTCCGACATAGTCTGATGACGAGTGCTGCCTAATGGAAATGATGGTATGCTATGCCCAACGTAATTCGACCGTGTGTGCTTCCCAAGGGCCATATTTACATGTAATGCCCTACGTTGTCCAATCATGTGTTCAGTCATAGGGAGATTATAATATGCCATGATCAACATTGTCTGATCGTGTATTCTTTCCAAGGGAGATGATAAAATGTCACACCCGATGTAGACCGACCATGTATATAATACAAGGGCAATGATTACATTTAACTCCCGTCGTTGTTCGACTATGTGTGGTGCCCAAGGGCGATTATAGCATTGCCAAGGCTGACGTAGTCCGATCATGTATTCTATCCAAGAAAGATGATATCATGTCATTCATGATGTCATTCGACCGTAATATTCGATCCAAGGCCGATGATAACATTCCATGACTATTTATGCTTCCCAAGGGTGATGAATTCCTACCATGCCTGACGTAGTCCGACCATATGTGTTGTGCAAAGGACATGATGTCATGCCACGCTCGACATCGTATGACCATTAGGTTGTCCAAAGGGCGATGATGGCAAGTCAAAACCAACGTTGTTCGACCCTCTATGCTTGTAAGGGCTATGATATCATGTAATGCCCGTCGTCGTCCGAACGTGTGTGCTACAGAAGGACGATAATGGCATGCCATTCCCGACCTCATCCAACCATGTCTGCTGCCAAAGGGCCATGTTGGCATGCCACACCCTACTTGGTCCAATGGTGTGTTCAGTCCAAGGGCGATGATGGCATGCCACACCCTACATAATCCGACTGTGGGTGCTGCCCAAGGGCCATGCAAGCATGTCGCACCAGACGTCGTCCTATCATGTGTGTTGTCCAAGGGCGATGATAACATGGCATGCCTCACATCATCCGATCATGCATGCTTTTCAAGAGCGATGATAACATACCACACCCAACATAGTCGGACGGTGTATGCTAACAAAGGGCAATGACGACATTTAACGCCCGATGTCGTCCAACTGTTTCTGCTGCCCAAGGTTTTTATAGCATTGCCAAGCCCGATGTAGCTCGATCGTGTGTGATATCCATGGGTAATGATAAAATTTTGTCCTAGACATCGTCCGACCGTGTATTCGGTCCAAGGTAGATGATGACTTGCCACGCGGCACATCATATGACCCTGTGTATGCTTTGCAAGGGCGATGATGGCTTGGTACGTCCGACGTAGTCCGACCGTGTGTGTTGTCCAAGGGCCATTATGGCATGCCACGCTCGACGTTGTCCGATAGTGTAAGTTGTCCAAGGGCGCTGATATCATCCCACGCCCGGCGTCGTCCCACCGTGTGTGTTTTCAAAGGTCGAAGATGGCATGTCAGGCCTAACGGCGTCAGACAACATGTGCTACCCAATGGCGATGATTGCATGCAACGCTCGACGTTGTTTGATAGTGTTGAAAAATTAGGGGAAACATATTAAATGGGATAAAATATTTTTCTCATTAAATTGTTTATCTAACATTAAACTATAAATTCTGATATGTGTTACAGATTATTTCAAACACAAAAATCTATTTTGTTTTATAAGATTCATAGCAATAAATAATTACAATTTTCTTGAAAATTAGGGGAAATTCAAACTTGAATGGGTTCAAACACGTTTTTTTTTAAAATTGACTTGTCCAAACTGCCTTTGAGGGTTTGCTTTCACAGATCTCAAAAAAATAACAAAATTGAGGAAAAAAATGCCTCAATCGGACATGTGAGTCAAAAGTTATAACCTTTCAAAATTTCACATATTTACAACGCCTTTTTTGTGTTTCAATCTTTTATTTGGTTAAACTTGAAATGATTGAAACTTTGAGTAGAATATCTGTTTTACGCAAAAAAAATAATTACTCTGCATATATTTTGAGATCTACGTGGTCATATCCTTCATTTTGTTTTGCTTTGTTTTAAAAAAATATTATTAAATTTTTATTTATATATTATAATATTAATGTAAATTAGAAAACTAATATTCTTCACGCCGTATTAAGATTAAAATTAAAGACCTGAACAATAAGATGGGAAAATCGAGAAGCTATATTAGATTAGTACGAATGATACAACCATGATCGATAATGGCATGCCACGCATGATGTAGTTCGACCGTGTGTGCTGCCCCAGGGTAATGATGGCATCTAACGCCCGCTGTGATCCGAATGTGTGTGCTACCCAATGGCGATGATGGTATGCCATGTCCTTTGTTGTACGACTGTCTCTGCTGTCCAAGGGTAATGATGTCATGCCACGCCTAACGTCCTTCGATCGTGTATGCTTTCCAAGGGCTATTATGGCAATACACGCCCAACGTCGTCTGACTGTGTGTTCTTCCGAAGGGCTTTGATTGCATGTCACGCCCGACGTCGTCCGGACGTGTGTGATTTACAAGGAGATAATGACATGCCACGCTCGACCTCATCTGACCATGTGTGCTTCCCATGGGCCATGCATACATGACACATCCTACGTGGTCCAATTGTGTGTTCAGTCCAAGGGCGATGATAACATGCTATACCAACATCGTCTTATCATGTATGCTTTCCAAAACGATGATGGGATGCCCCGCCTGAAATTTTCCGACCGTGTGTGCTGCACAGGAGAGATGATGGCATGCCTTGCCCCATGTAGTCTTATCGCATCTTTTGCCCAATGGTGATGATGGCATGCCACACCTAATGTAATTCGACCGTGTTTGTTGCCTAAGGGCTATGCGGGCATGCCACGCCCGACGTCATATAACTATTTGTGTAGTCCAAAGGGGGTGACGACATTCCATGTTGATGTCGTCCAACCATGTGCTTTTCAAGGGTGATGATGGCCTGTGAAGCCCAACATTGTCAGACCGAGTGTAGTGCTCAAGGTCGATGATAGAATTAACACTCCCAACTTCATCCAATTGTGTGTGCAGTTCTAGGGCGATGCTGGCATGCTACGCCCGACGTGTCCGAACCTATGTATGCTATCCAACGGCGATGATGGCCTGCCATGCCCGAAATTGTCCCACTTTTTGTGTGTTCCAAGGGTGAAGATGGCATGAGACGACCGACGTCATCCAACCACATATGTTTCCTAATGGCGATGATAGCATTCCACGCGCGACGTCATCCGAATCTGTGTGCTGCCCAATGGCCATGCGAGCATGCCACGCCCGAACATTGTTCGTCCGTGTGTGCAATCCAAAGGTGATGATTGCATGCCACGTCAACGTCGTTTGACTGTGTGTGCTGTCCAAAGGGCAATGATTGCATTAAACGACATACGTAGTCCGACCGTGTGTGCTGCCCAAGGGAGATGATAGCATCGCAACGCCTAACATCGTGAGACTGTGTGTGCATACCAAAGGCGATATTATATCCCACACCCGACGTTGTCTTGTCCTATATACTTTCCAAAGGCGATGATGGCATGCCACGCCCGACGTAGTTTCTCCTTGTCTATGTTGTCCAAGGGAAATGATGGCATGCCATGCCCAGAGTAGTTCGACCGTGTATGTTTTCCAAGGGCGATGATGGCATGTCACGCCCGACGTCGTCCCACTGTGTGTGCAGGCCAAGGGCGAAGATTGCATGTCATGCGCAACATTGTCTAACCACGTGTGCCGCACAAAGTAGATTATGGCATGCCACACCTGACATCATACGACCATGTATGCTGCCCAAGGTCCATCCAGACATGACATGCCCGACATCTTTCAATCGTGTGTGCTCTTCAAGAACATTGATAACATACCACACCCAAAATCGTCCGATCATGTATGCTTTTCAAGGGAGATGATGTCATGCCAAACGTGACATCGACCGTGTGTGCATACCAAGGGGGATGATGACACTGCCATGGTCGATGTCGTCCGACCATGTATGCTACCTAAGGGACATTGACACGCACGACGTTTTCCAATAGTGTGTGCATTCCCAAGGAGATGATAACATGTTATGCATGACGTCGTTCGATCGTGTATGCTTCCAAGGTAGATGATAACATGACACTCCCGTCAAAGTCCAACCGATTATTCTACCCAAGGCTATGATGGCATTTATCGCCTGACGACGTCCCACCGTGTGTGGTGCCAAAGGGAGATTATAGCATTACCATGCCCAACGTCGTCCGACCGTGTATGCAGTCCAAGGGAAATGATAACATGCAAAGCCCAACATCGTCCGAATGGGTATGTTGTCCAAGGGCGATGATGGTATGCCAAGCCCAATATTATTGGACCTTGTCAATGTTGTTCAAGAGAGATGATGGCCTTCCACGCCCGACGTCTTCGACCGTGTGTTCTGGCCAAGGGCAAGGATGGAATGCCTCACCTTATGTTCTCCGACAGTATATGTTGTCCAAGTGCGATGATGCCATACCTCGCCGAAGTCATCCCACCGTGAGTGCTGTCGAAGGGCAAGTGCTTCCCAATGGCGATGATGGCATAGTAAGCACGATCTCGTCCCACCATGTATGTTGTACAATGGCGATAATGGCATCCCATTCCTGACGTCATCCAACCATGTGTGCCGCCCAAGGGCTATGCGGGCATGCCATGCCCGACATCGTACTATTGTTTGTGATTTCCAAGGGCAATGATAACCTGTAATGCCTGACATCGTCCGATCGTGTATACTTTCCAAGGATGATAATAACATGTAACACCCGACATAGTCCGACCATATATATTTTCCAAGTGCAATGATCACATTTAACACACGTCGTCGTCAGACTGTATGTGCTGCCCAAGGGCGTTATAACACTACCAAGGCTCACGTAGTCCGATCATGTGGGCTGTCCTAGGGAGATGATATCATTTCATTCCTGACGTCGTCCGACCGTGTATTCTATCCAAGGGCGATGATAACATTCCATGACCATGTATGCTTCCCAAGGGCGATGAATGCCTTCCATGCCTGACATAGTTCGACCGTGTGAGTGGTGCAAGGGCAATAATGGCATTCAATGCTCGACGTAATGTTACCATGTAAGCTATCCAAAGGCAATTATGATATTCCACACTCAATGTTTTACCACCGTGTGTGCTATCCAAAGTCGAAGATGGCATGTCAAACATGACGTTGTTCGACCGCTTGTGCTACCCAATTGTGATTATGGAATGCCATGCCTTGCGTCGTCCCACAGCATGTGCTGCATAACGGCATTAATTGTAAGCCACGCCTGACTTCATATTATCGTGAGTGATGCCTAGGGGCCATAAGATCATGCCACGCCCGACTTCAGCCGATTGCGTGTGTTGTCAAAGGGCAATGATAACATGCAACAACCGACGTCATCTAATTATGAATGCTTTACTGGGGGGATGATTGCATGGCACGCCTAACGTCATTCAATCGTGTGTGGATTGATTAAACAATGATGGCATTGCAATGGTTGACGTCTTGTGACCATGTGTGCTTGCCAAGAGCAATGATGGCATGCCACGCCTGACGTATTTTGACTGTGTATGTTGTCAAAGGGCGATTAGGGCATGCCACGCCCGACGCCGTTCACCATGTGTGCTGTCCAAGGGAAAAGATGACATGTCATGTCTGACATCGTCTGACGATGAGTGCTGCCCAATGGAAATGATGGTATGCTATGCCCAACGTCATTCGACCGTGTGTGCTTCCCAAAGGCCATGTTGGCATATAATGCCCTACTTTGACCAATCATGTGTTCAGTAATAGGGAAATGATAATATTACATGATCGACATCGTTTGATCGTGTATTCTTTCCAACGGAGATGATAAAATGTTACACCCGATGTAGCCCGACCATGTATATTGTGCAAGGGAAATGATTACATTTAACGCCCGTCGTTGTCTGACTGTGTGTGCTGCCCAAGGGCGATTATAGGATTGCCAAGGCTGACGTAGTCCGATCATGTTTGCTATCCAAGGGAGATGATATCATGTCATTCATGACGTCATTCGACCGTAATATTCGATCCAAGGCCGATGATAACATTCCATGACCATTTATGCTTCCCAAGGGCGATGAATGCCTACCATGACTGATGTAGTCTGACCATGTATGTTTTGCAAGGGACATGATGTCATGCCACGCTCGACATCGTCTGACCATGTAGGTTGTCCAAAGGGCGATGATGGCAAGCCAAGACCAACGTTGTTCTACCCTCTATGCTTCTAAGGGCTATGATATCATGTCATGCCCGACGTCGTCCGAACGTGTGTGCTATACAAGGAGGATAATTGCATGCCATGCCCGACCTCTTCCAACCATGTGTGCTGCCAAAGGGCTTTGTGGGCATGCCACACCCTACTTGGTCCAATGATGTGTTTAGTCCAAGGGCGATGATGGCATGCCACGCCCGACGTAATCCGACTGTGGGTGCTGCCCAAGGGCCATGCGAGCATGTCGCACCCGACGTCGTCCTATCGTGTGTGTTCTCCAAGGGCGATGATAACATGGCACGCCTAACATCATCCGATCGTGCATGCTTTTCAAGGGAGATGATAACATACCACACCCAACATAGTCTGAAAGTTTATGCTGTCAAAGGGCAATGACGACATTTAACGCCCGATGTCGTCCAACTGTTTGTGCTGCCCAAGGTTTCTTATAGCATTGCAAAGACCGATGAAGTTCGATCGTGTGTGATATCTATGGGCAATGATAAAATGTTATGCTAGACATCGTCCGACCGTGTATTCGGTCAAAGGTAGATGATGACTTGCCACGCGCCAGATCATATGACCCTGTGTATGCTTCGCAAGGGCGATGATGGCTTGGTACGTCCGACGTAGTCCGGTCGTGTGTGTTGTCCAAGGGCCATTATGGCATGCCACGCTCGACGTTGTCCGAAAGTGTAAGTTATCCAAGAGCGATGATATCATCCCACGCCTGACTTTGTCCCACCGTGTGTGTTTTCGAAGGCCGAAGATGGCATGCTACGCCCGACGTGTCCGAACCTATGTATGCTATCCAACGGCAATGATGGCTTGCCATGCCCGAAATTGTCCCACTTTTTGTGCGTTCCAAGGGTGAAGATGGCATGACACGACCGACGTCATCCAACCACATGTGTTTCCTAATGGCGATAATGGAATTCCACGCCCGACGTCATCCGACTCTGTGTGCTGCTCAATGGCCATGCGAGCATGCCACGCCCGAACATTGTTCGTCCGTATGTGCAATCCAAAGGTGATGATGGCATGCCACGTCGACGTTGTCTGACTGTGTGTGCTGTCCAAAGGGCAATGATGGCATTAAACGACATACGTAGTCCGACCGTGTGTGCTGCCCAAGGGAGATGATAGCATCGCAATGCCTAACATCGTGAGACTGTGTGTGCATACCGAAGGCGCTATTATATCCCACACCCGACGTTGTCTGGTCCTGTATACTTTCAAAAGGCGATGATGGCATGCCATGCCCGACGTAGTCTCTCCTTGTCTGTGTTGTCCAAGGGCAATGATGGCATGCCACGCCCAGAGTAGTTCGACCGTGTATGTTTTCGATGATGGCATGTAACGCCCGACGTCGTCCCACTGTGTGTGCAGGCCAAGGGCGAAGATTGCATGTCATGCGCAACATTGTCCAACCACGTGTGCCGCACAAAGTAGATTATGGCATGCCAAGCCTGACATCATACGACCATGTATGCTGCCCAAGGTCCATCTAGACATGACATGCCCGACATCTTTCAATCGTGTGTGCTCTTCAAGAACATTGATAACATACCACGCCCAACATCGTCCGATCATGTATGCTTTTCAAGGGAGATGATGTCATGTCAAACGTGACATCGACTGTGTGTCCATACCAAGGGGGATGATGACACTGCCATGGTCGATGTCGTCCAACCATGTATGCTGCCCAAGGGACATTGCCACGCACGACATTTTCCAATTGTGTGTGCATTCCCAGGGAGACGATAACATGTTATGCATGACGTCGTTCGATCGTGTATGCTTCCAAGGTATATGATAACATGACACTCCCGTTGTAGTCCAACCGTTTATGCTACCCAAGGCTATGATGGCATTTATCGCCTGACGACGTCCGACCGTATGTGGTGCCAAAGGGAGATTATAGCATTACCATGCCCAACGTCGTCTGACCGTGTATGCAGTCCAAGGGCGATGATAACATGCAAAGCCCAACATCGTCTGAATGGGTATGTTGTCCAAGGGCGATGATGGTATGCCAAGCCCAATGTTATTGGACCTTGTCAATGTTGTTCAAGAGAGATGATGGCCTTCCACGCCCGAAGTCTTCGACCGTGTGTTCTTGCCAAGGGCCAGGATGGAATGCCTCACCTTATGTTCTCCGACAGTATTTGTTGTGCAAGTGCGATGATGCCATACCTCGCCGAAGTCAGCCCACCGTGAGTGCTGTCGAAGGGCAAGTGCTTCCCAATGGCGATAATGGAATAGCACGCACGATCTCGTCCTACCATGTATGTTGTACAATGGCGATAATGGCATCCCATTCCTGACGTCATCCAACCATGTGTGCCGCCCAAGGGCTATGCGGGCCTGCCACCCCCGACATCGTACGATCGTTTATGATTTCCAAGGGCAATGATAACCTGTAATGCCTGACATCGTCCGATCGTGTATACTTTCCAAGGATGATAATAACATGTAACACCCGACATAGTCCGACCATATATATTTTCCAAGTGCAATGATCACATTTAACACCCGTCGTCGTCAGACTGTATGTGCTGCCCAAGGGCGTTATAGCACTACCAAGGCTGACGTAGTCCGATCATGTAGGCTGTCCTAGGGAGATGATATCATTTCATTCCTGACATCGTCCGACCGTGTATTCTATCCAAGGGCGATGATAACATTCCATGACCATGTATGCTTCGCAAGGGCGATGAATGCCTTACATGCCTGACATAGTTCGACCATGTGTGCGGTGCAAGGGCCATGATGGAATTCAATGCTCGACGTAATGTTACCATGTAAGCTATCCAAAGGCAATTATGATATTCCACACTCAATGTTTTCCCACCGTGTGTGCTATCCAAAGTCGAAGATGGCATGTCAAACATGACGTTGTTCGACCGCTTGTGCTACCCAATTGTGATTATGGAATGCCATGCCTTGCGTCGTCCCACAGCATGTGCTTCCTAACGGCATTAAAGGTAAGCCACGCCTGACTTCATCTTATCGTGAGTGATGCCTAGGGGCCATAAGAGCATGCCATGCCCGACTTCAGCCGATGTCGTGTGTTGTCATAGGGCAATGATAACATGCCACAACCGACGTCATCTAATTATGAATGCTTTACTAGGGGGATGATTGCATGGCACGCCTAACGTCATTAAATCGTGTGTGGATTGATTAAACAATGATGGCATTGCAATGGCTGACATCTTGTGACCATGTGTGCTTGCCAAGATCAATGATGGCATGCCACGCCTGACGTATTTTGACTGTGTATGTTGTCAAAGGGCGATTATGGCATGTCACGCCCGACGCCGTTCACCATGTGTGCTGTCCAAGGGAAAAGATGACATGTCATGTCCGACATCATCTGATGATGAGTGCTGTCCAATGGAAATGATGGTATGCTATGCCCAACGTCATTCGACCGTGTGTGCTTCCCAAAGGCCATGTTTGCATGTAATGCCCTACGTTGACCAATCATGTGTTCAGTCATAAGGAAATGATAATATTCCATGATCGACATCGTCTGATCGTGTATTCTTTCCAACGGAGATGATAAAATGTTACACCCGTTGTAGCCCGACCATGTATATTGTGCAAGGGCAATGATTACATTTAACGCCCGTCGTTGTCCGACTGTGTGTGCTGCTCAAGGGCGATTATAGGATTGCCAAGGCTGACGTAGTCAGATCATGTTTGCTATCCAAGGGAGATGATATCATGTCATTCATGACGTCATTCGACCATAATTTTTGATCCAAGGCCGATGATAACATTGCATGACCGTTTATGCTTCCCAAGGTCGATGAATGCCTACCATGACTGATGTAGTCTGACCATGTGTATTTTTCAAGGGACATGATGTCATGCCACGCTCGACATCGTCTGACCATGTAGGTTGTCCAAAGGGCGATGATGGCAAGCCAAGACCAACGTTGTTCTACCCTCTATGCTTCTAAGGTGTATGATATCATGTCATGCCCGACGTCGTCCGAACGTGTGTGCTACACAAGGAGGATAATCGCATGTCATGCCCGACCTCATCCAACCATGTGTGCTGCCAAAGGGCCATGTGGGCATGCCACACCCTACTTGGTCCAATGATGTGTTCAGTCCAAGGGCGATGATGGCATGCCACGCCCGACGTAATCCGACTGTGGGTGTTGCCCAAGGGCCATGCGAGCATGTCGCACCCGACGTCGTCCTATCGTGTGTGTTCTCCAAGGGCGATGATAACATGGCACGCCTGACATCATCCGATCGTGCATGCTTTTGAAGGGAGATGATAACATACCACACCCAACATAGTCCGAAAGTTCAAAGGGCAATGACGACATTTAATGCCCGATGTCGTCCAACTGTTTGTGCTGCCCAAGGTTTCTTATAGCATTGCCAAGACCGATGAAGCTCGATCGTGTGTGATATCTATGGGCAATGATAAAATGTTATGCTAGACATCGCCCGACCGTGTATTCGGTCCAAGGTAGATGATGACTTGCCACGCACCACATCATATGACCCTGTGTATGCTTCGCAAGGGCGATGATGGCTTTGTACGTCCGACGTAGTCCGGCCGTGTGTGTTGTCCAAGGGCCATTATGGCATGCCACGCTCGACGTTGTCCAACAGTGTAAGTTGTCCAAGAGCAATGATATCATCCCACGCCCGACTTCGTCCCACCGTGTGTGTTTTCGAAGTCCGAAGATGGCATGTCAGGCCTAACGGCGTCAGACAGCATGTGCTACACAATGGCGATGATTGCATGCAACTCTTGACGTTGTCTGATAGTGTGGGAAAAATTAGGGGAAACATATTAAATGGGATAAAATATTTTTCTCATTAAATTGATTATCTAACATTAAACTATACATTCTGATATGTGTTACACAGGTATTTCGAAGACAAAAATCTATTTTCTTTTATAAGATTCATAGCAATAAAGAATTACAATTTTCTTGAAAATTAGGGGAAATTCAAACTTGAATGGGTTAAAACACATTTTTTGGAAAATTAACTTGTCCAAACTGCCTTTGAGTGTTTGCTTTCACAGATCTCGAAAAAACAACAAAATTGAGAAAAAAAAAGCCTCAATCGGACATGTGAGTCAAAAGTTATGGCCTTTTGAAATTTCACATATTTACAATGGCTTTTTTTGTGTTTCAATCTTTTATTTGGTTAAACTTGAAATGATTGAAACTTTTGGTACAATATCTGTTTTACGCAAAAAAAAAAATATTCTGCATATTTTTTGAGATCTACGTGGTCATATCCTTCATTTTGTTTTGCTTTTTTTTAAAAAAAAATATTATTAAATTTTTATTTATATATTATAATATAAATGTAAATTAGAAAACTAATATTCTTCGTGCTGTATTAAGATTAAAATGAAAGACTAGTACAATAAGATGGGAAAATCGAGATGCTATATTAGATTAGTACGAATGATACAACCATGATCGATAATGGCATTCCACGCATGACGTAGTTCGACCGTGTGTGCTACCCCAGGGTAATGATGGGCGATGATAACATGACACGCCTGATGTCGTACGACCATCTGTGTTATCCATGGGCAATGATGGCATGCCATGCCCGACGTAGTTCGATTCTATATGCTGCCCAAGGGCAATGATGCCATGCCACGCCTGACTTCATTTGACTCTGGGCGTGTCCCAAGGGCAATGATGGCATGGCGTGCTTGACATCGTCTAATACGGCATGATGTCCAAGGGATATGATGGAATGCCACACCCGACATCGTTTGACCCAGTTTCTGTTTTCCAATTGTGATGATGGAATGCCACGCCCAATATCCTCTGACTGTGCGTTCATTCAAAGGGAGAAAATCACATGCCACGCTCGACGTAGTCCAACCATGTATGTTGTTCAAGCGAGATTATGGCATGCCATGCCCGACATCATCAGACTTGGTATTCTTTCCATGGACAATGATTGCATGCCACGCCTGACATTTTTTTACCGTGTGCGCTGCCCAAGGGAGATGATGAAAAGTAATGACTGAAGTTGTCCGAACGTGTGTGCTGCATGAGGCGATAATGGCACACAACGCTCGACATCATTCGATCGCATGTGCTGCCCAAGGGCCATGAGGGCATGTAACGCCCTACATGGTCCAATCATGTGTTCAGTCGTAGGGCGATGATAATATGCCACGCCCGATTTTGTCGGATCGTGTATGCTTTCCAAGGGTGCTGATAGGATGCCATGCCCGACATTGCCCAACGGTGTGTGTTTCCCAAGGGGGATTGGCATGCCACGCCCGACATAGTCCGATCTCATAAGCCGTCAAAGGGAGATGATGGCATGCCACGGTCGACATCATCCAACAGTGTGTGTTGTCTAAGAGCAATAATGGCATCTAACGCCCGACGTCGTTCGACCGTGTGTGCTGCACAATGACAGTAATGGCATGACACACATGACGTAGACTATCCGTGTGTGTAGTCAAAAGGCGATGATAGCATGCCACGTCGACTTTTTTCGACCATTTATGTCGTCCAAAGGGAAATGATGACATTTGATGCCCGACGTAGTCCAACCGTGTATGCTTCCCAAGGGCAATGATAGCATTGGCAAACTTCGTCTAACCGTGTGTGCTGGCTAAGGGCCTTTATGTCATGCCACACTAGACGTTATTTGACCTAGTGTGATGGCCAAGGTCCATGAGGGCATGCCATGGGAGATGTCGTCCGACCACATGTGCTGCACAATTGCAATGATGGATTGCGACGTCCGACGTCATTACACCGTGTGTGCTATCCAAAGGCTATGCGGGCATGCCACGCCGGACGTTGTCCGATCATGTGTGCTTTCCAAGGGCGATGATAACATGCCACGCCCGATGTCGTCTAGTCGTATGTGCTGCCTAATGGAGATAATGGCATGCCACGCACGATGTCATCCGTTTGTGTGTACTTCCTAAGGGCGAAGATGGCCTACCACGCCCGATGTAGTCCGACCGTGTGTGTTGTCCAAGGGACATATGGAATGCAACGCTAGACTTTATTTAACTATGTGTGTAGTCCAAGGGCGATGATGGCATGCCACACCCGACGTTTTCCCATCGTGTTTTCTATACAAGGCGAAGATGGCATTTGACGCCTGACGTCGTCCGAATCTGTGTGCTGCCCAATGCCGAGGATGGTATGCCATGCTCGACATCGTCCGACCATGTGTACACAATTAAGGGAAATGTTAAATTGAACGGGATAAAACATTTTAATCATAAAATATGTTATCTAACATTAAATTTAACATTCGCAGATGTTTTACCAACGTATTTCGAACTCAAAAATCTCTGTTCTTTTATCAGATTCATAGCAATAAAGAATAACTACTTTTTTCAAAATTGGGGAAATTCAAAATTGAATGGTCTAAAAGATGTTTTTTTGGAAAATTGACTCGTCCAAACAACCTATGGAGATTTGTTCGGTAGATCTAAAAAAAATAACCATATTGAGATAAAAATTTACCTCAATCGGACATCTGAGTCAAAAGTTATGGCCGCTTGAAATTTCACAAATTTACAACTACTTTTTTTGAGCTTCAATCTTTGATTTAGTGAAACTTCAAATGATTGAAACTTTCGGCTCTAATATCCGTTTGACACAATTTTGTTTTTATTCGGCATATTTTTGAGATCTACTTTGTCATATCCATAATTTGGTGTAATTTTTTTAAAAAAGTAATAATAAATCTTTATTTATATTGAATAATATTAATGTAAAACTAGAAAAGTAATATGCTTCGTGCCGTATTAAGTTAAAAATGAAAGAATAGTACAACACGATGGGAAAACTAGAAGATATATTAGATTAGTTTATATGCGATAAGCATGATCAATAATGGCATGCCACGCGCGGAATATTCTGATCGTTTGTGTTGCCCCAGGGAAATGGGCATCTAACGCCCGACGTTGTCCCACCGTGTGTGCTTCCCAAGGGCCATAATGGCATGCCTCACCTAACGTTCTCCAACTGTATATGCTGTACAAGTGCGATGATGGCATACCACGTCGATGTCGTCCCACCGTGTGTGTTGTCCAAGGGCAAAGATGGCATGTCACACCCCACGTCATCCGACCGCTTGTGCTTTCCAATGGCGATGATGGCATAGAACGCACGATCTCGTCCCACCATGTATGTTGTCCAAAGACAATGATGGCATCCCACGCGTGACGTCGTCTAACCATGTGTGGTGCCCAAGGGTCATGCGGGCATGCCACGCCCGACATCGTATGATTCTTTGTGATTTCCAAGGGCAATGATAACCTGTAACGCCTGACATTGTCCCAGTGTATACTTTCCAAGGATGATGATAACATGTCACAACCGACGTAGTTTGGCCATGTATATTGTCCAAGTGCAATGATCACATTTAACGCCCATCGTCGTCCGATTGTATGTGCTTCCCAAGGTTGATTATAGCATTGCCAAGGCTGACGTAGTCCGATCGTGTGTGCTGTCCAAGAGAGATGATATCATGTAATTCATTGCATCGTCCAACTGTGTATTCTATCCAAGGGCGATGATTACATTATATGCTTGACAGCGTGCGACCCTGTGTATGCTTTATAAGGGCGATGAGTTCCTGCAACGCCTAACGTAGTCCAACAGTGTGTGTGTTGTCCAATTAAAATGATTGCATGTCGTGCCTGACATCATCCGACCGTGTTTTCATTCCAAGGGCGGTGATGGAATGCCACGCCCGATGTAGTTCTAGCGTATATGCTATCCAAGGGCGATGATAGCATGCAACGCCGTGTGTGCAGTCCAAGGTCGATGATAACATGCCACGCTTGACATTCTCCAACTATATATGCTGTCCAACTACGATGATGGCATACCACGCCAAAGTCATCCCACAGTGTGTGATATCCAAGGTCAAATAGGACATGTCACACCCGACGTCATCCGACAGAGTGTGCTTCCCAATGGCGATGATGGCATAGCATGGACGATCTTGTGCCACCATGTATGTTGTCTAAAGGAGATGATGGCATCCCATGCCTGATGTCATACAACCATGTGTGCTACCCAAGGGACATGCGGGCATGCCACGCCCGACATCCTTCGATCGTGTGTGATGTCCAAGGGCGATGAGAACATGTAACGCCCGAGATCATCCAATCCTGTATTCTTTCCAAGGGAGATTATAACATCTCACACCCGATATAGTACGACCATGTATATTGTCCAAAGGCAATGATCACATTTAATGCCCATCGTCGTCCGATTGTATGTACTGCCCAAGGGCGATTATAAGATTTCAAAGGCTGACGTAGTCTGATCATGTGGGCTGTCCTAGGGAGATTATATCATTTCATTCCTGACGTCGTCCGACCGTGTAATCTATCCCATGGCGATGATAACATTCCATGTCAATGTATGCTTCCCAAGGGCGATGAATGCCTTCTACGCCTGACGTAGTCTGACTGTGTGTGCTGTGCCCGGGCCATGATGGCATGCCATGCTCGACGTAGTCTTACCAGGTAAGCAATCCAAAGCAATTATGATATGCCACACTCAATGTTTTACCACCGTGTGTGCTATCCAAAGTCAAAGATGGCATGTCAAACATGACGTTGTTCGACCGCGTGTGCTGCCCAACTGTGATTATGGAATGCCATGCCTTGCGTCGTCTCATAGCATGTGCTGCCTAACGGCGATAATGGTAAGCCACACCCTACTTCATCTTATCGTCTGTGATACCTAGGGGCCGTAAGAGCATTCAACGCCCGACATCATCCGATTGTGTGTGTTGTCAAAGGGTGATGATAACATGCTACGCCCGACGTGTCGAACCTATGTATGCTGTCTAACAGCGATGATGGACTGCCATGCCGAACCTCGTCCAACCATATGTGCTGGACAAGGTCCATGATGGCATGCCACGCCTGACATAGTCTGACCGTGTATGTTGTCCAAGGGCGATGATGGCATGCCATGCCCGACATTGTCCCACCGTTTGTGCGTTCAAAGGGTAAAGATGGCATGACACGGCCGACGTCATCCAACCACATGTGCTTCTTAATGGCGATGATGGCATTCCAAGCCCGACTTCATCCAACTGTGTGTGCTGCTCAATGTCCATGCGAGCATGCCACGCCAAACAATGTTCGTCCCTGTGTGCAATCCAAAGGTGATGTTGGCATGCCATGTCGACGGCGTCCGACTGTGTGTGTTGTCCAAAGAGCAATGATAGCATTAAACGTTATACGTAGTCCGACCGTGTGTGCTACCCAAGGGCGATGGTCGCATCACAACGCCCAACATGGTGAGAATGTGTGTGCATTCCAAAGGTGATGATAATATCCCACAGTCGACATCGTTTGGTCGTGTATACTTTCCAAGGGCGATGATGGCATGCCACGGCCGAGGTAGTCTGTCCTTGTCTATGTTGTCCAAGGGCAATAACGGCATGCCACGCCCGAAGTAGTTCGACCGTGTATGTTGTCCAAGGGCAATGATGGCATGTCACGCCCGACGTGGTTCCACTGTGTATGCAGTCCAAGGGCGAAGATTGCATGTCATGCTCAACATTGTCCAACCGCGTATGCCGCACAATGTAGATGATGGAATGCCACGCCTGACATCGTACGACCATGTTTGCTGCCCAAGGTCCATGCAGGCATGACATTCTCGACATCATTCAATCGTGTGTGCTCTTCAAGAACATTGATATCATACCGCGCCCATTATCGTCCGATCGTGTATGTTTTCCAAGGGCGATGATGGCATGCCACGCTTGATGTCGTTTGACCGTGTGTGCAATCCAAGTGCGATGATGACATTGCCACGCTCGACGTCGTCCGACCATGTATACTGCCCAAGGGACATTGCCACGCCCGACATTTTCCAATTGTGTGTGCATTCCCAGGGAGATGATAAAATGTTATGCATGACATCGTTCGATCGTGTATGCTTCCAAGGTAGATGATAACATGACACTCCCGTCGTAGTCCAACCTTTTATGCTGCCCAAGGCTATGATGGCATTTATCGCCTTACGACGTCCGACCGTGTGTGGTGCCAAAGGGAGATTATAGCATTACCATGCCCAACGTCGTCCGACCGTGTATGCAGTCCAAGGGCGATGATAACATGCAAAGCCCAACATCGTCCGAATGGGTATGTTGTCCAAGGGCGATGATGGTATGCCAAGCCCAATGTTATTGGACCTTGTCAATGTTGTTCAAGAGAGATGATGGCCTTCCACGCCCGACGTCTTCGACCGTGTGTTTTGGCCAAGGGCCAGGATGGAATGCCTCACCTTATGTTCTCCAACAGTATATGCTGTCCAAGTGCGATGATGCCATACCTCGCCGAAGTCATCCCACCGTGAGTGCTGTCGAAGGGCAAGTGCTTCCCAATGGCGATGATGGCATAGCACGCATGATCTCGTCCCACCATGTATGTTGTACAATGGCGATAGTGGCATCCCATTCCTGACGTCATCCAACCATGTGTGCCGCCGAAGGGCTATGCGGGCATGCCAAGCCCGACATCGTACGATCATTTGTGATTTCCAAGGGCAATGATAACCTGTAATTCCTGACATCGTCCGATCGTGTATACTTTCCAAGGGTGATAATAACATGTCACACCCGACATAGTCCGACCATGTATAATTTCCAAGTGCAATGATCACATTTAACACCCGTCGTCGTCAGACTGTATGTGCTGCCCAAGGGCGTTATAGCACTACCAAGGCTGACGTAGTCCGATCATGTAAGCTGTCCTAGGGAGATGATATCATTTTATTCCTGACGTCGTTCGACCGTGTATTCTATCCAAGGGCGATGATAACATTCCATGACCATGTATGCTTCCCAAGGGCGATGAATGCCTTCCATGCCTGACATAGTCCGACCGTGTGTGCGGTGCAAGGGCCATGATGGCATTCCATGCTCAACGTAATGTTACCATGTAAGCTATCCAAAGGAAATTATGATATTCCACACTTAATGTTTCACCACCGTGTGGGCTATCCAAAGTCGAAGATGGCATGTCAAACATAACGTTGTTCGACTGCTTGTGCTGCCCAATTGTGATTATGGAATACCATGCCTTGCGTCGTCCCACAGCATGTGCTACCTAACGGCATTAATGGTAAGCCACGCCCGACTTCATCTTATCGTGAGTGATGCCTAGGGGCCATAAGATCATGCCACGACCGACTTCAGCCGATTGCGTGTGTTGTCAAAGGGCGATGATAACATGCAACAACCGATGTCATCTAATTATAAATGCTTTACTAGGGGGATGATTGCATGGCATGCCTAACGTCATTCAATCGTGTGTGGATTGATTAAACAATGATGGCATTGCAATTGCTGACATCTTGTGACCATGTATGTTTGCCAAGAGCAATGATGGCATGCCACGCCTGACGTATTTTGACTTTGTATGTGGTCAAAGGGCGATTATGGCATGCCACGCCCGACGCCGTTCACCATGTGTGTTGTCCAAGGGAAAAGATGACATGTCATGTCCGACATCATCTGACGATGAGTGCTGCCCAATGGAAATGATGGTATGCTATGCCCAACGTCATTCGACCGTGTGTGCTTCCCAAAGGCCATGTTGGCATGTAATGCCCTACGTTGTCCAATCATTTGTTCAGTCATAGGGACATGATAATATTCCATGATCAACATCGTCTGATCGTGTATTCTTTCAAACGGAGATGATAAAATGTTACACCCGATGTAGCCCGACCATATATATTGTGCAAGGGCAATGATTACATTTAACGCCCGTCGTTGTCCGACTGTGTGTGCTGCCCAAGGGCGATTATAGGATTGCCAAGGCTGACGTAGTCTGATCATGTTTGCTATCCAAGGGAGATGATATCATGTCATTCATGACGTCATTCGACCTTAATATTCGATCCAAGGCCGATGATAACATTCCATGACCATTTGTGCTTCCCAAGGGTGATGAATGCCTACCATGCCTGATGTAGTCCGACCATGTGTGTTGTGCAAGGGACATAATGTCATGCCACGCTCGACATCGTCTGACCATGTAAGTTGTCCAAAGGGCGATGATGGCAAGCCAAGACCAACGTTGTTCTACCCTCTATGTTTCTAAGGGCTATGATATCATGTCATGCCCGATGCCGTCGGAACGTGTCTGCTACACAAGGAGGATAATCGCATGCCATGCCCGACCTCATCCAACCATGTGTGCTGCCAAAGGGCCATGTGGGCATGCCACACCCTACTTGGTCCAATGATGTGTTTAGTCCAAGGGCGATGATGGCATGCCACGCCCGACGTAATCCGACTGTGGGTGCTGCCCAATGGCCATGCGAGCATGTCGCACCCGACGTCGTCCTATTGTGTGTGTTCTCCAAGGGCGATGATAACATGGCACGCCTGACATCATCCGATCGTGCATGCTTTTCAAGGGAGATGATAACATACCACATCCAACATAGTCCGAACGTGTATGCTGTCAAAGGGCAATGACGACATTTAACGCCCGATGTCGTCCAACTGTTTGTGCTGCCCAAGGTTTCTTATAGCATTGCAAAGACCGATGTAGCTCGATTGTGTGTGATATCTATGGGCAATGATAAAATGTTATTCTAGACATCGTCCGACCGTGTATTCGGTCCAAGGTAGATGATGACTTGCCATGCGCCACATCATATGACCCTGTGTATGCTTCGCAAGAGCGATGATGGCTTGGTACGTCCGACGTAGTCTGGCCGTGTATGTTGTCCAAGGGCCATTATGGCATGCCACGCTCGACGTTGTCCGACAGTGTAAGTTGTCCAAGGCGATGATATCATCCCACGCCCGACGTCGTCCCACCGTGTGTGTTTTCAAAGGCCGAAGATGGCATGTCAGGCCTAACGGCGTCAGACAACATGTGCTACCCAATGGTGATGATTGCATGCAACTCTTGACGTTGTCTGATAGTGTGGGAAAAATTGGGGGAAACATATTAAATGGGATAAAATATTTTTCTCATTAAATTGATTATCTAACATTAAACTATACATTCTGATATGTGTTACACAGGTATTTCGAAGACAGAAATCTATTTTCTTTTATAAGATTCATAGCAATAAAGAATTACAATTTTCTTGAAAATTAGGGGAAATTCAAACTTGAATGGGTTAAAACACATTTTTTGGAAAATTGACTTGTCCAAACTGCCTTTGAGGGTTTGCTTTCACAGATCTCGAAAAATAACAAAATTGAGAAAAAAAAGCCTCAATCGGACATGTGAGTCAAAAGTTATGGCCTTTTGAAATTTCACATATTTACAACGCCTTTTTTTGTGTTTCAATCTTTTATTTGGTTAAACTTGAAATGATTGAAACTTTGGGTACAATATCTGTTTTACGCAAAAAAAAAAGAATTATTCTGCATATTTTTTGAGATATACGTGGTCATATCCTTCATTTTGTTTTGCTTTTTTTTTAAAAAAAATATTATTAAATTTTTATTTATATATTATAATATAAATGTAAATTAGAAAACTAATATTCTTCACGCTGTATTAAGATTTAAATGAAAGACTAGTACAATAAGATGGGAAAATCGAGATGCTATATTAGATTAGTACGAATGATACAACCATGATCGATAATGGCATTCCACGCATGAGGTAGTTCGACCGTGTGTGCTGCCCCAGGGTAATGATGGCATCTAACGCCCACTGTGATCCGACCGTGTGTGCTACCCAATGGAGATGATGGTATGCCATGTCCTATGTTGTACGACTGTCTCTGCTGTCCAAGGGCGATTATGGCATGCCACGCCTGACGTCCTTCGATCGTGTATGCTTTCCAAGGGCAATTATGGCAATCCACGCCCAGCGTCGTCCGACTGTGTGTGCTTCCAAAGGGCTATGATTGCATGTCACGCCCGACGTCGTCCGGAAGTGTGTGATTTTCAAGGGAGATAATGGCATGCCAAGCCCGATCTCATCCGACCATGTGTGCTTCCCATGGGCCATGCAGACATGACACACCCTACATGGTCCAATTGTTTTTTAAGTCCAAGGGTGATGATAACATGCTATGCCAACATCGTCTAATCGTGTATGATTTCAAAAACGATGATGGGATGCCCCGCCTGACAATGTCCGACCGTGTGTGCTGCACAGGAGAGATGATGGCATGCCACGCCCCATGCAGTCTTATCGCATCTTTTGCCCAATGGTGATGATGGCATTCCACACCTGATTTCATCCGACAGTGTTTGTTGCCTAAGGGCTATGCGGGCATGCCACGCCCGACGTCGTATAACTATTTGTGTAGTCCAAAGGGGATGACGGCATTCCATGTCGAGTCATCCAACCATGTGCTTTCCAAGGACGATGATGGCATGTCAAGCCCGACGTTGTCCAACCAAATGTAGTACTCAAGGTCGATGATAGAATTTCCACTCCCAACTATGTCCAATTGTGTGTGCAGTCCTAGGGAGATGATGGAATGCCACGCCCGACGTGTCCGAACCTATGTATGCTATCCAACGACAATGATGGACTGACATGCCCGAAATTGTCCCACTTTTTGTGCGTTCCAAGGGTGAAGATGGCTTGACACGGCTGACGTCATCAAACCACATGTGCTTCCTAATGGCGATGATAGCATTCCACGCCCGACATCATCCGACTGTGTATGCTGCCCAATGGCCATGCGAGCATGCCACGCGCGACATTGTTCGTCCGTGCTTGCAATCCAAAGGTGATGATGGCATGCCACGTCGATGTCGTCCGACTATGTGTGCTGTCCAAAAGGCAATTATTGCACGCAACGCCCAAAATCCTAAGACTGTGTGTGCATTCTAAAGGCGATATTATATCCCACACCTGATGTTGGCTGGTCCTGTATACTTTCCAAAGGCGATGATGGCATGCCACGACCGACGTAGTCTCTCCTTGTCTATGTTGTCCAACGGCAATGATGGCATGCCACGCCCAAAGTAGTTCGACCGTGTATGTTTTCCAAGGGCGATGATGGCATGTCACGCCCGACGTCGTCCCTTTGTGTTTGCAGTCCAAGGGTGCAGATTGCATGTCATGCTCAACATTGTGCAACCACGTGTGCCGCACAAAGTAGATTATGGCATGCCACACCTAAAATCATACGACCATGTATGCTGCCCAAGGTCCATCCAGACATGACATGCCCGACATCTTTCAATCATGTGTGCTCTTCAAGAACATTGATAACATACCACGCCCAACATCGTCCGATCATGTATGCTTTTTAAGGTAGATGATGCCATGCCAAGCGTGACGTCGTACCACCGTGTGTGCATGCCAAGGGAGATGATTACGTTGCCATGGTCAATGTCGTCCGACCATGTATGCTGCCCAAGGGACATCATGTCATACCATGCCCGACGTAGTCAGATCGTGTGTGCTGTCCAATTGGGATGATGGCATTTCCACGGACGATGTCGTCTCACCGTGTCTGCTAACCATGGGCAATGATAACATGACACACCTTGTTTCGTACGACCATCTGTGTTATCCAAGGGCAATGATGGCATGCCACGCCCGACATAGTACGACCGTGTATGGTTCCCAAGGGCAATGATACCATGCCACGCATGACTTCGTCTGACTTTGGGTGTGTCCCAAGGGAAATGATGGCATGACATTCTTGACATCGTCTGATACGGTATGATGTCCAAGGGCGATGATGGAATGCCACACCCGACATCGTTTGACCCTGTTTCTGTTTTCAAATTGCGATGATGGAATGCCACGCCCAATATCCTCTGACTGTGTGTTCATTCAAAGGTAGAAAAGCACATGCCACGCTCGACGTAGTCCAACCATGTATGTTGTTCAAGAGCGATTATGGCATGCCATGCCCGACATCGTCAGACTTAGTATTCTTTCCAAGGGAGATGATGGCATGTCATGCCCGACGTTTTCTGACCGTGTACGCTTCCTAAGGGAGATGATGGAATGTCATGCCTGAAGTCGTCCGAACGTTTGTGCTGCACGAGGTGAAAATGTCACGCAACGCTCGACGTGATTTGATCGCATGTGCTGCCATAGAGCCATGTAGACATGTAACGCCCTACGTTGTCCAATCATGTGTTCAGTCATAGGGCGATGATAATATGCCACGCCCGATTTCGTCGGATCGTGTATGCTTTCCAAGGGTGCTGATAGGATGCCACGCCAGGCATTGCCCAACGGTGTGTGCTTCCAAAGGGAGATGGGCATGCCACGCCCGACAAAGTACGATCTTGTAAGCCGTCAAAGGGAGATGATGGCATGCCATGGTCGACGTCATCAAACCGTGTGTGTTGTCTAAGAGCAATGATGGCATCTAACGCCCGACATCATTCGACCGTGTGTGCTGCACAAGGACGATAATGGCATGTCACACACGACGTACACTATGTGTGTGTGTAGTCAAAAGGCGATGATAGCATGCCACGTCGACTTTGTCCTACCATTTATGTTGTCCAAAGGGCAATGAGGACATTTGATGCCCGACGTCGTCAAACCGTGTATGCTACCCAAGGGCAATGATAGCATTGGCAAACGTCGTCTAACCGTGTGTGCTGGCCAAGGGCCACTATGGCATGCCACGCCAGACGTTATTTGACCGGGTGTGATTGCCAAGGTCCATGAGTGCATGCCATGAGAGATGTTTTCCGACCACATGTGCTGCACAATTGCATTGATGGATTGCCACGTCCGACGTTATAACACCGTGTGTGCTACAAAAGGGCTATGCATGCATGCCACGCCGGACGTTGTCCGATCATGTGTGCTTTCCAAGGGCGATGATAACATGCCACGTCTGATGTCATCTAGTCGCATGTGCTGCTTAATGGAGATAATGGCATGCCATGCACGATGTCATCCGTTTGTGTGTGCTACCCAAGGTCTATGCGGGCATGCTACGCATGACGTCGTCCGTCCATGTGTGTAGTCCAAAGGTGATGAGACATGCCATGTAGTCGTTGTCCTACCATGTGTTCTTTCCTAAGGGAAATATTGGATGGCATTAAACGCCCTAATTTTTCCAACCATATGTGCTGCCCAAGGGAGATTCTAACATTACCACACCTAACGTTGTCTGAGCGTATGTGCAGTCCAAAGGAAATGATAAACTGTCACTCCCAACTTCCTTCGACCGTGTATGCTTTCCAAGGGCGATGAATGCAAGCCATGCTCGACATCGTCTATCCCAAAGTATGTTTTCCAAGGGTGATGATGGCATGAGAAGCCTGATGTCATCCCACCATATGTAATGTCCAAGGGCGAAGATCGCATGTCACGCCTGACATCGTCCAACTGCGTGTGCTGCCCAATGGAGATGATGGTATGCCACTTCTTACTGTATGTGCTGCCGAATGGCGATGGTGACATGCCACGCCCAACGTCATCTAACCATTTATGCTGCCAAAGAGCCATGCGGCTATGCCATTCCCGTAGTTGTCCGATCGTGTGTGCTTTCAAATGGCGAAGATATCATGTCATGTCCTACGTCATCTGACCATGTGTACATTCCAAGAGCGGTGATTGCATTGCCACGACCGACATTGTCCGATCATGTGTCCTGGACAAAGGCCATGATGGAATGCAACGCCTGACGTAGTCCAACTGTGTATGCTGTGTATGGGCGATAATGGCTTTCCATGCCTATCGTTGTCCAACCGTGTGTGCTTTTAAAGGGCAAAGATTGCATGTCACCCCCAACGTCGTCCGACTGTGTGTGTTTCCAAATGTAGAAGATGGCATTACACGCCCGACGTCATCTGACCGTGTGTGCCGCCCAAGGTCCATACGGGCATGCCACGCCTGACGTTGTCCTATCATGTGTGCACTCCAAGGGAGATGATAACATGTTACGCCTTACGTCGTTCGATCGTGTATGCTTCCAAGGTAGATGATAACATGACACACCCGACGTAGTCCAACCGTTTATGTTGTCCAAAGGAAATGATGGCATTGAACGCTCTACGTTGTCCGACTTTTTGTGCTGCCCAAGGATTATTATAGCATTGCTACGCAAGACGTAGTGCAATCGTGAGTGCTTTCGAAGGGCGATGATGACATTACATGCCCGACGTCTTCCAATCGTGTATGTTTTCCAAGGGATATGATGGCATGCCACGACCGACATCATTCAACCCAGTGCATACTTCCTAAGGGCGAAGATGGCCTACCACGCCCGACGTAGTCCGACCGTGTGTGTTGTCCAAGGGACATGATGGCTTGCAATGCTAGACTTCATCTAACTAAGTGTGTAGTCCAAGGGCGATGATGGCATGCCACGCCCGACGTAGTTTGGTCGTGTATACTTTAGGGCGATGATGGCATGCCACGCCCGACGTAGTCTGTCCTTGTTTATGTTGTCCAAGGGTATTAATGGAATTTCACGTCCGAAGTAGTTCGACCGTGCATGTTGTCCAAGGGCAATGATGGCATGTCACGCTCGAAGTCTTTCCACTGTGTGTAGTCCAAGGGCGAAGATTGCATGTCATGCTCAACATTATCCAACCGCGTGTGCCGCACAATGTAGATGATGGCATGCCATGCCTGACATCGTACGACCATGTATGCTGCCCAAGGTCCATGCAGTCATGACATTCTCGACATCATTCAATCGTGTGTGCTCTTCAAGAACATTGATAACATACAACGCCTATTAACGTTCGATCATGTAGGCTTTCCTAGGGCGATGATGGCATGCCACGCTTGATGTCGTTCGACCGTGTGTGCAATTTAAGTGCGATGATGATTGCCACGGTCGACGTTGTCTTACCATGTATGCTGCCCAAGGGACATCATGTCATGCGATGCCCGACGTAGTCCGATCGTTTGTGCCGTCCAAGTGTTACTATGGCATTGCCACGGATGACGTCGTCTCACCGTGTCTGCTAACCATGGGCGATGATAACATGACACGCCTGATGTCGTACGACCATCTGTGTTTTCCAAGGTCAATGATGGCATGCCACGCCCGACGTAGTTCGACCGTGTATGCTGCCCAAGGGAAGTGATGCCATGCCACACCTTACTTTGTTTGACTCTGGGTATTTCCCAAGGGCAATGATGGCATGGCATGCTTGACGTCGTCTGATACGGTATGTTGTCTAAGGGCAATGTGTCATTCCATGCCCGACATCGTCTGACCCTGTTTATGCTATCCTATTGCGATGATGGAATGTCATGCCCGATATCCTCTGACTGTGTGTTCATTCCAAGGGAGAAAATTACATGCCACGCTCGACGTACTCCGACCATGTATGTGGTTCAAGGGAGATTATGGCATGCCAAGCCCAACATCATCTGACTGGGTATTCTTTCCAACAACGATGATGGCATGCCACGCCCAATGTCGTCCGACCATGTGTGGTTCCCAAGGGCGATGATAACATGTCATTCCTAACCTTTTCCGAATGTGTGTGTTGCACGAGGCGATAATGGCATGCCACACCTGACGTCATTCGACCATATGTGATGCTAAGGGCCATGTGGACATGTAACGCCCTACGTGGTCCAATCACGTGTTTAGTCATAGGGCAATGATAATATGCCACGCCCGATGTCGTCCGATCGTGTATACTTTCCAATGATGCTGATGGGATGCCACGCCCGACATTACCCGACAGTGTGTGCATCCCTAAGGGAGATTATGGCATTCCACGCCTGACACAGTCCTATCATGTAAGCTGTCAAAGGGCGATGATGGCATGCCACGGTCGACGTCATTCGAACGTGTGTGTTGTCTAATAGAAAGAATGGCATCTAATGCCCGATGTCGTTCAACCGAGTGCACTGCACAAGGACAATAATGTCATGTCACACACGATGTAGACTATACATGTGTTTAGTCAAAAGGCGATGATGGCATGCCACGTCGACATCGTCCTACCATTTGTGTTGTCCAAAGAGAAATGATGACATTTGATGCCCGGTGTCGTCCAACCGTGTATGCTATCCATGGGCAATGATAGCATTGTTGATCCTTGTCCAACCGTCTGTGTTGGCCAAGGGACACGATTAAATGCCACACAGACGTCGTTCGACTGAATGAGCTGGCCAAAGTCCATGAGGGCATGCCAAGCGAGATGTCATCCGGCCGCGTGTGCTGCGCATTTGCGATAATGGATTGCCAAGTCCGACGTCATTAGACCGTGTGTGCTTCCCAATGGCCATGGTGGCATGCCTCGCCTGACGTTGTCCTATCATGTCTGCTTTCCAAGGGCGATGATAACATGTTACGCCCGATGCCGTTTGATCGCATGTTCTTCCTAATGGACATAATGGCGTGCAACGCACAACATCATCCGTTCGTATGTGCTACCCAAGGGCTATGCGGCATGCCACGCTTGACGTCGTCCGTCCATGTGTGGCATCCAAATTCGATGAGACATGCCATGTCGTCGTTGTCCTACCATGTGTTTTATCCAAAGGTAAATATTGGATTGCATTAAATGCCCTACTTTCTCCGACCACGTGTGCTACCTAAGGGAGATTCTAACATTACCACACCCAACGTCGGCTGAGCGTGTGTGCAGTCCAAAGGCAATGATAAAATGTCACTCTCAACTTCGTTTGACAGTGTATGCTTTCCAAGGGCGGTGATGACAAGCCATGCTCGACATTGTCCATCCCTGTGTATACTGTCCAAGGGTGATGATGGCATGAGATGCCTGATGTCATCCTACAATCTGTGTTGTCCAAGGGCGAAGATTGCATGTCACGCCTGACGTGATCCTACTGCTTGTGCTTCCCAATGGAGATGATGGTATGCCACTTCTGACCGTATGTGCAGTCGAATGGCGAAGATGGCATGCCACGCCCGATGTCATCTAACCATTTGTGCTGCCAAAGAGCCATGGGGTCATTCCATACCTGAAGTCGTTCGATCGTGTGTGTTCTCAAATGGCAAAGATAACATGTCACGTCCGATGTCATCAAAACGTGTCTACATTCCAAGAGCGATAATTGCATTGCCAGGACTGACATTGTCTTATCGTGTGTCCTGGACAAAGGCCATGATGGCATGCCACACCTGATGTAGTCCAATTGTGTAGGCTTTCTATGGGCGATGATGGCTTGTTATTCCTAATGTCGTCCCACCGTTTGTGCTGTCCAAGGGCAAAGATGGCATGTCACGCCCAACGTCATCCGACTGTGTGTGCTTCCTAATGGTGAAGATGGCATTCCATGCACGACGTCATCTGACAGTGTGTGCCGCCTAAGGTCCATACGGGCATGCCACGCCCGACATTTTTCAATTGTGTGTGCATTCCCAGGGAGATGATAACATGCTACGCCTGACGTTCTTCCAATGTAGATGATAACATGACATACCCGTCGTAGTCCAACCGTTTAAGCTGTCCAAGGCTATGATGGCATTTAACGCCTGACGATGTCTGACCATGTGTGGTGACAAAGGGCGATTATAGCATTATCATGCCCAACATCGTCCGACCGTATATGCAGTCCAAGAGCAATGATAACATGCAGATCCCAACATCGTCCGAATGGGTATGTTGTCCAAGGGCGATGATGGTATGCCAAGCCTGACGTTATTGGACCTTGTCAATGTTGTTCAAGGGAGATGATGGCCTTCCACGCTCGATGTCGTTCGACCGTGTGTTCTAGCCAAGGGCCTGGATGGAATGCCTCACCTTATGTTCTCCAACTGTATATGCTGTCCAAGTGCGATGATGCCATACCTCACCGAAGTCATCCCATCGTGAGTGCTGTCAAAGGGCAATGATGGCATGTCACGCCCGACATCATCCGACCACTTGTGCTTCCCCTTGGCGATGATGGCATAGCACGCACGATCTCGTCCCACCATGTATGTTTTAAAAAGGCGATGATGGCATCCCATTCCTGACATCGTCCAACCATGTGTGCCGCCCAAGGGCCATGCGGGAATGCCACGCTCGACATCGTATGATCGTTTGTCATTTCCAAGGGCACTGTTAACCTGTAATGCCTGACATCGTCCGATCGTGTATACTTTCCAAGGGTGATAATAACATGTCACACCCGACATAGTTCTACCATGTATTGCCCAAGTGCAATGATCGCATTTAACGCCCGTCGTCTCCAGACTGTATGTGCTCCCCAAGGGCGTTATAGCACTACCAAGGCAAACGTAGTCCGATCGTGTGTGCTATCCAAGGGAGATGATAACATGTCATTCCTGACATCGTCCAACTGTGTATTCTATTCACGGGCGATTACTACATTACATGCTCTACATTGTGCAACCCTGTGTATGCTTCCTAAGGGCGACGAAGGCCTACCACACCTGACGTAGTTCGACCATGTGTATGTTTTCCAATTGCGATAATGGCATTACATGCCTGACATCATCGGACCGTGTGTTCATTACAAGGGCGATGATTGCATGCCACGCCCGACGTAGTTCTACCATATATGCTATCCAAGGCCGATGAAAGCCTACCACGGCCGACGAATTACGACCGTGTGTGCTGTTCAAGCGCAATGATGGCATGCCCCGTTAGACTTCATCCGACTGTGTATGTAACACAACAGCAATGATTGCATGCAACGCCCGACGTTGTCCATTGGTGTGTGCAATCCAAAGGCGATAAGGTCATGCCATGTCGACATCATCCGACCGTGTGAACTCTCCAAAAGGAAATGATGGTATTTAATGCCCAGCGAAGTCCGACTCTGTGTTGTGCCCAAGGGAGATGATACCATTGCCATTCCTAACATCTTCCGATGGTGTGTGCAGTCCATGGTCGATTATAACCTGCAACGCTCAACATCGTCTGACTGTGTATGTTGTCCAAGGGCGATGATGGTATGCCACGCCGGACGTTATTCAACCCTGTCTATATTGTTCAATGGCGATGATGGACTGCCACACCCGACGTCGTTCGGCCGTGTGTTGTGCACAAGAGCCGTGATGGCATGCCTCACCTGACATTCTCCAACCGTATATGTTGTCCAAGTGCGATTATGGAATACCATGTCGAAGTCATTCCACCATGTGTGTTGTCCAAGGGCAAAGATGGCATGTCACGCCTGATATCATCCGACCGCGTGTTCTTCCTAATGGTGATGTGGCATAGCACGCAATCTCGTCCCACCATGTACGTTGTCCAAAGGTGATAATGGCATCCCACGCCGGATGCCATCCAACCACGTCTGCTGCCGAAGGGACATGCGGACATGCCACACCTGACATCTTCCGATCGTATGTGATGTCAAAGGGCGATGATAACATGTAACGCCCGACATCGTCAAATTGTGTATTCTTTCCTAGGGAGATGATAACATCTCACACCTGATATAGTACAACCATGCATATTGTCCAAGGGCAATGATCACATTTAACGCCCATCGTCATCCGACTGTGTGTACTGCCCAATGGCGATTATAATATTGCCAAGGCCGACGTAGTCCGATCATGTGGGCTGTCCTAGGGAGATGATATCATTTCATTCATGACATCGTCCGACCGTGTATTCTATCCTAGGGCGATGATAACATTCCATGACCATGTATGCTTCCCAAGGGCGATGAATGCCTTCCATGCCTGGCGTAGTCCGACCGTGTGTTCGCTGCAAGGGCCATGTTGGCATTCCATGCTCGACGTAGTCTTACCATGTAAGCTATCCAAAGGCAATTATGATATTCCACGCTCAATGTTTTACCACCGTGTGTGCTATCCAAAGTCGAAGATGGCATGTCAAACATGACATTGTTCGACCGCTTGTGCTGCCCAATTGTGATTATGGAATGCCATGCCTTGCGTCGTCCCACAGCATGTGCTGCCTAACGGCATTAATGGTAAGCCACGCCCGACTTCATCTTATTGTGAACGATGCCTAGGGGCCATAAGAGCATGCCACGCCCGACTTCATACGATTGCGTGTGGTGTCAAAGGGAGATGATAACATGCCACAACCGACGTCATCTAATTATGAATACTTTACTAGGGCGATGATGGCATGGCATGCCTAACGTCATTCAATCGTGTGTGGATTGAATGAACAATGATGGCATTTCAACGGCTGACATCGTCTGACCATGTGTGCTTGCCAAGAGCAATGATGGCATACCAATCCTGACGTATTTTGACCGTGTATGTTGTCAAAGGGCGATAATGGCATGACACGGCCGACGCCGTTCACCATGTTTGCTGTCCAAGGACAAAGATGGCATGTCATGTCCGACATAGTCTGATGACGAGTGCTGCCTAATGGAAATGATGGTATGCTATGCCCAACGTAATTCGACCGTGTGTGCTTCCCAAGGGCCATATTTACATGTAATGCCCTACGTTGTCCAATCATGTGTTCAGTCATAGGGAGATTATAATATGCCATGATCAACATTGTCTGATCGTGTATTCTTTCCAAGGGAGATGATAAAATGTCACACCCGATGTAGACCGACCATGTATATAATACAAGGGCAATGATTACATTTAACTCCCGTCGTTGTTCGACTATGTGTGGTGCCCAAGGGCGATTATAGCATTGCCAAGGCTGACGTAGTCCGATCATGTATTCTATCCAAGAAAGATGATATCATGTCATTCATGATGTCATTCGACCGTAATATTCGATCCAAGGCCGATGATAACATTCCATGACTATTTATGCTTCCCAAGGGTGATGAATTCCTACCATGCCTGACGTAGTCCGACCATATGTGTTGTGCAAAGGACATGATGTCATGCCACGCTCGACATCGTATGACCATTAGGTTGTCCAAAGGGCGATGATGGCAAGTCAAAACCAACGTTGTTCGACCCTCTATGCTTCTAAGGGCTATGATATCATGTAATGCCCGTCGTCGTCCGAACGTGTGTGCTACAGAAGGACGATAATGGCATGCCATTCCCGACCTCATCCAACCATGTCTGCTGCCAAAGGGCCATGTTGGCATGCCACACCCTACTTGGTCCAATGGTGTGTTCAGTCCAAGGGCGATGATGGCATGCCACACCCTACATAATCCGACTGTGGGTGCTGCCCAAGGGCCATGCAAGCATGTCGCACCAGACGTCGTCCTATCATGTGTGTTGTCCAAGGGCGATGATAACATGGCATGCCTCACATCATCCGATCATGCATGCTTTTCAAGAGCGATGATAACATACCACACCCAACATAGTCGGACGGTGTATGCTAACAAAGGGCAATGACGACATTTAACGCCCGATGTCGTCCAACTGTTTCTGCTGCCCAAGGTTTTTATAGCATTGCCAAGCCCGATGTAGCTCGATCGTGTGTGATATCCATGGGTAATGATAAAATTTTGTCCTAGACATCGTCCGACCGTGTATTCGGTCCAAGGTAGATGATGACTTGCCACGCGGCACATCATATGACCCTGTGTATGCTTTGCAAGGGCGATGATGGCTTGGTACGTCCGACGTAGTCCGACCGTGTGTGTTGTCCAAGGGCCATTATGGCATGCCACGCTCGACGTTGTCCGATAGTGTAAGTTGTCCAAGGGCGCTGATATCATCCCACGCCCGGCGTCGTCCCACCGTGTGTGTTTTCAAAGGTCGAAGATGGCATGTCAGGCCTAACGGCGTCAGACAACATGTGCTACCCAATGGCGATGATTGCATGCAACGCTCGACGTTGTTTGATAGTGTTGAAAAATTAGGGGAAACATATTAAATGGGATAAAATATTTTTCTCATTAAATTGTTTATCTAACATTAAACTATAAATTCTGATATGTGTTACAGATTATTTCAAACACAAAAATCTATTTTGTTTTATAAGATTCATAGCAATAAATAATTACAATTTTCTTGAAAATTAGGGGAAATTCAAACTTGAATGGGTTCAAACACGTTTTTTTTTAAAATTGACTTGTCCAAACTGCCTTTGAGGGTTTGCTTTCACAGATCTCAAAAAAATAACAAAATTGAGGAAAAAAATGCCTCAATCGGACATGTGAGTCAAAAGTTATAACCTTTCAAAATTTCACATATTTACAACGCCTTTTTTGTGTTTCAATCTTTTATTTGGTTAAACTTGAAATGATTGAAACTTTGAGTAGAATATCTGTTTTACGCAAAAAAAATAATTACTCTGCATATATTTTGAGATCTACGTGGTCATATCCTTCATTTTGTTTTGCTTTGTTTTAAAAAAATATTATTAAATTTTTATTTATATATTATAATATTAATGTAAATTAGAAAACTAATATTCTTCACGCCGTATTAAGATTAAAATTAAAGACCTGAACAATAAGATGGGAAAATCGAGAAGCTATATTAGATTAGTACGAATGATACAACCATGATCGATAATGGCATGCCACGCATGATGTAGTTCGACCGTGTGTGCTGCCCCAGGGTAATGATGGCATCTAACGCCCGCTGTGATCCGAATGTGTGTGCTACCCAATGGCGATGATGGTATGCCATGTCCTTTGTTGTACGACTGTCTCTGCTGTCCAAGGGTAATGATGTCATGCCACGCCTAACGTCCTTCGATCGTGTATGCTTTCCAAGGGCTATTATGGCAATACACGCCCAACGTCGTCTGACTGTGTGTTCTTCCGAAGGGCTTTGATTGCATGTCACGCCCGACGTCGTCCGGACGTGTGTGATTTACAAGGAGATAATGACATGCCACGCTCGACCTCATCTGACCATGTGTGCTTCCCATGGGCCATGCATACATGACACATCCTACGTGGTCCAATTGTGTGTTCAGTCCAAGGGCGATGATAACATGCTATACCAACATCGTCTTATCATGTATGCTTTCCAAAACGATGATGGGATGCCCCACCTGAAATTTTCCGACCGTGTGTGCTGCACAGGAGAGATGATGGCATGCCTTGCCCCATGTAGTCTTATCGCATCTTTTGCCCAATGGTGATGATGGCATGTCACACCTAATGTAATTCGACCGTGTTTGTTGCCTAAGGGCTATGCGGGCATGCCACGCCCGACGTCATATAACTATTTGTGTAGTCCAAAGGGGGTGACGACATTCCATGTTGATGTCGTCCAACCATGTGCTTTTCAAGGGTGATGATGGCCTGTGAAGCCCAACATTGTCAGACCGAGTGTAGTGCTCAAGGTCGATGATAGAATTAACACTCCCAACTTCATCCAATTGTGTGTGCAGTTCTAGGGCGATGCTGGCATGCTACGCCCGACGTGTCCGAACCTATGTATGCTATCCAACGGCGATGATGGCCTGCCATGCCCGAAATTGTCCCACTTTTTGTGTGTTCCAAGGGTGAAGATGGCATGAGACGACCGACGTCATCCAACCACATATGTTTCCTAATGGCGATGATAGCATTCCACGCGCGACGTCATCCGAATCTGTGTGCTGCCCAATGGCCATGCGAGCATGCCACGCCCGAACATTGTTCGTCCGTGTGTGCAATCCAAAGGTGATGATTGCATGCCACGTCAACGTCGTTTGACTGTGTGTGCTGTCCAAAGGGCAATGATTGCATTAAACGACATACGTAGTCCGACCGTGTGTGCTGCCCAAGGGAGATGATAGCATCGCAACGCCTAACATCGTGAGACTGTGTGTGCATACCAAAGGCGATATTATATCCCACACCCGACGTTGTCTTGTCCTATATACTTTCCAAAGGCGATGATGGCATGCCACGCCCGACGTAGTTTCTCCTTGTCTATGTTGTCCAAGGGAAATGATGGCATGCCATGCCCAGAGTAGTTCGACCGTGTATGTTTTCCAAGGGCGATGATGGAATGTCACGCCCGACGTCGTCCCACTGTGTGTGCAGGCCAAGGGCGAAGATTGCATGTCATGCGCAACATTGTCTAACCACGTGTGCCGCACAAAGTAGATTATGGCATGCCACACCTGACATCATACGACCATGTATGCTGCCCAAGGTCCATCCAGACATGACATGCCCGACATCTTTCAATCGTGTGTGCTCTTCAAGAACATTGATAACATACCACACCCAAAATCGTCCGATCATGTATGCTTTTCAAGGGAGATGATGTCATGCCAAACGTGACATCGACCGTGTGTGCATACCAAGGGGGATGATGACACTGCCATGGTCGATGTCGTCCGACCATGTATGCTACCTAAGGGACATTGCCACGCACGACGTTTTCCAATAGTGTGTGCATTCCCAAGGAGATGATAACATGTTATGCATGACGTCGTTCGATCGTGTATGCTTCCAAGGTAGATGATAACATGACACTCCCGTCAAAGTCCAACCGATTATTCTACCCAAGGCTATGATGGCATTTATCGCCTGACGACGTCCCACCGTGTGTGGTGCCAAAGGGAGATTATAGCATTACCATGCCCAACGTCGTCCGACCGTGTATGCAGTCCAAGGGAAATGATAACATGCAAAGCCCAACATCGTCCGAATGGGTATGTTGTCCAAGGGCGATGATGGTATGCCAAGCCCAATATTATTGGACCTTGTCAATGTTGTTCAAGAGAGATGATGGCCTTCCACGCCCGACGTCTTCGACCGTGTGTTCTGGCCAAGGGCAAGGATGGAATGCCTCACCTTATGTTCTCCGACAGTATATGTTGTCCAAGTGCGATGATGCCATACCTCGCCGAAGTCATCCCACCGTGAGTGCTGTCGAAGGGCAAGTGCTTCCCAATGGCGATGATGGCATAGTAAGCACGATCTCGTCCCACCATGTATGTTGTACAATGGCGATAATGGCATCCCATTCCTGACGTCATCCAACCATGTGTGCCGCCCAAGGGCTATGCGGGCATGCCATGCCCGACATCGTACTATTGTTTGTGATTTCCAAGGGCAATGATAACCTGTAATGCCTGACATCGTCCGATCGTGTATACTTTCCAAGGATGATAATAACATGTAACACCCGACATAGTCCGACCATATATATTTTCCAAGTGCAATGATCACATTTAACACACGTCGTCGTCAGACTGTATGTGCTGCCCAAGGGCGTTATAACACTACCAAGGCTCACGTAGTCCGATCATGTGGGCTGTCCTAGGGAGATGATATCATTTCATTCCTGACGTCGTCCGACCGTGTATTCTATCCAAGGGCGATGATAACATTCCATGACCATGTATGCTTCCCAAGGGCGATGAATGCCTTCCATGCCTGACATAGTTCGACCGTGTGAGTGGTGCAAGGGCAATAATGGCATTCAATGCTCGACGTAATGTTACCATGTAAGCTATCCAAAGGAAATTATGATATTCCACACTCAATGTTTTACCACCGTGTGTGCTATCCAAAGTCGAAGATGGCATGTCAAACATGACGTTGTTCGACCGCTTGTGCTACCCAATTGTGATTATGGAATGCCATGCCTTGCGTCGTCCCACAACATGTGCTGCATAACGGCATTAATTGTAAGCCACGCCTGACTTCATATTATCGTGAGTGATGCCTAGGGGCCATAAGATCATGCCACGCCCGACTTCAGCCGATTGCGTGTGTTGTCAAAGGGCAATGATAACATGCAACAACCGACGTCATCTAATTATGAATGCTTTACTGGGGGGATGATTGCATGGCACGCCTAACGTCATTCAATCGTGTGTGGATTGATTAAACAATGATGGCATTGCAATGGTTGACGTCTTGTGACCATGTGTGCTTGCCAAGAGCAATGATGGCATGCCACGCCTGACGTATTTTGACTGTGTATGTTGTCAAAGGGCGATTAGGGCATGCCACGCCCGACGCCGTTCACCATGTGTGCTGTCCAAGGGAAAAGATGACATGTCATGTCTGACATCGTCTGACGATGAGTGCTGCCCAATGGAAATGATGGTATGCTATGCCCAACGTCATTCGACCGTGTGTGCTTCCCAAAGGCCATGTTGGCATATAATGCCCTACTTTGACCAATCATGTGTTCAGTAATAGGGAAATGATAATATTACATGATCGACATCGTTTGATCGTGTATTCTTTCCAACGGAGATGATAAAATGTTACACCCGATGTAGCCCGACCATGTATATTGTGCAAGGGAAATGATTACATTTAACGCCCGTCGTTGTCTGACTGTGTGTGCTGCCCAAGGGCGATTATAGGATTGCCAAGGCTGACGTAGTCCGATCATGTTTGCTATCCAAGGGAGATGATATCATGTCATTCATGACGTCATTCGACCGTAATATTCGATCCAAGGCCGATGATAACATTCCATGACCATTTATGCTTCCCAAGGGCGATGAATGCCTACCATGACTGATGTAGTCTGACCATGTGTGTTTTGCAAGGGACATGATGTCATGCCACGCTCGACATCGTCTGACCATGTAGGTTGTCCAAAGGGCGATGATGGCAAGCCAAGACCAACGTTGTTCTACCCTCTATGCTTCTAAGGGCTATGATATCATGTCATGCCCGACGTCGTCCGAACGTGTGTGCTATACAAGGAGGATAATTGCATGCCATGCCCGACCTCTTCCAACCATGTGTGCTGCCAAAGGGCTTTGTGGGCATGCCACACCCTACTTGGTCCAATGATGTGTTTAGTCCAAGGGCGATGATGGCATGCCACGCCCGACGTAATCCGACTGTGGGTGCTGCCCAAGGGCCATGCGAGCATGTCGCACCCGACGTCGTCCTATCGTGTGTGTTCTCCAAGGGCGATGATAACATGGCACGCCTAACATCATCCGATCGTGCATGCTTTTCAAGGGAGATGATAACATACCACACCCAACATAGTCTGAAAGTTTATGCTGTCAAAGGGCAATGACGACATTTAACGCCCGATGTCGTCCAACTGTTTGTGCTGCCCAAGGTTTCTTATAGCATTGCAAAGACCGATGAAGTTCGATCGTGTGTGATATCTATGGGCAATGATAAAATGTTATGCTAGACATCGTCCGACCGTGTATTCGGTCAAAGGTAGATGATGACTTGCCACGCGCCAGATCATATGACCCTGTGTATGCTTCGCAAGGGCGATGATGGCTTGGTACGTCCGACGTAGTCCGGTCGTGTGTGTTGTCCAAGGGCCATTATGGCATGCCACGCTCGACGTTGTCCGAAAGTGTAAGTTATCCAAGAGCGATGATATCATCCCACGCCTGACTTTGTCCCACCGTGTGTGTTTTCGAAGGCCGAAGATGGCATGCTACGCCCGACGTGTCCGAACCTATGTATGCTATCCAACGGCAATGATGGCTTGCCATGCCCGAAATTGTCCCACTTTTTGTGCGTTCCAAGGGTGAAGATGGCATGACACGACCGACGTCATCCAACCACATGTGTTTCCTAATGGCGATAATGGAATTCCACGCCCGACGTCATCCGACTCTGTGTGCTGCTCAATGGCCATGCGAGCATGCCACGCCCGAACATTGTTCGTCCGTATGTGCAATCCAAAGGTGATGATGGCATGCCACGTCGACGTTGTCTGACTGTGTGTGCTGTCCAAAGGGCAATGATGGCATTAAACGACATACGTAGTCCGACCGTGTGTGCTGCCCAAGGGAGATGATAGCATCGCAATGCCTAACATCGTGAGACTGTGTGTGCATACCGAAGGCGCTATTATATCCCACACCCGACGTTGTCTGGTCCTGTATACTTTCAAAAGGCGATGATGGCATGCCATGCCCGACGTAGTCTCTCCTTGTCTGTGTTGTCCAAGGGCAATGATGGCATGCCACGCCCAGAGTAGTTCGACCGTGTATGTTTTCGATGATGGCATGTAACGCCCGACGTCGTCCCACTGTGTGTGCAGGCCAAGGGCGAAGATTGCATGTCATGCGCAACATTGTCCAACCACGTGTGCCGCACAAAGTAGATTATGGCATGCCAAGCCTGACATCATACGACCATGTATGCTGCCCAAGGTCCATTTAGACATGACATGCCCGACATCTTTCAATCGTGTGTGCTCTTCAAGAACATTGATAACATACCACGCCCAACATCGTCCGATCATGTATGCTTTTCAAGGGAGATGATGTCATGTCAAACATGACATCGACTGTGTGTCCATACCAAGGGGGATGATGACACTGCCATGGTCGATGTCGTCCAACCATGTATGCTGCCCAAGGGACATTGCCACGCACGACATTTTCCAATTGTGTGTGCATTCCCAGGGAGACGATAACATGTTATGCATGACGTCGTTCGATCGTGTATGCTTCCAAGGTATATGATAACATGACACTCCCGTTGTAGTCCAACCGTTTATGCTACCCAAGGCTATGATGGCATTTATCGCCTGACGACGTCCGACCGTATGTGGTGCCAAAGGGAGATTATAGCATTACCATGCCCAACGTCGTCTGACCGTGTATGCAGTCCAAGGGCGATGATAACATGCAAAGCCCAACATCGTCTGAATGGGTATGTTGTCCAAGGGCGATGATGGTATGCCAAGCCCAATGTTATTGGACCTTGTCAATGTTGTTCAAGAGAGATGATGGCCTTCCACGCCCGAAGTCTTCGACCGTGTGTTCTTGCCAAGGGCCAGGATGGAATGCCTCACCTTATGTTCTCCGACAGTATTTGTTGTGCAAGTGCGATGATGCCATACCTCGCCGAAGTCAGCCCACCGTGAGTGCTGTCGAAGGGCAAGTGCTTCCCAATGGCGATAATGGAATAGCACGCACGATCTCGTCCTACCATGTATGTTGTACAATGGCGATAATGGCATCCCATTCCTGACGTCATCCAACCATGTGTGCCGCCCAAGGGCTATGCGGGCCTGCCACCCCCGACATCGTACGATCGTTTGTGATTTCCAAGGGCAATGATAACCTGTAATGCCTGACATCGTCCGATCGTGTATACTTTCCAAGGATGATAATAACATGTAACACCCGACATAGTCCGACCATATATATTTTCCAAGTGCAATGATCACATTTAACACCCGTCGTCGTCAGACTGTATGTGCTGCCCAAGGGCGTTATAGCACTACCAAGGCTGACGTAGTCCGATCATGTAGGCTGTCCTAGGGAGATGATATCATTTCATTCCTGACATCGTCCGACCGTGTATTCTATCCAAGGGCGATGATAACATTCCATGACCATGTATGCTTCGCAAGGGCGATGAATGCCTTACATGCCTGACATAGTTCGACCATGTGTGCGGTGCAAGGGCCATGATGGAATTCAATGCTCGACGTAATGTTACCATGTAAGCTATCCAAAGGCAATTATGATATTCCACACTCAATGTTTTCCCACCGTGTGTGCTATCCAAAGTCGAAGATGGCATGTCAAACATGACGTTGTTCGACCGCTTGTGCTACCCAATTGTGATTATGGAATGCCATGCCTTGCGTCGTCCCACAGCATGTGCTTCCTAACGGCATTAAAGGTAAGCCACGCCTGACTTCATCTTATCGTGAGTGATGCCTAGGGGCCATAAGAGCATGCCATGCCCGACTTCAGCCGATGTCGTGTGTTGTCATAGGGCAATGATAACATGCCACAACCGACGTCATCTAATTATGAATGCTTTACTAGGGGGATGATTGCATGGCACGCCTAACGTCATTAAATCGTGTGTGGATTGATTAAACAATGATGGCATTGCAATGGCTGACATCTTGTGACCATGTGTGCTTGCCAAGATCAATGATGGCATGCCACGCCTGACGTATTTTGACTGTGTATGTTGTCAAAGGGCGATTATGGCATGTCACGCCCGACGCCGTTCACCATGTGTGCTGTCCAAGGGAAAAGATGACATGTCATGTCCGACATCATCTGATGATGAGTGCTGTCCAATGGAAATGATGGTATGCTATGCCCAACGTCATTCGACCGTGTGTGCTTCCCAAAGGCCATGTTTGCATGTAATGCCCTACGTTGACCAATCATGTGTTCAGTCATAAGGAAATGATAATATTCCATGATCGACATCGTCTGATCGTGTATTCTTTCCAACGGAGATGATAAAATGTTACACCCGTTGTAGCCCGACCATGTATATTGTGCAAGGGCAATGATTACATTTAACGCCCGTCGTTGTCCGACTGTGTGTGCTGCTCAAGGGCGATTATAGGATTGCCAAGGCTGACGTAGTCAGATCATGTTTGCTATCCAAGGGAGATGATATCATGTCATTCATGACGTCATTCGACCATAATTTTCGATCCAAGGCCGATGATAACATTGCATGACCGTTTATGCTTCCCAAGGTCGATGAATGCCTACCATGACTGATGTAGTCTGACCATGTGTATTTTTCAAGGGACATGATGTCATGCCACGCTCGACATCGTCTGACCATGTAGGTTGTCCAAAGGGCGATGATGGCAAGCCAAGACCAACGTTGTTCTACCTTCTATGCTTCTAAGGTGTATGATATCATGTCATGCCCGACGTCGTCCGAACGTGTGTGCTACACAAGGAGGATAATCGCATGTCATGCCCGACCTCATCCAACCATGTGTGCTGCCAAAGGGCCATGTGGGCATGCCACACCCTACTTGGTCCAATGATGTGTTCAGTCCAAGGGCGATGATGGCATGCCACGCCCGACGTAATCCGACTGTGGGTGTTGCCCAAGGGCCATGCGAGCATGTCGCACCCGACGTCGTCCTATCGTGTGTGTTCTCCAAGGGCGATGATAACATGGCACGCCTGACATCATCCGATCGTGCATGCTTTTGAAGGGAGATGATAACATACCACACCCAACATAGTCCGAAAGTTCAAAGGGCAATGACGACATTTAATGCCCGATGTCGTCCAACTGTTTGTGCTGCCCAAGGTTTCTTATAGCATTGCCAAGACCGATGAAGCTCGATCGTGTGTGATATCTATGGGCAATGATAAAATGTTATGCTAGACATCGCCCGACCGTGTATTCGGTCCAAGGTAGATGATGACTTGCCACGCACCACATCATATGACCCTTTGTATGCTTCGCAAGGGCGATGATGGCTTTGTACGTCCGACGTAGTCCGGCCGTGTGTGTTGTCCAAGGGCCATTATGGCATGCCACGCTCGACGTTGTCCAACAGTGTAAGTTGTCCAAGAGCAATGATATCATCCCACGCCCGACTTCGTCCCACCGTGTGTGTTTTCGAAGTCCGAAGATGGCATGTCAGGCCTAACAGCGTCAGACAGCATGTGCTACTCAATGGCGATGATTGCATGCAACTCTTGACGTTGTCTGATAGTGTGGGAAAAATTAGGGGAAACATATTAAATGGGATAAAATATTTTTCTCATTAAATTGATTATCTAACATTAAACTATACATTGTGATATGTGTTACACAGGTATTTCGAAGACAAAAATCTATTTTCTTTTATAAGATTCATAGCAATAAAGAATTACAATTTTCTTGAAAATTAGGGGAAATTCAAACTTGAATGGGTTAAAACACATTTTTTGGAAAATTAACTTGTCCAAACTGCCTTTGAGTGTTTGCTTTCACAGATCTCGAAAAAACAACAAAATTGAGAAAAAAAAAGCCTCAATCGGACATGTGAGTCAAAAGTTATGGCCTTTTGAAATTTCACATATTTACAATGGCTTTTTTTGTGTTTCAATCTTTTATTTGGTTAAACTTGAAATGATTGAAACTTTTGGTACAATATCTGTTTTACGCAAAAAAAAAAATATTCTGCATATTTTTTGAGATCTACGTGGTCATATCCTTCATTTTGTTTTGCTTTTTTTTTAAAAAAAATATTATTAAATTTTTATTTATATATTATAATATAAATGTAAATTAGAAAACTAATATTCTTCGTGCTGTATTAAGATTAAAATGAAAGACTAGTACAATAAGATGGGAAAATCGAGATGCTATATTAGATTAGTACGAATGATACAACCATGATCGATAATGGCATTCCACGCATGACGTAGTTCGACCGTGTGTGCTACCCCAGGGTAATGATGGCATCTAACGCCCGCTGTGATCCGACCGTGTGTGCTTCCCAATGAAGATGATGGTATGCCATGTCCTATGTTGTACGACTGTCTCTGCTGTCCAAGGGAGATTATGGCATGCCACGCCTGACGTCCTTCGATCGTGTATGCTTTCCAAAGTCAATTATGGCAATCCACGCCCAGCGTCGTCCGACTGTGTATGCTTCCAAAGGGCTATGATTGCATGTCACGCCCGACGTCGTCCGGATGTGTGTGATTTACAAGGGAGATAATGGCATGCCACGCCCGACCTCATCCGACCATGTGTGCTTCCCATGGGCCATGCAGACATGACAAACCCTACATGGTCCAATTGTTTTTCAGTCCAAGGGTGATGATAACATGCTATGCAAACATTGTCTAATCGTGTATGATTTCCAAAACGTCATCCCTGTGATGCCCCGCCTGACAATGTCTGACCGTGTGTGCTGCACAGGAGAGATGATGGCATGCCACGCCCCATGTAGTCTTATCGCATCTTTTTCCCAATAGCGATGATGGCATGCCACACCTGATATCATCCGACCATGTTTGTTGTACAAGGGACATGCTGGCATGCCACGCCCGACGTCGTATAACTATTTTTGTAGTCCAAAGGTGATGACGGCATTCCATGTCGATGTCGTCTAACCATGTGCTTTCCAAGGACGATGATGGCATGTCAAGCCCGACGTTGTCCAACCGAGTGTAGTACTTAAGGTCGATGATAGAATTGCCACTCCCAACTATGTCCAATTGTGTGTGCAGTCCTAGGGAGATGATGGAATGCCACGCCCGACGTGTCTGAACCTATGTGTGCTATCCAACGGCGATGATGGACTGCCATGCCCGAAATTGTCCCACTTTTTGTGCGTTCCAAGGGTGAAGATGGCATGACACGGCCGACGTAGTCCAACCACATGTGCTTCCTAATGGCGATGATGGCATTCCACGCTCGACGTCATCCGACTGTGTGTGCTGCCCAATGGCCATGCGAGCATGCCACGCCCGACATTGTTCGTCCGTGTCTGCAATCCAAAGGTGATGATGGCATGCCACGTCGACGTCGTTCGACTGTGTGTGCTGTCCAAAGGGTAATTATAGCACGCAACACCCAACATCGTGAGACTGTGTGTGCATTCTAAAGGCGATATTATATCCCACACCCGACGTTGTCTAGTCCTGTATATTTTCCAAAGGCGATGATGGAATGCCACACCCGACTTAGTCTCTCCTTGTCTATGTTTTCCAACGGCAATGATGGCATGCCACGCCTAGAGTAGTTCGACCGTGTATGTTTTCCAAAGGCGATGATTGCATGTCACGCCCGACATCGTCCCACTGTGTGTGCAGTCCAAGGGCGCAGATTGCATGTCCTGCTCAACATTGTCCAACCACGTGTGCCGCACAAAGTAGATTATGGCATGCCACGCCTGACATCATACGACCATGTATGCTGCCCAAGGTCCATCCAGACATGACATGCCCGACATCTTTCAATCATGTGTTCTCTTCAAGAACATTGATAACATACCACGCCCAACATCGTCCGATCATGTATGATTTTTAAGGGAGAAGATGCCATGCCAAGCGTGACGTGGTACCAGCGTGTGTGCATACCAAGGGCGATGATTACATTGCCATGGTCAATGTCGTCCGACCTTTTATGCTGCCCAAGGGACATCATGTCATGCCATGCCCGACGTAGTAAGATCGTGTGTGCTCTCCAATTGGGATGATGGCATTTCCACGGACGTTGTCGTCTCACCGTGTCTGCTAACCATGGGCTATGATAACATGACACGCCTTATGTCTTACGACCATCTGTGTTATCCAAGGGCAATGATGGCATGCCACGCCCGACATAGTACGACCGTGTTTGGTGCCCAAGGGCAATGATGCCATGCCACGCATGACTTCGTCTGACTCTGGGTGTGTCCCAACGGCAATGATGGCATGGCATTCTTGACATCGTCTGATATGGTATGATGTCCAAGGGCGATGATGGAATGCCACACCCGACATCGTTTGACCCTGTTTCTGTTTTCCAATTGCGATGATGGAATGCCACGCCCAATATCCTCTGACTGTGTGTTCATTCAAAGGTAGAAAAGCACATGCCACGCTCGAGGTAGTCCAACCATGTATGTTGTTCAAGGGCGATTATGGCATGCCATGCCCGACATCTTCAGACTTGGTATTCTTTCCAAGGTAGATGATGGCATGCCACGCCCGACGTTTTCTGACCGTGTACGCTGCCTGAGGGAGATGATGGAATGTCATGCCTGAAGTTGTCCGAACGTGTGTGTTACACGAGGCGAAAATGGCACGCAATGCTCGACGTGATTCGATCGCATGTGCTGCCATAGGGCCATGTAGGCATGTAACGCCCTACGTGGTCCAATCATGTGTTCAGTCATAGGGCGATGATAATATGCCACGCCCGATTTTGTCGGATCGTGTATGCTTTCCAAGGGTGCTGATAGGATGCCACGCCAGGCATTGCCCTATGGTTTGTGCTTCCAAAGGGAGATTGGCATGCCACGCCCGACAAAGTCCGATCTCGTAAGCCGTTAAAGGGAGATGATGGCATGCCACAGTCGAGGTCATCCAACCGTGTGTGTTGTCTAAGAGCAACGATGGCATCTAACGCCCGACGTCATTCGACCGTGTGTGCTGCACAAGGACGATAATGGCATGTCACACACGACTTACACTATATGTGTGTGTAGTCAAAAGGCGATGATAGCATGCCACGTCGACTTTGTCCCACCATTTATGTTGTCCAAAGGGCAATGATGACATTTGATGCCCGACGTCGTCCAACCTTGTATGCTATCCAAGGGAAATGATAGCATTGGCAAACGTCGTCTAACCGTGTGTGCTGGCAAAGGGCCACTATGGCATGCCACGCCAGACGTTATTCGACCGGGTGTGATCGCCAAGGTCCATGAGGGCATAGCATGAGAGATGTTGTCTAACCACGTGTGCCGCACAAAGTAGATTATGGCATGCCACGCCTGACATCATACGACCATGTATGCTGCCCAAGGTCCATCCAGACATGACATGCCCGACATCTTTCAATCGTGTGTGCTCTTCAAGAACATTGATAACATAGAACGCCTAATATCGTCCGATCATGTATACTTTTCAAGGGAGATGATGTCATGCCATGCCCGACGTAGTCTGATCGTGTGTGCTGTCCAATTGGGATAATGGCATTTCCATGGACGATATCGTCTCATCGTGTCTGCTAACCATGGGCGATGATAACATGACACGCCTGATGTCGTACGACCATCTGTGTTATCCAAAGGAAATGATGGCATGCCACGCCCGACATAGTTCGACCGTGTATGCTGCCCAAGAGCAATGATGCCATGCCACGCCTGACTTCGTCTGACTCTGGGTGTGTCCAAAGGGCAATGATGGCATGGCATGCTTGACATCGTCTGATACGGTATGATGTCCACGGGGGATGATGGAATGCCACACCCAATATCCTCTGACTGTGTTCATCCAAAGGGAGAAAATCACATGCCACGCTCGACGTAGTCCAACCATGTATGTTGGTCAAGGGCGATTATGGCATGCCATGCCCGACTTCGTCAGACTTTTATTCTTTCCAAGGGCGATGATGGCATGCCACGCCCGACATTTTCTGATTGTGTGTGCTGCCCATGGGAGATGATGGAATGTCATGCCTGAAGTTGTCCGAATGTGTGTGTTGCACGAGGCGATAATGGCACGCAACACTCGATGTCATTCCATCGCATGTGCTGCCCAAGGACCATGTGAGCATGTAACACCCTACGTGGTCCAATCATGTGTTCAGTCATAGGGCGATGATAATATGCCACGCCCGATTTCGTCGGATCGTGTATGCTTTCCAAGGGTGCTGATGGGATGCCACGCCCGGCATTGCCCAATGGTGTGTCCTTCCCAAGGGAGATTGGCATGCCACGCCCGACATAGTATGATCTCATAAGCCATCAAAGGGAGATGATGGCATGCCACAGTCTACGTCATCCAACCGTGTGTGTTGTCTTAGAGCAATGATGGCATCTCATGCCCGATGTCATTCGACCTTGTGTGCTGCACAAGGACGATAATGGCATGTCACACACGACGTTGACTATCCATGTGTGTAGTCAAAATGCGATGATAGCATGTCACGACGACTTTGTCCTACCATTTATGTTGTCCAAAGGGAAATAATGACATTTGATGCCCGACGTCGTCCAACCATGCTACCCAAGGGCAATGATAGGATTGGAAAACGCCGTCTAACCGTGTGTGCTGGCCAAGGGCCTCTATGGCATGCCACGCCAGACGTTATTCAACCAGGTGTGATTGCCAAGGTCCATGAGGGCATGCCATGCGAGATGTTGTCCGACCACGTGTGCTGCACAATTGCAATGAAGGATTGCCACGTCCAACGTCATTACACCATGTGTGCTACCCAAGGGCTATGCGGGCATGCCACGCCGGACGTTGTCCGATCATGTGTGCTTTCCAAGGGCGATTATAACATGCCACGTCCGATGTCGTCTAGTCGCATGTGCTGCCTAATGGATAAAATGACATGCCATGCACGATGTCATCCATTTGTGTGTGCTACCCAAGGTCTATGCTGGCATGCTACGCTTGACGTCGTCCGTCCATGTGTGTAGTCCAAAGGTGATGAGACATGCCATGTAGTCGTTGTCCTACTATGTGTTCTTTCCTAAGGGAAATATTGGATGGCATTAAACGCCCTAAATTTTCCGACCATGTGTGCTGCCCAAGGGATATTCTAACATTACCACACCTAACGTCGTCTGAGCGTATGTGCAGTCCAAAGGAAATGATAAACTGTCACTCCCGACTTCCTTCGACCGTGTATGCTTTCCAAGGGCGATGAATGCAAGCCATGCTCGACATCGTCTATCCCAATGTATGTTTTCCAAGGGTGATGATGGCATGAGACGCCTGATGTCATCCCACCATGTGTAATGTCCAAGGGCGAAGATCGCATGTCACGCCTGACGTCGTCCAACTGCGTGTGCTGCCCAATGGAGATGATGGTATGCCACTTCTGACTGTATGTGCTGCCGAATGGCGATGATGACATGCCACGCCCAACGTCATCTAACCATTTGTGCTGCCAAAGAGCCATGCGGGTATGCAATGCCCGTAGTCGTCCGATCGTGTGTGCTCTCAAATGGCGAAGATAATATGTCATGTCCTACATCATCTGACCATGTGTACATTCCAAGAGCGATGAATGCATTGCCACGACCGACATTGTCCGATCATGTGTCCTGGACAAAGGCCATGATTGCATGCAACACCTGACGTAGTCCAACTGCGTATGCTGTGTATTGGCGATGATGGCTTTCCATGCCCATCGTCGTCCCACCGTGTGTGCTTTTCAAGGGCAAAGATTGCATGTCACGCCCAATGTCGTCCGATCGTGTGTGTTTCCAAATGTTGAAGATGGCATTACACGCCTGACGTCATCTGACTGTGTGTGCCGCCCAAGGACCATACGGGCATGCCACGCCTGACGTTGTCCTATCGTGTGTGCACTCTAAGGGAGATGATAACATGTTAAGACTTACGTCGTTCGATCGTGTATGCTTCCAAGGTAGATGATAACATGACACACCCGACGTAGTCCAACCGTTTATGCTGTCCAAAGGAAATGATGGCATTGAACGCTCGACGTCGTCCGACCTTTTGTGCTGCCCAAGGGTTATTATAGCATTGCTACGCAAGGCGTAGTGCAATCGTGAGTGCTTTCCAAGGGCGATGATGACATGACATGCCCAACGTCTTCCAATCGTGTATGTTGTCCAAGGGATATGATGGCATGCCATGACCGACATCATTAAACCCTGTGCATACTTCCTAAGGGCGAAGATGGCCTACCACGCCCGACGTAGTCCGACCGTGTGTGTTGTCCAAAGGACATGATGGCATGCAACGCTAGACTTCATCTAACTATGTGTGTAGTCAAAGGGCAATGATGGCATGCCACGCCCGATGTAGTTTGGTCGTGTATACTTTAGGGCGATGATGGCATGCCACGCCCAACGTAGTCTGTCCTTGTTTATATTTTCCAAGGGTATTAATGGCATGCCACGTCTGAAGTAGTTCGACCGTGCATGTTGTCCAAGGGCAATGATGGCATGTCACACCCGACGTCGTCCCATTGTGTGTGCAGTCCAAGGGCGAAGATTGCATGTCATGCTCAACATTGTCCAACCGCGTGTGCCGCACAATGAAGATGATGGCATGCCACGCCTGACATCGTATGACCATGTATGCTGCCCAAGTTCTATGCATTCATGACATTCTCGATATCATTCAATCGTGTCTGCTCTTCAAGAACATTGATAACATACAACGCCCATTAACGTCCGATCGTGTATGCTTTCCAAGGGCGATGATGACATGCCACGCTTGATGTCGTTCGACCGTGTGTGCAATCCAAGTGCGATGATGATATTTCCACGGTCGACATTGTCCGACCATGTATGCTGCCCAAGGGACATCATGTCATGCCATGCCCGACGTAGTTCGATTGTTTGTGTCATCCAAGTGGTACTATGGCATTGCCACGGATGACGTTGTCTCACTGTGTCTGCTAACCATGGGCGATGATAACATGACACGCCTGATGTCGTACGACCATCTGTGTTTTCCAAGGGCAATAATGGCATGCCACGCCTGACGTAGTTCGACCGTGTATGCTGCCCAAGGGAAGTGATGCCATGCCACACCTTACTTTGTCTGACTCTGGGTATTTCCCAAGGGCAATGATGGCATGGCATGCTTGACGTCGTCTGATACGGTATGTTGTCTAAGGGCAATGTGTCATTCCACGCCCGACATTGTCTGACCCTGTTTATGCTATCCTATTGCGATGATGGAATGTCACGCCCGATATCCTCCGACTGTGTGTTCATTCCAAGGGAGAAAATCACATGCCACGCTCGACGTAGTCTGACCATGTATGTGGTTCAAGGGAGATTATGGCATGCCAAGCCCAACATCGTCTGACTGGGTATTCTTTCAAACAGCGATGATGGCATGCCACGCCCAACGTCGTTTGACCGTGTGTGCTGCCCAAGGGCGATGAAAACATGCCATTCCTGACCTTTTCCGAACGCGTGTGCTGCACGAGGTGATAATGGCATTCCACACCTGACGTCATTCGACCATGTGTGATGCTAAGGGACATGTGGACATGTAACGCCATACGTGGTCCAATCACGTGTTCAGTCATAGGGCGATGATAATATGCCAGGCCCGATGTCGTTCGATCGTGTATGCTTTCCAAGGGTGCTGATGGGATGCCACGCCCGACATTACCCGACAATGTGTGCATCCCTAAGGGAGATTATGGCATTCCACGTCTGACATAGTCCAATCATGAAAGTTGTCAAAGGGCGATGATGGCATGCCACGGTCGACGTCATTCGAACGTGTGTGTTGTCTAACAGCAAGAATGGCATCTAATGCCCGACGTCGTTCAACCGAGTGTACTGCACAAGGACAATAATGTCATGACACACACGATGTAGACTATACATGTGTTTAGTCAAAAGGAGATGATGGCATGCCACATCGACATCGTCCTACCATTTGTGTTGTCAAAAGATAAATGATGACATTTGATGCCCTACGTCGTCCAACCGTGTATGCTACCCATGGGCGATGATAGCATTGTCAATCGTTGTCAAACTGTGTGTGCTGGCCAAGGGACACGATTAAATTCCACGTAGACGTCGTTCGACCGAATGAGCTGGCCAAAGTCCATGAGGGCATGCCACGCAAGATATCATCCGGCCGCGTGTGCTGCGCAATTGCGATGATGGATTTCCAAGTCCGACGTCATTACACCTTGTGTGCTTTCCAATGGCCATGGTGGCATGCCACGCCTGATATCGTCCTATCATGTCTGCTTTCCAAGGGCGATGATAACATGTTACGCCCGATGCCGTTTGATCGCATGTGCTTCCTAATGGACATAATGGCATGCAACGCACAACATCATTCGTTCGTGTGTGCTACCCAAGGGCTATGCGGCATGCCACGCTTGACATCGTCCGTCCATGTGTGGCGTACAAATTCGATGAGACATGCCATGTTGTCGTTGTCCTACCATGTTTTTTATCCAAAGGTAAATATTGGATGGCATTAAATGCCCTACTTTTTCCGACCACGTGTGCTACCCAACGTCGGTTGAGCGTGTATGCAGTCCAAAGGCAATGATAAAATCTCACTCTCGACTTCGTCTGATAGTGTATGCTTTCCAAGGGCAGTGATGACAAGCCATGCTCGACATTGTCCATCCCTGTGTATGCTGTCCAAGGGTGATGATGGCATGAGACTCTTGATATCATCCCACCATGTGTGTTGTCCAAGGGAGAAGATGTCACGCCTTACGTGATCCGACTCTGTGAACTGCCCAATAGAGATGATGGTATTCAACTTCTGACCATATGTGCTATCGAATGGCGAAGATGGCATGCCACGCCCGACGTCATCTAACCATTTGTGTTGCCAAAGAGCGATGGGGTCATTCCATGAATGATTGTGTGTGCTCTCAAATGACAAAGATAACATGTCACGTCCGATGTCATATGACAGTGTCTACATTACAAGAGCGATAATTGCATTGCCAGGACTGACATTCTCTTATCGTGTGTCCTGGATAAAGGCCATGATGGCATGCCACACCTGACGTAGTCCAATCGTGTAGGCTTTCTATGGGCGGTGATGGCTTGCGATGCCTAATGTCGTCCCACCGTGTGTGCTCTCCAAGGGCAAAGATTGCATGTCACGCCCAACCTCATCCGACCGTGTGTGCTTCCCAATGGTGAAGATGGCATTCCACGCCCGACGTCATCTAACCGTGTGTGCCGCCCAAAGTCCATACGGGCATGCAACGCCCGACGTTTTCCAATTGTGTGTGCATTCTCAGGGAGATGATAACATATTACGCCTGACATCGTTCAAATGTGTATGCTTCCAAGGTAGATGATAACATGACACACCCGTCATAGTCCAACCCTTTATGCTTCCCAAGGCTATGATGGCATTTATTGCCGAACGACGTCCGACCGTGTGTGGTGCCAAAGGGAGATTATAGCATTACCATGCCCAACGTCGTCCGTCCGTGTATGCAGTCCAAGGGCGATGATAACATGCAAAGCCCAACATCGTCCGAATGGGTATGGTTTCCAAGGGCGATTATGGTATGCCAAGCCCAACGTTATAGGACCTTGTCAATGTTGTTCAAGGGAGATGATGGCCTTCCACGCCTTACATCGTTCGACCACGTGTTCTGGCCAAGGGCCAGGATAGAATGCCTCACCTTATGTTCTCCAACTGTATATGCTGTCCAAGTGCGTTGATGCCATACCTCGCCGAAGTCATCCCACCGTGAGTGCTGTCGAAGGGCAAAGATTGCATGTCACGCCCGACGTCATCCGACCGCTTGTGCTTCCCAATGGTGGTGATGGAATAGCACGCACGATCTCGTCCCACCATGTATGTTGTACAATGGAGATAATGGCATCCCATTCCTGACGTCATCCAACCATGTGCGCCGCCCAACGGCCATGTGGGCATGCCACGCCCGACATCGTACGATCGTTTGTGATTTCCAAGGGCAATGATAACCTATAATTCCTGACATCGTCCAATCGTGTATACTTTCAAAGGGTGATAATAACATGTCACAACCGACATAGTCCGACCATGTATATTTTCCAAGTGCAATGATCACATTTAACGCCTGTCGTCGTCAGACTGTAAGTGCTGCCCAAGGGTGTTATAACACTACCAAGGCTGACGTAGTCCGATCGTGTGTGCTGTCCAAGGGAGATGATAACATGTCATTCCTGACGTCGTCTAACTGTGAATTCTATTGAAGGGCTATGATTACATTATATGCTCTACATTGTGCAACCCTGTGTATGCTTCCTAAGGGCGACGAAGGCCTGCCACGCCATACGTAGTTTGACCATGTGTATGTTTTCCAATTGCGATGATGGCATTACATGACTGACATCATCGGACTGTGTGTTCATTACAAGGGCGATGATGGTATGCCATGCCCGATGTAGTTCTACAATATATGATAAGGGCGATGAAAGCATGCCACGTCCGACATAGTACGACCGTGTGTGCTGTTCAAGCGCCATGCTGGCATGCCACGCTAGACTTTATCCGACTGTGTATGCAACAAAAGAGTGATGATCGCATGCCACCCCCGACGTTGTCCATTGGTGTGTGAAATCCTAAGGAGATAAGGGCATGCAATGTCGATGTCATCCGACCGTATGAACTCTCCAAAAGGCAATGATGGCATTTAACGCCTACCGAAGTCCGACTCTATGTGGTGCCAAAGGGAGATGATACCATTGCCATTCCCAACATCGTCCCATGGTGTGTGCAGTCCATCGTTGATGATAACATGCGACGCTCAACATCGTCCGACTGTGTAGGTTGTCCAAGGGAGATGATGGTATGCCACGCCCGACGCTATGCGACCCTATCTATATTGTTCAATGGCGATGATGGACTGCCACGCCCAACGTCGTACCTCCGTGTGTTCTGGATATGAGCAGTGATGGCATGCCTTGCCTGACATTCTCCAACCGTATATGTTGTCCAAGTGTGACTATGGAATACCAAGCCGAAGTCGTTCCACCGTGTGTGTTGTCCAAGGGCAAAGATGGTATGTCACGCCTGAAATCATTCGACCGCGTGTGCTTCCTAATGGCGATGATGGCATAGCACACAATCTCGTCCCACCATGTACGTTGTCCAAAGGCAATAATGGCATCCCACGCCGGATGCCATCCAACCACGTCTGCTGCCGAAGGGACATGGGGGCATGCCACGCCCGACATATTCCGATCATATGTGATGTCGAAGGGCGATGATAACATGTAATGGCCGACATCGTCAAATTGTGTATTCTTTCCAATGGAGATGATAACATCTCACACCCGATATAGTACAACCATGCATATTTTCCAAGGCCAATGATCACATTTAACACCCATCATCGTCCTACTGTGTGTAAAGCCCAAGGGCGATTATAATATTGCCAAGGCTGACGTAGTCCGATCATGTGGGCTGTCCTAGGGAGATGATATCATTTCATTGCTGATGTCGTCCGACCGTGTATTCTATCCAAGGGTGATGATAACATTCCATGACCATGTATGCTTCCGAAGGGCGATGAATGCTTTCCATGCCTGACATCGTCCGACCGTGTGTGCGGTGCAAGGTCCATGATGGCATTCCATGCTCGACGTAGTCTTATCATGTAAGCTATCCAAAGGCAATTATGATATGCCACGCTCAATGTTTTACCACCGTGTGTGCTATCCAAAGTCGAAGATGGCATGTCAAACATGACGTTGTTCAACCGCTTGTGCTGCCCAATTGTGATTATGGAATGCCATGCCTTGCATCGTCCCACAGCATGTGCTGCCTAACGGCATTAATTGTAAGCCACGCCCGACTTCATCTTATCGTGAGTGATGCCTAGGGGCCATAAGAACATGCCACGCCCGACTTCATCCGATTGCGTGTGTTGTGAAAGGGAAATGATAACATGCCGCAACTGTCGTCATCTAAATATAAATGCTTTACTAGCGCAATGATTGCATGCCACGCCTGACAAATTTTGATCATGTATGTTGTCAAAGGGCGATAATGGCATGTCACGCCCGACGCCGTTCACCATGTGTGTTGTCCAAGGGAAAAGATGACATGTCATGTCCGACATCATCTGACGACGAGTGCTGCCCAATGGAAATGATGGTATGCTATGCCCAACGTCATTCGACCGTGTGTGCTTCCCAAAGGCCATGTTGGCATGTAATTGTTATGCCTCGTATTTTTTTTATACGTAGTGCGCATCGTGATCTAGAAGACGTAAAGAAATATTAGGCAAGGATGTTATTTCCAAATGTGATATTAAGTATGAGTTGGCTAATGTAAGTGCCATTAACTTTAAGTGATGGATTAATTAGTGGCTAATTTGGATTGATTTAATCCAATGGGCCCCACCACTCATAATTGGTGGCTGATTAGGATTAATTTAATCCAGTGGGCCCCACCACTCTAGGGAAAAATTTAAAAGGGATCAGATTGTGGGCTGGCCTTAGTGGACAGGTGTAGAGGGGGGCTGCCTCCACTTCATACTATTAAATGAGGTGGAGAAATCAACTCCATGCTAAATAAAGTGGTGAAGTGCATTGCTTCATATCATCTTCTTCTTCACCACTTGTCTTAGGAAGCCATGGAAATGGAGAAACCAACCCTGCAACTCTTGGCCAGCAGCTGCAAATAATTTGGTTAGTAATCTCCCTGTTTGCTGTGTTAATTCTTTAGAATACCCTTGTTAATTATCCATTAATTTTAAGAAGGGGGCGTGACCAGTAGATTAGGAAGTTTGTTTTAGTTATTGAATGTGCTAAGTATGAATGGAAACCAGAATCAGATTATTTGTGGTGTCGTGTTGGTGCTTGGGCTGTTTTGATTAAAGCTAACCGCAGGAAAATTCTATTTTGGCATTATGTATATGTTGAATGTGATTATGGGTATATACACCAAAGGATGAATACGATAAGGTAGATGTGTTGCGAATTATAAAACGAGTTATCGCTCGGTGTGTCGTTGCTTCGCTACTATGGTTGCCGAGAGATAACTGTTTTGGGGAGGGGGCTGTTTAATATGATTCTTTGGGTTATATGTGTTATTGGTATTGCTGTGGATAACACATATAAGTCCATGGGTAGCTTGACAGATGTACAACAAGAAGGGAGGGATATGGTTTGGGAGATTCAGCGGCTATCCAGCTTGGAGTCCGTTTATCTAATTCAGAAGATAGTGGAGTTTCTATTCGAGAGATTGCTGAGTCCTCAATCATAGATGAGGTAAAGAGACACCAATACAAGGACCCTATTCAGGCACAGTATAGAGATGCAGCTCTTCAAAAGGAAAAGACCCCATATATGGTTACACCTGACGGACTGTTACGATATGAAGGCAGATTGTGTGTACCCGATACTGCAGGGCTACGATGACAGGTTATGGGACAGGCACACTCTGCCCGTTATTCTATTCACCCAGGGTCAACAAAAATGTATCATGACCTAAGATGCTTATATTGGTGGGATGGCATGAAAAAGGACATAGCGGAGTTTGTTGCTCAGTGCCCAAATTGTCAACAAGTCAAGACCGAACATCAAAAGCCTGGTGGATTATTACAGGAGATAGAGATCCCGACTTGGAAATGGGAGATGATTAATATGGACTTCATTACAGGCTTACCTCGCACTCAACGGAAGTATGACTCTATATGGGTTATTGTAGATAGGCTAACGAAATCGACCCTTTTTCTTCCAGTCAGGACTACTTATTTGACTGAAGATTATGCAAGGTTATATGTCAGGGAGATAGTGAGACTTCATGGGGTTCCCACGTCCATTATATCAGACAGAGGAGCTCAATTTACAGCCAACTTTTGGCGATCGTTTCAGAAGGGATTGGGGACACAGGTGAACCTTAGCACAACATTTCACTCTCAGACTAATGGGCAGGCTGAGCGTACTATTCAGACACTAGAAGATATGTTGAGGGCCTGTATTATTGACTTCAAAGGTAGCTGGGCTGACCACTTTCCGCTCATTGAGTTTGCCTATAATAATAGCTACCATTCTAGTATCCAGATGGCACCCTACGAGGCTTTATATGGGAGGAAGTGCAGATCACCTATTGGTTGGTTTGATGTTGGCGAGGATGTGATTCAGCAAGCTGTTGACAAGGTGAAGCTTATTCAAGAAAGATTATTAGCAGCCCAGAGTCGACAGAAGTCATATACAGATAATCGGCGTCGAGATTTGGAGTTTCAGATTGGTGACTGGGTATTCCTGAAGGTATCAACCATGAGGGGTGTGATGAGATTCGGCAGGAAGGGGAAAGCTCAGTCCGAGATACATTGGGCCTTATCAGATTGTTCGTAGGATAGGCAAGGTTGCCTATGAGTTGGATCTACCATCTGATTTAGAGGCGGTACATCCAGTCTTCCATGTATCGATTCTATGTAAATGTATTGGTGATCCTTCTAGTGTATTCCCTGTAGATGATATTCAGGTAACAGTGGAGTTGTCATATGAGGAGAAACCCGTGGCTATACTTGATCGTCAGGTTAAAAGGTTACGTACTAAGGATGTGGCTTCCGTCAAAGTGTTGTGGCAAAATAACAATAGGGAGGAGATGACTTGGGAAGCGGAAGACGAAATGAAGAATAAGTATCCTTACTTGTTCCCCGTACCTGCAGGTAATTCAATTCCTAGCTTGACTATATTGATAGATAATGAGATTACGTAGCTGTGAGGCATCTGTAAGTTACGGAATGCAGGTTGATAGGTATAACTTTTAAAGAGACCTCGCTGGAATTTGCTTTTGCAAGACGCTAACTTAACATTCGAGGACGAATGTTCCTAAGGGGGGAAGGATGTTATGCCTCGTATTTTTCTTATACGTAGTGCGCATCGTGATCTAGAAGACGTAAAGAAATATTAGGCAAGGATGTTATTTCCAAATGTGATATTAAGTATGAGTTGGCTAATGTAAGTACCATTAACTTTAAGTGAGGGATTAATTAGTGGCTAATTTGGATTGATTTAATCCAATGGGCCCCACTACTCACAATTGGTGGCTGATTAGGATTATTTTAATCCAGCGGGACCACTCAAGGCAAAAATTAAAAAGGGATCAAATTGTGGGCTGGCCTTAGTGGACAGGTGTAGAGGGGGGCTGCCTCCACTTCATTCTATTAAATGAGGTGGAGAAATCCACTCCATGCTAAATAAAGTGGTGAAATGCATTGCTGCATATCATCTTCTTCTTCACCACTTGTCTTAGGCAGCCATGGAAATGGAGAAACCAACCCTGCAACTCTTGGCCAGCAGCTGCAAATAATTTGGTTAGTAATCTCCTTGTTTGGTGTGTTAATTCTTTAGAATACCCTTGTTAATTATCCATTAATTTTAAGAAGGGGGCATGACCAGTATCTTAGGAAGTTTGTTTTAGTTTTGAATGTGCTAAGTATGAATGGAAACCATAATCGGATTATTAGTGGTGTCGTGTTGGTGCTTGGGCTGTTTTGATTAAAGAAAACTGCAGGAAAATTCTGTTTTGGCATTATGTATATGTTGAATGTGATTATGAGTATATACTCCAAAGGATGAATATGATAAGGTAGATGTGTTGCGAATTATAAAACGAGTTATCGCTTGGTGTGTCGTTGCTTCGCTGCTATGGTTGCCGAGACGGAACTATTTTGGGGAGGGGGCTGTTTAATATGATTCTTTGGGTTGTATGTGTTATTGGTATTTCTGTGGATAATTTGAATTGTTGTCGGATTGGGACGAAGTAAGGAAAATAGGGGAGGTGCTGCCGAATTTTCGTTAGATTATTAGGTATCTTACAAGAAAGTAAAGCACGATGTTTATCGAATTGCGGCACGATTGTTGCTTGTTATAGATTAATAGCTTGAGTAGTAAATATTGGATGTGCGGCTCGATTATACGGTATGTAACGTTGTCCCTTCTTTCTTTGCTTGGCATGACTTTTAAAAATAAGCGAATAACGGACAGATTTGATACTTACCTCTAGAGCGTCTAGATGACGTATATTCTTGCTTCCACAATTATTCCTCCATATATCAGCTATGTCTAAGGCTATGATGTTCTCTAATATCTATGGTAATGTTTCTTAGAGTCATTGAGATTTTATGTTTCCATATCGTATTAAAGGTTCATAATCTTGATAAAACATTAATCTTTGGTATTACTCCTTGCTGGTTCACGTTGATTGTTCTATTGAGTTATAAGAAATGATTTTAATTGCATATGGTTGCTCATAATATTCTTCTCGTGCATAGAGTCATTTATTATTTCACCGAGTCCCGGGCCGGGTAATGTTCGTGCGGAGTTTCTTGCATATGTCACCGAGTTCCTCACTAGAGTGCCGGGTATGTATATTATATATATGATTGGAGATGAGGATGGTTATGATGATGATGATGACGGAGATGACGTGATGATTATTTTGTCGAGCCCTTGACTAGGGAAGCTGGGCACCTCAAATGTTAAATATATGCATGATTTTCACTTAAAAGGGTATATGTGTAGGGATATTTTTTTTCGACATGACATATTGGTATCTTGTCATCTTAACCTTATGCTTTACATACTCAGTACATTGTCCGTACTGACCCCCCTTTCCTCGGGGGGTTGCGTTTTATGCCCGCAGGTGTAGACGCACAGTTTGGTGATCCTCCCGCCTAGGATATCTACTCTGCTGATTTGGAGAGCTCCACTGTTCCGGAGCCCAGTCGTTTTGGTACATAACTTTTGTGCAGTCTTTTGCTCGTCTATGGTTATGGCAGGGCCCTGTCCCGTCGAGTTTCACTAATGTACTCTTAGAGGTCTGTGGCGTTATGTGGGTTGTATATATATGTTTTGGATAATGGTCTGGACATGGTTTGTTTGGGATGTCCGCTTGTACAGGGGCACCCTTGTCGGCTGCGTACATCATGGTGTATTGTGTAGTGGCAGCCTTGTCGGCATACATATGTTATTATGCTTTGAATAGTGGCGGCCTTGTTGGCTCGCGTATGCTGTTATGGTTGAATGGTTATGACTCCTTATGAGACAGGTCCTCTTATATATATATGACGTTGGGGTTGGCTTGATTTGATTAAATTCCATATTGTCTTAGTTTCAGTTTGTTATACTTAGCAGGTTTGTATGTGGGTGTCCAAAACGGGCATTAGTCACGGCCCATCGGGTTGGGTCGTGACAGTAATGCCCTATATTGTCCAATCATGTGTTCAGTCATAGGGAGATGAAAATATGCCATGATCGACATCGTTTGATCGTGTATTCTTTCCAAGGGAGATGATAAAATGTCACACTCGTTGTAGCCCGACCATGTATATTGTGCAAGGGAAATGATTACATTTAACGCCCATCGTTGTCCGACTGTGTGTGCTGCCCAAGGGAGATTATATCATTGCCAAGGCTGACGTAGTCCGATCATTTTTCTATCCAAGGGAGATGATATCATGTCATTCATGACATCATTCGACCGTAATATTCGATCCAAGGCCGATGATAACATTCCATGACCATTTATGCTTCCCAAGGGCTATGAATGCCTACCATGCCTGACGTAGTCTGACCATGTGTGTTGTGAAAGGGGCATGATGTCATGCCACGCTTGACATCGTCTAACCATGTATGTTGTCCAAAGGGCGATGATGGCAAGCAAAGACCAACGTTGTTTGACCCTCTATGCTTCTAAGGTCTATGATATCATGTCATGCCGATATCGTCCAAATTTGTGTGCTACACACGAACGATAATGGCATGCCATGCCCGACCTCGTCCAACCATGTGTGCTGCCAAAGGGCCATGTGGGCATGCCACACCATACCTGGTCCAATTGTGTGTTGAGTCCAAGGGCGATGATGGCATCCATGCCCGACGTAATCCGACTGTGGGTGCTGCCCAAGGGCCATGCGAGCATGTAGCACCCGATGTCGTCCTATCGTGTGTGTTGTCCAAGGGCGATGATATCATGGCACGCCTGACATCATCCGATCGTGCATGCTTTTCAAGGGCGATGATAACATACCACACCCAACATAGTCCGACCGTGTATGCTGTCAAAGGGCAATGACGACATTTAACACGAGATGTCATCCAACCGCGTGTGCTACACAATTGCAATGATGGATTGCCAAGTTCGATGTCATTAGATCGTGTGTGCTTCCCAAGGTCCATGGTGGCATACCACGCCTGACGTCGTCCGATCATGTCTGCTTTCCAAGGGTGATGATAACATGTTACGCCCGATGCCGTTTGATCGCATGTGCTTCCTAATGGAGATAATGGCATGCAACGCACAACATCATCCTTTGTTGTGTGCTACCCAAGGGCTATGCGGCATGCCACACTTGACGTCGTCCGTCCATGTGTGCAGTCCAAAGTCGATGAGACATGCCATGTCGTCGTTGTCCTACCATGTGTTCTTTCCAAAGGGAAATATTGGATGGCAATAAACGCCCTTCTTTTTCCGACCACGTGTGCTACCCAAGGGAGATTCTAACATTACCACACCCAACGTCAGCTGAGCGTGTGTGTGCAGTCCAAAGGCAATTATAAAATGTCACTCCCGACTTCGTCTGACAGTGTATGGTTTCCAAGGGCGGTGATGACAAGCCATGCTCGACATTGTGCATCCCTGTGTATGCTGTCCAAGGGTGATGATGGCATGAGACGCCTGATGTCATCCCACCATGTGTGTTGTCCAAGGGCGAAGATTGCATGTCACGCATGACGTGATCCTACTGCGTGTGCTGCCCAATGGAGATGATGGTATGCCACTTCTGACTGTATGTGCAGTCGAATGGCGAACTTGGCATGCCACACCCGATGTAATCTAACCATTTGTGCTGCCAAAGAGCCATGGGGTCATTCCATACCTGAAGTCGTTCGATCGTGTGTGCTCTCAAATGGCAAAGATAACATGTCACGTCTGATGTCATCAAAATGTGTCTACATTCCAATAGCGATAATTGCATTGCCAGGACCGAAATTGTCTTATCGTGTGTCCTGGACAAAGGACATGATGGCATGCCACACCTGACGTAGTCCAATCGTGTAGGCTTTCTATGGGCGATGATGACTTGTTATGCCTAATGTCGTCCCACCGTGTGTTCTGTCCAAGGCCAAAGATGGCATGTCACACCCAACGTCATCCGACTATGTGAGCTTCCTAATGGTGAAGATGGCATTCCACGCACGACGTCATCTGACAGTGTGTGCAGCCCAAGGTCCATACTGGCATGCCACGCCCGACATTTTTCAATTGTGTGTGCATTCCAAGGGAGATGATAACATGCTACGCCTGACGTTGTTCGATCGTGTATGCTTCTAATGTAGATGATAACATGACACACCCATCGTAGTCTAACCGTTTATGCTGTCCAAGGTTATGATGGCATTTAACGCCTGATGCTATCTGACCATGTGTGGTGCCAAAGGGAATTATAGCATTACCATGCCCAACATCGTCCGAGCGTATATGCAGTCCAAGGGCAATGATAACATGCAAATCCCAACATCGTCCGAATGGGTATGTTGTCCAAGGCCGATGATGGTATGCCAAGCCCGACGTTATTGGACCTTGTCAATGTTGTTCAAGGGAGATGATGGCCTTCCACGCTCGACGTCGTTCGACCGTGTGTTCTAGCCAAGGGCCTGGATGGAATGCCTCACCTTATGTTCTCCAACTGTATAGGCTGTCCAAGTGTGATGATTCCATACCTCACCGAAGTCGTCCCATCGTGAGTGTTATCAAAGGGTAAAGATGGCATGTCACGGCCGACATCATCCGACCACTTGTGCTTCCCCATGGCGATGATGGCATAGCATGCACGATCTCGTCCCACCATGTATGTTGTAAAAAGGTGATGATGGCATCCCATTCCTAACGTCATCCAACCATGTGTGCCTCCCAAGGGCCATGCGGGAATGCCACGCTCGACATCGTACGATCGTTTGTGATTTCCAAGGGCAATGTTAACCTGTAATGCCTGACATCGTCCGATCGTGTATACTTTCATAGGGTGATAATAACATGTCACACCCGACATAGTCCGACCATGTATTGTCCAAGTGCAATGATCACATTTAACGCCCGTCGTTGTAAGGATGTATGTGCTCCCCAAGGGCGTTATAGCACTACCAAGGCAAAAGTAGTCCGATCGTGTGTGCTATCCAAGGGAGATGATAACATGTCATTCCTGACGTCGTCCAACTGTGTATTCTATTCAAGGGTGATTATTACATTATATGCTCTACATTGTGCAACCCTGTGTATGCTTCCTAAGGGCGACGAAGGCCTACCACGCCTGACGTAGTTCGACCATGTGAATGTTTTCCAATTGCGATGATGGCATTACATGCCTGACATCATCGGACCGTGTGTTCATTACAAGGGCGATGATGGCATGCCACGCCCGACGTAGTTTTACCATATATGCTATCCAATGGCGATGAAAGCATGCCACGGCCGACAAAGTACGACCGTGTGTGCTTTTCAAGCGCCATGATGGCATGCCACGCTAGACTTCATCCGACTATGTATGTAACACAAGAGCAATGATCGCATGCAACGCCCGACGTTGTCCATTGGTGTGTGCAATCCAAAGGAGAAAAGGTCATGCCATGTCGACATCATCCGATCGTGTGAACTCTCCAAAAGGAAATGATGGCATTTAATGCCCGGCGAAGTCCGACTGTGTGTGGTGCCCAAGGGAGATCATACCATTCCCATTCCTAACATCGTCCGACGGTGTGTGCAGTCCATGGTCGATGATAACCTGCGACGCTTAACATCGTCCGACTGTATATGTTGTCCAAGGACGATGATTGTATGCCACACCCGACATTATTTGACCCTGTCTATATTGTTCAATGGCGATGATGGATTGCCACACCCAACGTCGTTCGACCGTGTGTTGTGCACAAGAGCCGTGATGGCATGCCTCGCCTGACATTCTCCAATCGTATATGTTGTCCAAGTGCGATTATGGAATACAAAGCCAAAGTCGTTCCACCGTGTGTGTTGTCCAAGGGCAAATATGGCATGTCACGCCTGACATCATCTGACCGTGTGTGCTTCCTAATGGCGATGATGGCATAGCACGCAATCTCGTCCCACCATGTACGTTGTCCAATGGTGATAAAGGCATTTCACGCCGGATGCCATCCAACCATGTCTGCTGCCGAGGGGACATGTGGGCATGCCACGCCCAACATCTTCCGATCATGTGTGATGTACAAGGGCGATGATAACATGTAACGCCCGACATCGTCAAATCGTGTATTCCTTCCTAGGGAGATGATAGCATCTCACACCTGATATAGTACAACCATGCATATTGTCCAAGGGCAATGATCACATTTAACGCCCATCGTAGTCCGACTTTGTGTACTGCCCAAGGGCGATTATAATATTACCAAGGCTGACGTAGTCCGATCATGTGGGCTTTCCTAGGGAGATGATATCATTTCATTCCTGACATCGTCCGACCGTATATTCTATCCAAGGGCGATGATAACATTCCATGACCACGTATGCTTCCCAAGGGCGACGAATGCCTTCCATGCCTGACGTAGTCCGACCGTGTGTGCGGTGCAAGGGCCATGTTGGCATTCCATGCTCGACGTAGTCTTACCATGTAAGCTATCTTAAGGGAATTATGATATGCCACGCTCAATGTTTTACCACCGTGTGTGCTATCCAAAGTCGAAGATGGCATGTCAAACATGACATTGTTCGACCGCTTGTGCTGCCCAATTGTGATTATGGAATGCCATGCCTTGCATCGTCCCGTAGTATGTGCTGGCTAACGGCATTAATGGTTAGCCACGCCCGACTTCGTCTTACTGTGAGTGATGCCTAGGGGCCATAAGAGCATGCCACGCCCGACTTCATACGATTGCGTGTGTTGTCAAAGGGTGATGATAACATGCCACAACCGACGTCATCTAATTATGAACGCTTTTCTAGGGCGATGAAGGCATGGCACACCTAACGTCATTCAATTGTGTGTGGATTGAATGAACAATGATTGCATTGCAATGGCTGACATCGTGTGACCATGTGTGCTTGCCAAGAGCAATGATGGCATGCTACGCCTGATGTATTTTGACCGTGTATGTTGTCAAAGGGCGATAATGGCATGCCATGGCCGACGCCGTTCACCATGTGTGCTGTCCAAGGACAAAGATGGCATGTCATTTCCGACATCGTCTGACGATGATTGCTGCCCAATGGAAATGATGGTATGCTATGCCCAACGTCATTTGACCGTGTGTGCTTCCCAAGGGCCATATTTTCATGTAATGCCCTACATTGTTCAATCATGTGTTCAGTCATAGGGAGATGAAAATATGCCATGATCGACATCGTCTGATCGTGTATTCTTTCCAAGGGAGATGATAAAATGTCACACCCGATGTAGCCCGACCATGTATATAATGCAAGGGCAATGATTACACTTAACGCCCGTCGTTGTCCGACTGTGTGTGTTGCCCAAGGGCAATTATAGCATTGCCAAGGCTGACGTAGTCCGATCATGTATGCTATCCATGAAAGATGATATCATGTCATTCATAACGTCATTCGACCATAATATTTAATCCAAGGCCGATGATAACATTCCATGACTATTCATGCTTCCCAAGGGCGATTAATGCCTACCATGCCTGACGTAGTCTGACCATGTGTGTTGTGCAAGGGACATGATGTCATGCCATGGTCGACATCGTCTGACCATGTAGGTTGTCCAAAGGGCGATGATGGCAAGTAAAAACCAACGTTGTTCGACCCTCTATGCTTCTAAGGGCTATGATATCATGTAATGCCCGTCGTCGTCCGAACGTGTGTGCATATAGAAGGACGATAATGGCATGCCATGCCCGACCTCATTCAACCATGTGTGCTGCCAAAGGGCCATGTGGGCATGCCACACCCTACTTGGTCCAATGGTGTGTTCAGTCCAAGGGCGATGATGGCATGCCACGCTCGACGTAATCCGACTGTGGGTGCTGCCCAAGGGCCATGCGAGCATGTCGCACCCGACGTCGTCCTATCGTGTGTGTTGTCCAAGGGCGATGATAACATGGCGCGCCTGACATCATCCGATCGTGGATGCTTTTCTAGGGCGATGATAACATACCACACCCAACATAGTCCGACCGTGTATGCTGTCAAAGGGCAATGACGACATTTAACGCCCGATGTCGTCCATTTGTTTGTGCTGCCCAAGGTTTTTATAACATTACCAAGCCCAATGTAGCTCGATCGTGTGTGATATCCATGGGCAATGATAAAATTTTATCCTAGACATCGTCCGACCGTGTATTCGGTCCAAGGTAGATGATGACTTGCCACGCGCCACATTATATGACCCTGTGTATGCTTCCCAAGGGCGATGATGGCTTGGTACGTCCGACGTAGTCCGACCGTGTGTGCTGTCCAAGGGCCATTATGGCATGCCACGCTCGACGTTGTCCGACAGTGTAAGTTGTCAAAGGGAGATGATATCATCCCACGCCCGACGTCGTCCCACCGTGTGTGTTTTCAAAGGCCGAAGATTGCATGTGAGGTCTAACGGCGTCAGACAACATGTGCTACCAATGGCGATGATTGCATGCAACGCTCGACGTTGTTTGATAGTGTGGGCAAAATTAGGGGAAACATATTAAATGGGATAAAATATTTTTCTCATTAAATTGATTATCTAACATTAAACTATAAATTCTGATATGTGTTACAGATGTATTTCAAACACAACAATCTATTTTGTTTTATAAGATTCATAGCAATAAAGAATTACATTTTTCTTGAAAATTAGGGGAAATTCAAATTTGAATGGGTTAAAACACGTATTTTTAAAAATTGACTTGTCCAAACTGCCTTTGAGTGTTTGCTTTCACAGATCTCAAAAAATAACAAAATTGAGGAAAAAAATGCCTCAATCGGACATGTGAGTCAAAAGTTATGGCCTTTTGAAATTTCACATATTTACAACCACTTTTTTTGTGTTTCAATCTTTGATTTGGTTAAACTTGAAATGATTGAAACTTTGGGTAGAATATCTGTTTTACGCAAAAAAAATAATTACTATGCATATATTTTGAGATCTACGTGGTCATATCCTTCATTTTGTTTTGCTTTGTTTTAAAAAAATATTATTAAATTTTTATTTATATATTATAATATAAATGTAAATTAGAAAACTAATATTCTTCACGCCGTATTAAGATTAAAATGAAAGACCTGAACAATAAGATGGGAAAATCGAGAAGCTATATTAGATTTGTACGAATGATATAACCATGATCGATAATGGCATGCCACACATGATGTAGTTCGACCGTGTGTGCTGCCCCAGGGTAATGATGGCATCTAACGCCCGCTGTGATCCGAATGTGTGTGCTACCCAATGGCGATGATGGGATGCCATGTCCTATGTTGTACGACTGTCTCTGCTGTCCAAGGGTAATGATGTCATGCCACGCCTAATGTCCTTCGATCGTGTATGCTTTCCAAGGGCTATTATGGTAATCCACGCCCAACATTGTCCGACTGTGTGTGCTTCCAAAGGGCTTTGATTGCATGTCACGCTCGACGTCATCCGGACGTGTGTGATTTACAAGGAGATAATGGCATGCCACGCTCGACCTCATCCGACCATGTGTGCTTCCCATGGGCCATGCATACATGAAATATCCTACTTGGTCCAATTGTGTGATCAGTCCAAGGGCGATGATAACATGCTATGCAAACATCGTCTAATCGTGTATGCTTTCCAAAACGATGATGGGATGCCCCACCTGAAATTGTCCGACCGTGTGTGCTGCACAGGAGAGATGATTGCATGCCACTCCCCATGTAGTCTTATCGCATCTTTTTCCCAATGGTGATGATGGCATGCCACACCTGATGTCATCCGACCGTGTTTGTTGCCTAAGGGCTATGCGGGCATGCCACGCCCGATGTCGTATAACTATTAGTCCAAAGGGGGTGACGGCATTCCATGTCGATGTCTTCCAACCATGTGCTTTCAAAGGTTGATGATGGCATTTCAAGCCCAACGTTGTCCGACCGAGTGTAGTGCTCAAGGTCGATGATAAAATTGCCAGTCCCAACTTCATCCAATTGTGTGTGCAGTTCTAGGGTGATGATGGCATGCTACGCCCGACGTGTCCGAACCTATGTATGCTATCCAATGGCGATGATGGCCTGCCATGCCCAAAATTGTCCAACTTTTTATATGTTCCAAGGGTAAAGATGGCATGACATGGCCGATGTCATCAAACCATATGTGTTTCCTAATGGCGATGATGACATTCCACGCCCAACGTCATCCGACTGTGTGTGCTGCCCAATGGCCATGCGAGCATGCCACGCCCGACATTGTTCGTCCGTGTGTGCAATCCAAAGGTGATGATGGCATGCAACATCGACGTCGTCTGACTGTGTGTGCTTTCCAAAGGGCAATGATGGCATTAAACGACATATGTAGTCCGACCGTGTGTGTTTCCCAAGGGAGATGATAGCATCGCAACGCCTAACATCGTGAGACTGTGTGTGCATACCAAAGGCGATATTATATCCCACACCCGACGTTGTCTGGTCCTGTATACTTTCCAAAGGCGATGATGGCATGCCACGCCCGACGTAGTCACTCCTTATCTATGTTGTCCAAGGGCAATGATGGCATGCCACGCCCAGAGTAGTTTGACCGTGTATGTTTTCCAAGGGCGATGATGGCATGTCACGCCCGACGTCGTCCCACTGTGTGTGCAGGCCAAGGGCGAAGATTGCATGTCATGCGCAACATTTTCCAACCACGTGTGCCGCACAAAATAGATTATGGCATACCACGCCTGACATCATACGACCATGTATGCTGCCTAAGGTCCATCCAGACATGACATGCCCGACATCTTTCAATCGTGTGTGCTCTTCAAGAACATTGATAGCATACCACGCCCAAAATCGTCCGATCATGTATGCTTTTCAAGGGAGATGATGTCATGCCAAACGTGACATTGACCGTGTGAGCATACCATGGGCGATGATGACATTGCCATGGTCGATGTCGTCCGACCATGTATGCTGCCCAAGGGACATCATGTCATGCCATGCCCGACGTAGTCTGATCGTGTGTGCTGTCCAATTGGGATGATGGCATTTCCACAGACAATGTCGTCTCAGCGTGTCTGCTGACCATGGGCGATGATAACATGACACACCTGACGTCGTACGACCATCTGTGTTATCCATGGGCAATGATGGCATGCCACGCTCGACGTACTTCGAACCTGTATGCTGCCCAAGGGCAATGATGCCATGCCACGCCTTACTTCGTTTGACTCTGGTCGTGTCCCAAGGGCAATGATGGTATGGCGTGCTTGACATCACCTAATACGACATGATGTCCAAGGGATCTGATGGAATGCCACACCCGACATCGTTTGACCCAGTTTCTGTTTTCCAATTATGATGATGGAATGCCACGCCCAATATCCTCTGACTGTGTGTTCATTCAAAGGGAGAAAATCACATGCCACGCTCGACGTAGTCCAACCATGTATGTTGTTCAAGGGCGATTATGGCATGCCATGCCCGACATCGTCAGACTTGGTATTCTTTCCAAGGGCGATGATTGCATGCCACGCCTGACGTTTTTTGACCGTGTGTGGTGCCCAAGGGAGATGATGAAAAGTAATGCCTGAAGTTGTCCGAACGTGTGTGCTGCACGAGGCGATGATGGCATGCCACACCCGATGTTTTCCCATAGTGTTTTCTATCAAAGGTGAAGATGGCATTTGACGCCTGACGTCGTCCAAATCCGTGTGCTGCCCAATGCCGATGATGGTATGCCATGCTCGACATCGTCCGACCATGTGTACACAATTAAGGGAAATGTTAAATTGAACGGGATAAAACATTTTAATCATAAAATATGTTATCTAACATTAAATTTCACATTCGCAGATCTTTTACCAAGGTATTTCGAACTCAAAAATCTCTTTTCTTTTATCAGATTCATAGAAATAAAGAATAACTACTTTTTTTCAAAATTGGGGAAATTCAAAATTGAATGGTGTAAAAGATGTTTTTTGGAAAATTGACTCGTCCAAACAGCCTATGGAGATTTGTTCGGTAGATCTAAAAAAAAAACCATATGGAGATAAAAATTTACCTCAATCGTACATCCGAGTTAAATTTTATGGCCGCTTGAAATTTCACAAATTTACAACTACTTTTTTTGAGCTTCAATCTTGAATTTAGTGAAACTTCAAATGATTGAAACTTTCGGCTCGAATATCCGTTTGACGCAATTTTGTTTTTATTCTGCATATTTTTGAGATCTACTTTGTCATATCCATAATTTGGTGTAATTTTTTTAAAAAAGTAATAATAAATCTTTATATATATAGAATAATATTAATGTAAAACTAGAAAAGTAATATGCTTCGTGCCGTATTGAGTTAAAAATGAAAGAATAGTACAACACGATGGGAAAACTAGAAGATATATTAGATTTGTTCAAATGCGATAAGTATGATCAATAATGGCATGCCACGCGCGGAATATTCCGATCGTTTGTGTTGCCCCAGGGAAATGGGCATCTAACGCCTGACGTCGTCAAACCCCACGTAATAGGACCGCTTGTGCTTTCCAATGGCGATGATGGCATAGAACGCACGATCTCGTCCCACCATGTATGTTGTCCAAAGACAATGATGGCATCCCAAGCGTGACGTCGTCTAACCGTGTGTGGCGCCCAAGGGTCATGCAGGCATGCCACGCCCGACATCGTATGATTCTTTGTGATTTCCAAGGGCAATGATAACCTGTAACGGCCGACATTGTCCCAGTGTATACTTTCCAAGGATGATGATAACATGTCACAACCGACGTAGTTTTACCATGTATATTGTCCAAGTGCAATGATAACATTTAACGCCCGTCGTCATCCGATTAAATGTGCTTCCCAAGGGTGATTATAGCATTGCCAAGGTTGACGTATTCCGATCGTGTGTGTTGTCGAAGAGAGATGATATCATGTAATTCCTTACGTCGTCTTACTGTGTATTCTATCCAAGGGCGATGATTACATTATATGCTTGACAGTGTGCGACCCTGTGTATGCTTTCTAAGGGCGATGAATTCCTGCAACGCCTGACGTAGTCCAACTGTGTGTATGTTGTCCAATTAAAATGATTCCATGCCGTGCCTAACATCATCTGACCGTGTTTTCATTCCACGGGCGGTGATGGAATGCCACGCCCGATGTAGTTCTAGCGTATATGCTATCCATGGGCGATGATAGCATGCAACGCCGTGTGTGCAGTCCAAGGTCGATGATAACATGCCACGCTTGACGTTTTCTAACCATATATGAAGTCCAACTACGATGATGGCATAACACGCCGAAGTCATCCCACAGTGTGTGATATCCAAGGTCAAATAGGACATGTCACGCCCGATGTCATCCGACGGAGTGTGCTTCCCAATGGCGATGATGGCATAGGATGGACGATCTCGTGCCGCCATGTATGTTGTCTAAAGGAGATGATGGCATCCCATTCCTGATGTCATACAACCATGTGTTCTGCCCAAGGGACATGCGGGCATGCCACGCCCGACATCCTTCGATCATGTGTGATGTCCAAGGGCGATGAGAACATGTAACGCCCGATATCATCCAATCATGTATTCTTTCCAAGGGAGATGATAACATCTCACACCAGATATTGTACGACAATGCATATTGTCCAAGGGCAATGATCACATTTAACGCCCATCGTCGTCCGACTGTGTGTACTGCCCAAGGGCGATTATAAGATTTCAAAGGCTAACGTAGTCCGACTGTGTGTACTGCCCAAGGGAGATTATATCATTTCATTCCTGACGTAGTCCGACCGTGTATTCTATCCAAGGGCGATGATAACATTCCATGTCAATGTATGCTTCCCAAGGGCAATGAATGCCTTCTACGCCTGACGTAGTCCGACTATGTGTGTTGTGCACGGGCCATGATGGCATGCCATGTTCGACGTAGTCTTACCAGGTAATCTATCCAAAGCAATTATGATATGCCACACTCAATGTTTTACCACAGTATGTGCTATCCAAAGTCGAAGATGGCATGTCAAACATGACGTTGTTCGACCGCTTGTGCTGCCCAATTGTGATTATGGAATGCCATGCCTTGCGTCGTCCCACAGCATGTGCTGCCTAACGGCGATAATGGTAAGCCACACCCTACTTCATCTTATCGTGTGTGATACCTAGGCGCCATAAGAGCATTCCATGCCCGACTTCATCCGATTGCGTGTGTTGTCAAAGGGCGATGATAACATGCTACGCCCGACGTGTCGAACCTATGTATGCTGTCCAACACCGATGATTGACTGCCATGCCCAACCTCGTCCAACCATATGTGCTGGAAAAGGTCCATGATGGCATGCCACGCCTGACATAGTCTGACCGTGTATGTTGTCCAAGGGCGATGATGGCATGCCATGCCCGACATTATCCCACCGTTTGTGCGTTCAAAGGGTAAAGATGGCATTACACGGCCGACGTCATCCAAAAACATGTGCTTCCCAATGGCGATGATTGCATTCCAAGCTCGACGTCATCAAACTGTGTGTGCTGCTCAATGGCCATGCGAGCATGCCACGCCCAACAATGTTCGTCCCTGTGTGCAATCCAAAAGTGATGATGGCATGCCATGTCGACGTCGTCCGACTGTGTGTGTTGTCCAAAGAGCAATGATGGCATTAAACTTCATACGTAGTCCGACCGTGTGTGCTACCCAAGGGCGATGATAGCATCACAACGCCCAACATCGTGAGAATGTGTGTGCATTCCAAAGGCGATGATAATATCCCACACTCGACATCGTTTGGTGGTGTATAATTTCCAAGGGCGATGATGGCATGCCACGCCCGAGGTAGTCTGTCCTTGTCTATGTTGTCCAAGGGCAATATTGGCATGCCACGCCCGAAGTTGTTCGACCGTGTATGTTGTCCAAGGGCAATGATGGCATGTCACGCTCGACGTCATCCCACTGTGTGTGCAGTCCAAGGGCGAAGATTGCATGTCATGCTCAACATTGTCCAACCGCGTATGCCACACAATGTAGATGATGGCATGCCATGCCTGACATCGTACGACCATGATTGCCGCCCAAGGTCCATGCAGGCATGACATTCTCGACATCATTCAATCGTGTGTGCTCTTAAAGAACATTGATAACATACCGCGCCCATTATCGTTCGATCGTGTATGTTTTCCAAGGGCGATGATGGCATGCCACGCCCGACGTAGTTCGACCGTGTATGCTGCCCAAGGGAAGTGATGCCATGCCACACCTGACTTTTTCTGACTCTGGGTATTTCCGAAGGGCAATGATGGCATGGCATGCTTGACGTTGTCTGATACGGTATGCTGTCCAAGGGAAATGTGGCATTCCACGCATGACATCGTCTGACCCTGTTTATGCTGTCCTATTGCGATGATGGAATGCCACGGCCGATATCCTCCAACTGTGTGTTCATTCCTAGGGAGAAAATCACCCGCCACGCTCGACGTAGTCCGACCATGTATGTGGTTCAAGGGAGATTTTTGCAAGCCAAGCCCAATATTGTCTGACTGGGTATTCTTTCCAAGGGCGATGATGGCATGCCACACCCGACGTCGTCCGACCGTGTGCTGCCCAAGGGCTATGATAACATGTCATTCCTGACCTTGTCCGAACGCGTGTGCTGCACGAGGTGATAATGGCATGCCACACTTGACGTCATTCGACCATGTGTGATGCTAAGGGCCATGTGGACATGTAACGCCCTACGTGGTCCAATCACGTGTTCACTCATAGGGCGATGATAATATGCCACGCCCGATGTCGTTGCATCGTGTATGCTTTCCAAGGGTGCTGATGGGATGCCACGCCCGATATTACCTGACGGTGCGTGCATCCATAAGGGAGATTATGGCATGCCACGCCTGACATAGTTCAATTATGTAAGTTGTCAAAGGGAGATGATGGCCTGCCACGATCGACGTCATTTGAACGTGTGTGTTGTCTAATAGCAATGATGGCATCTACTACCCGATGTCGTTCAACCGAGTGTGCTGCACAAGGACAATAATGTCATTTCACACACGACGTACACTATAGATGTGTGTAGTCAAAAGGCGATGATGGCATGACACGTCGACGTCGTCCTACCATTTGTGTTCTCCAAAGGGAAATGATGACATTTGATGCCCAACGTCGTCTAACCGTGTATGCTACCCATGGGCGATGATAGCATTAGCAATCGTTATCTAACCGTGTGTGCTGGCCAAGGGACACGATGACATGCCACGCAGACGTCGTTCGACCGGATGAGCTGGCCAAAGTCCATGAGGGCATGCAACGCGAGATGTCATCCAACCGCGTGTGCTGCACAATTGCGATGATGGATTGCCAAGTCCAACGTCATTAGACCGTGTGTGCTTCCCAAGGGCCATGGTGGCGTGCCACGCCTGAAGTCATCCGATCATGTATGCTTTCCAAGGGCGATGATAACATGTTACGCCCGATGTCGTTTGATCGCATGTGCTTCCTAATGGAGATAATGGCATGCAACGCACAACATCATCCGTTCGTGTGTGATACCCAAGGGCTATGCGCCATGCCATGCTTGACGTCGTCCGTCCATGTGTGTAGTCCAAAGTCGATGAGACATGCCATGTCGTCGTTGTCCTACCATGTGTTCTTTCCAAAGGGAAATATTAGATGGCATTAAACGCCCTACTTTTTCCGACCACCTGTGCTACCCAAGGGACATTCTAACATTACAACACCCAACGTTAGGTGAGCGTGTGTGCAGTTCAAAGGCAATGATAAAATGTCACTCCCGACTTCGTCTGACAGTGTATTCTTTCCAAGGGCGGTGATGACAAGCTATGCTCGACATTTTCAATCCCTGTGTATGCTATCCAAGGGTGATGATTGAATGAGACGCCTGATGTCATCCCACCATCTGTGTTGTCAAAGGACAAAGATCGCATGTCACGCCTGACGTGATCCGACTGCGTGTTCTGCCCAATGGAGATGATGGTATGCAACTTCTGACCATATGTGTTGTCGAATGGTAAAGATGGCATGCCCTGCCTGACGTCATCTAACCATTTTTGCTGCCAAAGAGCCATGGGGTCATTCCATACCTAAAGTCGTCCGATCGTGTGTGCTCTGAAATGGCATAGATAACATGTCACGTCCGATATCATCTTAACGTGTCTACATTCCAAGATCAATAATTGCATTGCCAGGACAGACATTGTCTTATCGTGTGTCCTGGACAAAGGCCATGATGGCATGCCACACCTGACGTAGTCCAATCGTGTAGGCTGTCTATGGGCGATGATGGCTTGATATGCCTAATGTTGTCCCACCGTGTGTGCTGTCCAAGGGCAAAGATGGCATGTCATGCCCAACGTCATCCGACTGTGTGCGCTTTCCAATGGTGAAGATGGCATTCCACGCCTGACGCCATCTGATAGTGTGTGCCACCCAAGGTCCATACGGGAATGCCACGCCCGATTTTCCAATTGTGTGTGCATTCCCTGGGAGATGATAACATGTTACGCGTGACGTCCGACTGTGTGTGGTGCCAATGGGAAATTATAGCATTACCATGCCCAACGTCGTCCGACCGTATATGCATTCCAAGGGCGATGATAACATGAAAAGCCCAACATCGTCCAAATGGGTATGTTGCCAAGGGCGATTATGGTATGCCAAGCCCGATGTTATTGGACCTTTTCAATGTTGTTCAAGGGAGATGATGGCCTTCCACGCCCGACGTCATTTGACCGTGTGTTCTTGCCAAGGTCCAGGATGGAATGCCTCACCTTATGTTCTCCAACTGTATATGCTCTCCAAGTGCGATGATGCCATACCTCACCGAAGTCATCCCACCGTGAGTGCTGTCGAAGGGCAAGGATGGCATGTCACGCCCAACGTCATCCGACCACTTGTGCTTCCCAATGGCGATGATGGCATAGCGCACACGATCTCGTCCCACCATGTATGTTGTACAAAGGCAATAATGGCATCCCATTCCTGACGTAATCCAAGCATGTGTGCCGCCCAAGGGCCATGCGGGAATGCCACGCCCGACATTGTACGATCGTAGTGATTTCCAAGGGCAATGATAACCTGTAATGCCTTACATCGTCGATCGTGTATACTTTCCAAGGGTGATAATAACATGTCACAGCCGACATAGTCCGACCATGTATATTGTCGAAGTGCAATGACCACATTTAACGCCTGTCGTCGTCAGACTGTATGTGTTGCCCAAGGGCGTTATAGCACTACAAAGGCTGACGTAGTCAGATCGTGTGTGCTTTCCAAGGGAGATTATAACATGTCATTCCTGATGTTCTCCAACTGTGTATTCTATTCAAGGTCAATTGATTACATTATATGCTCTACATTGTGAAACCCTGTGTATGCTTCCTAAGGGCGACGAAGGCCTGCCACGCCTTACGTAGTTCAAACATGTGTATGTTTTCCAATTGCGATGATGGCATTATATGGCTGACATCATCAGACCGTGTGTTCATTACAAGGGCGATGATGGCATGCCACGCCCGACATAGTTCTACCATATATGCTATCCAAGGGTGATGAAAGCATGCCACGGCCTACGTAGTACGACCGTGTGAGCTGTTCAAGTGCCATGATGGCATGCCAAAGGAGATAAGGGCATGCCATGTCGACGTCATCCGACCGTGTGAACTCACCAAAAGGCAATGATGGCATTTAACGCCCAGCGAAGTCCGAGTGTTAGTGGTGCCCAAGGGAGATGATACCGTTGCCATTCCCAACGTCGTTCGATGGTGTGTGCAGTCCATGGTCGATGATAACATGCGACGCTCAACATCGTCCAACTGTGTATGTTGTCATAGGGCGATGATGGTATGCCACGCCCGACGTTATTCGACCCTGTCTATATTGTTCAATGGCGATGATGGACTGCTATGCCCGACGTCCTTCGATCCTGTGTTCTAAACAAGAGCCGTGATTTCATGCCTTGCCTGACATTCTCCAACCTTATATGTTGTCCAAGTGCGATTATGGAATACCATGCCGAAGTCATTCCACCGTGTGTTTTGTCCAAGGGCAAAGATGGCATGTCACGCCTGACATCATCCGACCGCGTGTACTTCCTAATGGGGATGAAGGCATAACACGCAATCTTGTCCCACCATGTATGTTGTCCAAAGGCGATAATGGCATCCCACGCCGGAGGCCATCCAACCATGTCTGCTGCCGAACGGACATGCGGGCATGTTACTCCCGAAATCTTCCGATCGTATGTGATTTCCAAGGGCGATGATTACATATAATGCCTGACATCGTCAAATCATGTATTCTTTCCAAGTGAGCTGATAACATCTCACACCCGATATAGTACAACCATGCATATTTTCCAAGGGCAATGATCACATTTAACGCCCATCGTCATCCGACTGTGTTTACTGCCGAAGGGCTATTATAATATTGCCAAGGATGACGTAGTCCAATCATATGGGCTGTCCTACGGAGATGATATCATTTCATTCCTTACGTCGTCCGACCATGTATTCTATCCAAGGGCGATGATAACATTCCATGACCATGTATGCTTCCAAAGGGCGATGAATGCCTTCCATGCCTGACGTAGTCCGACCGTGTGTGCGGTGCAAGGGCCATGAAGGCATTCCATGCTCGACGTAGTCTTACCATGTAAGATATCCAAAGGCAATTATGATATGCCACGCTCAATGTTTTACCACCGTGTCTGCTATCCAAAGTCGAAGATGGCATGTCAAACATGACGTTGTTCAACCGCTTGTGCTGCCCAATTGTGATTATGGAATGCCATGCCTTGCATCGTCCCACAGCATGTGCTGCCTAACGGCATTAATTGTAAGCCACGCCCAACTTCATCTTATAGTGAGTGATGCGTAGGGGCCATAAGAACATGCCACGCCAGACTTCATCCGATTGCATGTGTTGTCAAAGGGCAATGATAACATGCCACAACCGTCGTCATCTAAATATGAATGCTTTACTAGAGCAATGATGGCATGCCACGCCTGACGAATTTTGATCATGTATGTTGTCAAAGGGCGATAATGGCATGCCACGCCCGACGCCGTTCACCATGTGTGTTGTCCAAGGGAAAAGATGACATGTCATGTCCGACATCGTCTGACGACGAGTGCTGCCCAATGGAAATTATGGTATGCTATACCCAACGTCATTTGACCGTGTGTGCTTCCCAAAGGCCATGTTGGTATGTAATTGTTATGCCTCGTATTTTTTTTATACGTAGTGCGCATCGTGATCTAGAAGACGTAAAGAAATATTAGGCAAGGATGTTATTTCCAAAAATGATATTAACTATGAGTTGGCTAATGTAAGTGCCATTAACTTTAAGTGAGGGATTAATTAGTGGGTAATTTGGATTGATATAATCCAATAGGCCCCACCACTCATAATTGGTGGCTGATTAGGATTAATTTAATCCAGTAGGCCCCACCACTCAAGGGAAAAATTTAAAAGGGATCAGATTGTGGGCTGGCCTTAGTGGACAGGTGTAGAGGGGGGCTACCCCCACTTCATACTATTAAATGAGGTGGAGAAATCCACTCCATGCTAAATAAAGTGGTGAAGTGCATTGCTTCATATCATCTTCTTCTTCACCACTTGTCTTAGGCAGCCATGGAAATGGAGAAACAAACCCTGCAACTCTTGGCCAGCAGCTGCAAATAATTTGTTTAGTAATCTCCTTTTTTGGTGTGTTAATTCTTTAGAATACCCTTTTTAATTATCCATTAATTTTAAGAAGGGAGCGTGACCAGTAGATTAGGAAGTTTGTTTTAGTTATTAAATGTGCTAAGTATGAATGGAAACCATAATCAGATTATTAGTGGTGTCGTGTTGGTGCTTGGGCTGTTTTGATTAAAGAAAGTTGCAGCAAAATTCTATTTTGGCATTATGTATATGTTGAATGTGATTATGAGTATATACACCAAAGGATGAATACGATAAGGTAGATGTGTTGCGAATTATAAAATGAGTTATCGCTCGGTGAGTAGTTGCTTCGCTGCTATGGTTGCCGAGACGGAACTGTTTTGCGGAGGGGGCTGTTTAATATGATTCTTTGGGTTATATGTGTTATTGGTATTGTTGTGGATAATTTGGATTGTTGTCGGATTGGGACAAAGTAAGGAAAATAGGGGAGGTGCTGCCGAATTTTCGTTAGATTATTAGCTAGCTTACAAGAAAGTAAAGCACGATGTTTATCTAATTGCGGCACGATTGTTGCTTGTTATAGATTAATAGCTTGAGCAGTAAATATTGGATGTGAGGCTCAATTATACGGTATGTAATGTTGTCCCTTCTTTCTTTGCTTGGCATGACTTTTAAAAATAAGCAAATAACAGACAGATTTGATACTTACCTCTAGAGCGTCTAAGTGACGTACATTCTTGCTTCCATAATTATTCCTCTATATATCGGCTATGTCTAAGGCTATCATGATCTCTAATATCTATGGTAATGTTTCTTAGAGTCATTGAGATTTTACGTTTCCACATCGTATTAAAGGTTCATAATCTTGATAAAACATTAATCTTTGGTAATACTCCTTGCTGGTTCACGTTGATTGTTCTATTGAGTTATAAGAAATGATTTTAATTGCATATGGTTGCTCATAATATTCTGCTCGTGCATAGAGTCATTTATCATATCACCGAGTCCCGGGTCGGGTAATGTTCATGCAGAGTTTCTTGCATATGTCACCGAGTTCCTCACTAGAGGGCCAGGTATGTATATTATATATATGTTTGGTGATGAGGATGGTTATGATGATGATGATGACGGAGATGACGTGATGATTATTTTGCCGAGCCCCTTACTAGGGAAGCTGGGCACCTTAAATGGTAAATATATGCATGATTTTCACTTAAAAGGGTATATGTGTAGCGATGTTTTGTTTCGACTTGCCATATTGGTATCCTGTCATCTTTACCTTATTCTTTACATACTAAGTACATTGTCCGTACTGACCCCCCTTTCCTCGGGGGCTGCTTTTCATGCCCGCAGGTTTAGACGCACAGTTCTGGTTGACTTCAGTGGCATTCTTGGGGCATATTACTGCAGCTGATGGTATTCGGGTAGACATGCAGAAGATTGAGGCAGTAAAGACTTGGCCCAGACCTACGACACCTACTGAGGTACGCAGCTTTTTTGGGTTAGCAGGATATTACAGGAGATTCGTAGAAAAGTTTTCTTCAATTTCAGCGCCTTTGACAAGGCTAACTCAAAAGGCAGCCAAGTTCCAGTGGACAGATGCTTGTGAGCGAAGCTTCCAGCTATTGAAACACAAATTGACTACAGCTCCAGTCCTAACTCTTCCGGAGGGACCAGATGGCTATGTTATTTATTGTGATGCTTCAGTTGTTGGGCAAGGATGTGTATTGATGCAGCATGGCAAAGTTATAGCCTATGTCTCCCGACAACTTAGGAAGCATGAAAAGAACTATCCTACTCACGATCTGGAGTTAGCGGTCGTGGTTCATGCCTTTAAGATATGGAGACATTATTTATATGGTTTCCATGTGGACATCTATACAGATCATAAGAGTCTCCAATATATCTTTTAACAGAAGGAGCTGAACTTACGACAGAGGCGGTGGTTAGAGTTGCTAAAGAATTATGATGTTGATATTTTATATCATCCAGGGAAAGTGAATGTTGTAGCAGATGCTCTTAGCCGTAAGTCCATGGGTAGCTTGACAGATGTACAACAAGAAGGGAGGGATATGGTTCGGGAGATTCAGCGGCTATCCAGCTTGTAGTCCGTTTAGCTAATTAAGAAGATAGTGGAGTTTCTATTCGAGAGATTGCTGAGTCCTCAATCATAGATGAGGTAAAGAGACACCAATACAAGGACCCTATTCAGGCACAGTATAGAGATGCAGCTCTTCAAAAGGAAAAGACCCCATATATGGTTCAACCTAACGGAGTGTTACGATATGAAGGCAGATTGTGTGTACCCGATACTGTAGGGCTACGACGACAGGTTATGGAAGAGGCACACTCTGCCCGTTATTCTATTCACCCAGGGTCAACAAAAATGTATCATGACCTCAGATGCTTATATTGGTGGGATGGCATGAAAAAGGACATAGCGGAGTTTGTTGCTCAGTGCCCAAATTGTCAACAAGTCAAGATCGAACATCAAAAGCCTGGTGGATTATTACAGGATATAGAGATCCCGACTTGAAAATGGTAGATGATTAATATGGACTTCATTACAGGCTTACCTCGCACTCAACGGAAGTATGACTCTATATGGGTTATTGTAGATAGGCTGACGAAATCGGCCCATTTTCATCCAGTCAGGACTACTTATTCGGATGAAGATTATGAAAGGTTATATGTCAGGGAGATAGTGAGACTTCATGGGGTTCCCACGTCCATTATATCAGACAGAGGAGCTCAATTTACAGCCAACTTTTGGAGATCGTTTCAGAAGGGATTGGGGACACAGGTGAACCTTAGCACAGCATTTCACCCTCAGACTGATGGGCAGGCTGAGCGTACTATTCAGACACTAGAAGATATGTTGAGGGCCTGTATTGTTAACTTCAAAGGCAGCAGGGTTTACCACTTGCCGCTCATTGAGTTTGCCTATAATAATAGCTACCATTCTAGTATCCAGATGGCACCCTACGAGGCCTTATATGGGAGGAAGTGCAGATCACCTATTGGTTGGTTTGATGTTGGCGAGACTAAGTTAATAGGCCCGGATGTGATTCAGCAAGCTGTTGACAAGGTGAAGCTTATTCAAGAAAGATTATTAGCAGCCCAGAGTCAACAAAAGTCATATGCAGATAATCGGCGTCGAGATTTGGAGTTTTAGATTGGTGACTGGGTATTCCTGAAGGTATCAACCATGAGGCGTGTGATGAGATTCGGCAGGAAGGGGAAAGCTCAGTCCGAGATACATTGGGCCTTATCAGATTGTTCGTAGGATAGGTAAGGTTGCCTATGAGTTGGATCTACCATCTGATTTGGAGGCGGTACATCCAGTCTTCCATGTATCGATGCTATGTAAATGTATTGGTGATCCTTCTAAAGTATTCCCTGTAGATGATATTCAGGTAACAGAGGAGTTGTCATATGAGGAGAAACCCGTGGCTATACTTGATCGTCAGTTTAGAAGGTTACGTACTAAGGATGTGGCTTCCGTCAAAGTGTTGTGGCAAAATAACAATAGGGAGGAGATGACTTGGGAAGCGGAAGACGAAATGAAGAATAAGTATCCTTACTTGTTCCCCGTACCTGCAGGTAATTCAATTCCTAGCTTGACTATATTGATAGATAATGAGATTATGTAGCTGTGAGGCATCTGTAAGTTACCGAATGCAGGTTGATAGGTATAACTTTTAGAGAGACCTCGCTGGAATTTGTTTTTGCAAGACGCTAACTAAACATTCGAGGACAAATGTTCCTAAGAGGGGAAGGATGTTATGCCTTGTATTTTTTTTATACGTAGTGCGCATCGTGATCTAGAAGACGTAAAGAAATATTAGGCAAGGATCTTATTTCCAAATGTGATATTAAGTATGAGCTAGCTAATGTAAGTGCCATTAACTTTAAGTGAGGGATTAATTAGTGGCTAATTTGGATTGATTTAATCAAATGGGCCCCACTACTCATAATTGGTGGCTGATTAGGATTAATTTAATCCAGTGGGACCACTCAAGGCAAAAATTAAAAAGGGATCAGATTGTGGGCTGGCCTTAGTGGACAGGTGTAGAGGGGGGCTGCCTCCACTTCATACTATTAAATGAGGTGGAGAAATCCACTTCATGCTAAATAAAGTGGTGAAATGCAGTGTTGCATATCATCTTCTTCTTCACCACTTGTCTTAGGCAGCCATGGAAATGGAGAAACCAACCCTGCAACTCTTGGCCAACAGCTGCAAATAATTTGGTTAGTAATCTCATTGTTTGGTGTGTTAATTCTTTATAATACCCTTGTTAATTATCCATTAATTTTAAGAAGGGGGAATGACCAGTAGTTTAGGAAGTTTATTATAGTTATTGAATGTGCTAAGTATGAATGGAAACCATAATCGGATTATTAGTGGTGTCGTGTTGGTGCTTGGGCTGTTTTAATTAAAGCAAACTGCAGGAAAATTCTGTTTTGGCATTATGTATATGTTGAATGTTATTATGAGTATATACTCCAAAGGATGAATACAATAAGGTAGATGTGTTGCGAATTATAAAACGAGTTATCACTCGGTGTGTCGTTGCTTCGCTGCTATGGTTGCTGAGACGGAACTGTTTTGGGGAGGGGGCTGTTTAATATGATTCTTTGGGTTATATGTGTTATTGGTATTTCTGTGGATAATTTGAATTGTTGTCGGATTGGGACGAAGTAAATAAAATAGGGGAGGTGCTGCCAAATTTTCGTTAGATTATTAGCTAGCTTACAAGAAAGTAAAGCACGATGTTTATCGAATTGCGGCACGATTGTTGCTTGTTATAGATTAATAGCTTGAGCAGTAAATATTGGATGTGCGGCTCGATTATACGGTATGTAACGTTGTCCCTTCTTTCTTTGCTTGGCATGACTTTTAAAAATAAGCGAATAACTGACAGATTTGATACTTACCTCTAGAGCGTCTAGGTGACGTATATTCTTGCTTCCACAATTATTTCTCTATATATCGGCTATGTCTAAGGCTATCATGATCTCTAATATCTATGGTAATGTTTCTTAGAGTCATTGAGATTTTACGTTTCCATATCGTATTAAAGGTTCATAATCTTGATAAAACATTAATCTTTGGTACTACTCCTTGCTGGTTCACGTTGATTGTTCTATTGAGTTATAAGAAATGATTTTAATTGCATATGGTTGCTCATAATATTCTACTCGTGCATAGAGTCATTTATCATTTCACCGAGTCCCGGGCCGGGTAATGTTCGTGTGGAGTTTCTTGCATATGTAACTGAGTTCCTCACTAGAGTGCTGGGTATGTATATTATATATATGATTGGTGATGAGGATAGTTATGATGATGATGATGACGGAGATGACGTGATGATTATTTTGTCGTGCCCTTGACTAGGGAAGCTGGGCACCTCAAATGTTAAATATATGCATGATTTTCACATAAAAGGGTATATGTGTAGCGATATTTGTTTCGACTTGCCATATTGGTATCTTGTCATCTTTACCTTATGCTTTACATAATCAGTACATTGTCCGTACTGACACCCCTTTCCTCGGGGGGTTGCGTTTCATGCCCGCAGGTGTAGACGCACAGTTCGGTGATCCTCCCGCCAAGGATATCTACTCTGCTGATTCGGAGAGCTCCACTGTTCCGGAGCCCAGTCGTTTTGGTACATAACTTTTGTGTAGTCTTTTGCTCGTCTATAGTTATGGCGGGGCCCTGTCCCGTCGAGTTTCACTAATGTACTCTTAGAGGTCTGTGGACATTACGTGGGTGGTATATATATGTTTTGGATAATGGTCTGGACATGGTTTGTTTGGGATGTCCGCTTGTACAGGGGCACCCTTGTCGGCTGCGTACATCATGGTGTATTGTGTAGTTGCAGCCTTGTCGGCATACATATGTTATTATGCTTTGAATAGTGGCGGCCTTGTCAGCTCGCGTATGCTGTTATGGTTGAATGGTTATGACTCCTTATGAGACAGGTCCTCTTATATATATATGACGTTGGGGTTGGCTTGATTTGATTAAATTCCATATTGTCTTAGTTTCAGTTGGTTATACTTAGCTGGTTTGTATGTGGGTGTCCAAAACGGGCATTAGTCACGGCCCATCGGGTTGGGTCGTGACAGTAATGCCCTATATTGTCCAATCATGTGTTCAGTCATAGGGAGATGATAATATGCCATGATCGACATCGTCTGATAGTGTATTCTTTTCAAGGTAGATGATAAAATGTCACACCCGATGTAGCCCGACCATGTATATTGTGCAAGGGAAATGATTACATTTAACGCCCATCGTTGTCCGACTGTGTGAGCTGCCCAAGGGAGATTATATCATTGCCAAGGCTGACGTAGTCCAATCATTTTTTCTATCCAAGGGAGATGATATCATGTCATTCATGACATCATTCGACCGTAAAATTCAATCCAAGGCCGATGATAACATTCCATGACCATTTATGCTTCCCAAGGGCTATGAATGCCTACCATGCATGACGTAGTCCGACCATGTGTGTTGTGAAAGGGACATGATGTCATGCCACGCTTGACATCGTCTGACCATGTATGTTGTCCAAAGGGCGATGATGGCAAGCAAAGACCAACGTTGTTCAACCCTCTATGCTTCTAAGGGCTATGATATCATGTCATGCCCGACATCGTCCAAACGTGTGTGCTACACACGGACGATAATGGCATGCCATGCCCGACATCATCCAACCATGTGTGCTGCCAAAGGGCCATGTGGGCATGCCACACCCTACCTGGTCCAATTTTGTGTTGAGTCCAAGGGCGATGATGGCATGCCACGCCCGACGTAATCTGACTGTGGGTGCTGCCCAAGGGCCATGCGAGCATGTCGCACCCGATGTCGTCCTATCGTGTGTGTTGTCCAAGGATGATGATATCATGGCACGCCTGACATCATCCGATCGTGCATGCTTTTCAAGGGCGATGATAACATACAACACCCAACATAGTCTGACCGTGTATGCTGTCAAAGGGCAATGACGACATTTAACACGAGATGTCATCCAACCGCGTGTGCTGCACAATTGCAATGATGGATTGCCAAGTTCGACGTCATTAGATTGTGTGTGCTTCCCAAGGGCCATGGTGGCATACCACGCCTGACGTCGTCCGATCATGTCTGCTTTCCAAGGGTGATGATAACATGTTACGCCCGATGCCGTTTGATCGCATGTGCTTCCTAATGGAGATAATGGCATGCAACGCACAACATCATCCTTTCGTGTGTGCTACCCAAGGGCTTTGCGGCATGCCACGCTTGAAGTCGTCCGTCCATGTGTGCAGTCCAAAGTCGATGAGACATGCCATGTCGTCGTTGTCCTACCATGTGTTCTTTCCAAAGGGAAATATTGGATGGCAATAAACGCCCTACTTTTTCCGACCACGTGTGCTACCCAAGAGAGATTATAACATTCCCACACCCAACGTCAGCTGAGCGTGTGTGTGCAGTCCAAAGGCAATGATAAAATGTCACTCCCGACTTCGTCTGACAGTGTATGCTTTCCAAGGGCGGTGATGACAAGCCATGCTCGACATTGTGCATCCCTGTGTATGTTGTCCAAGGGTGATGATGGCATGAGACGCCTGATGTCATCCCACCATGTGTGTTGTCCAAGGGCGAAGATCGCATGTCACGCCTAACGTGATCCTACTGCGTGTGCTTCCCAATAGAGATGATGGTATGCCACTTCTGACCATATGTGTAGTCGAATGGCGAAGATGGCATGCCACACTCGATGTCATCTAACCATTTGTGCTGCCAAAGAGCCATGGGGTCATTCCATACCTGAAGTCGTTCGATCGTGTGTGCTCTCAAATGGCAAAGATAACATGTTACGTCCGATGTCATCAAAACGTGCCTACATTCCAAGAGCGATAATTGCATTGCCAGGACCGACATTGTCTTATTGTGTGTCCTGGACAAAGGCCATGATGGCATGCCACACCTGACGTAGTCCAATCGTGTAGGCTTTCTATGGGCGATGATGGCTTGTTATGCCTAATGTCGTCCCACCGTGTGTGCTGTCCAATGCCAAAGATGGCATGTCACGCCCAACGTCATCCAACTGTGTGTGCTTCCTAATGGTGAAGATGGCATTCCACGCACGACGTCATCTGACAGTGTGTGCCGCCCAAGGTCCATACGGGCATGCCACGCCCGACATTTTTCAATTGTGTGTGCATTCCAAGGGAGATGATAACATGCTACGCCTTACCTTGTTCGATCGTGTATGTTTCCAATGTAGATGATAACATGACACACCCATCGTAGTCAAACCGTTTATGCGGTCCAAGGCTATGATGGCATTTAACGCCTGACGATGTCTGACCATGTGTGGTGCGAAAGGGAGATTATAGCATTACCATGCCCAACATCGTCCGACCGTATATGCAGTCCAAGGGCGATGATAACATGCAAATCCCAACATCGTCCGAATGGGTATGTTGTCCTAGGGCGATGATGGTATGCCAAGCCCGACGTTATTGGACCTTGTCAATGTTGTTCAAGGGAGATGATGGCCTTCCACGCTCGACGTCGATCGGCCGTGTGTTCTAGTCAAGGGCCTCTATGGAATGCCTCACCTTATGTTCTCCAACTGTATATGTTGTCCAAGTGTGATGATGCCATACCTCACTGAAGTCGTCCCATCGTGAGTGTTGTCAAAGGGCAAAGTTGGCATGTCACGACCGACGTCATCCGACCACTTGTGCTTCCCTATGGCGATGATGGCATAGCATGCACGATCTCGTCCCACCATGTATGTTGTAAAAAGACGATGATGGCATCCCATTCCTGACGTCATCCAACCATGTGTTCCGCCCAAGGGCCATGCAGGAATGCCACGCTCGATATCGTACGATCGTTTGTGATTTCCAAGGGCAATGTTAACCTGTAATGCCTGACATCGTCCGATCGTGTATACTTTCCAAGGGTGATAATAACATGTCACACCCGACATAGTCCGACCATGTATTGTCCAAGTGCAATGATCACATTTAACGCCCGTCGTTGTCAGACGGTATGTGCTCCCGAAGGGCATATTTTTGAGATCTACTTTGTCATATCCATAATTTGGTGTAATTTTTTTGAAAAAGTAATAATAAATCTTTATTTATATAGAATAATATTAATGTAAAACTAGAAAAGTAATATGCTTCGTGCCGTATTGAGTTAAAAATGAAAGAATAGTACAACACGATGGGAAAACTAGAAGATATATTAGATTTGTTCAAATGCGATAAGTATGATCAATAATGGCATGCCACACGCGGAATATTCCGATCGTTTGTGTTGCCCCAGGGAAATAAGAATCTAACACCTGACGTCTTCCCACCGTGTGTGCTTCCAAAGGAACATAATGGCATGCCTCACCTAACGTTCTCCAACCGTATATGCTGTCCAAGTGCGATGATGGCATACCACGTCGATGTCGTCCCACCGTGTGTGTTGTCCAAGGTCAAAGATGGCATGTCACACCCCACGTAATCCGACCGCTTGTGCTTTCCAATGGCGATGATGGCATAGAACGCACGATCTCGTCCCACCATGTATGTTGTCCAAAGACAATGATGGCATCCCACGCGTGACGTCGTCTAACCGTGTGTGGCACCCAAGGGTCATGCGGGCATGCCACACTTGACATCGTATGATTCTTTGTGATTTCCAAGGGCAATGATAACCTGTAACGGCCGACATTGTCCTAGTGTATACTTTCCAAGGATGATGATAACATGTCACAACCGACGTAGTTTGGCCATGTATATTGTCCAAGTGCAATGATAACATTTAACGCCCGTCGTCGTCCGATTAAATGTGCTTCCCAAGGGTGATTATAGCATTGCCAAGGCTGACGTAGTCCGATCGTGTGTGCTGTCCAAGAGAGATGATATCATGTAATTCCTTACTTCGTCTTACTGCGTATTCTATCCAAGGGCGATGATTACATTATATGCTTGATAGCGTGCGACCCTGTGTATGCTTTCTAAGGGCGATGAATTCCTGCAACGCTTGACGTAGTCCAACTGTGTGTATGTTGTCCAATTAAAATGATTGCATGCCGTGCCTGACATCATCTGACCGTGTTTTCATTCAAAGGGCGGTGATGGAATGCCACGCCCGCTGTAGTTCTAGCGTATATGCTATCCATGGGCGATGATAGCATGCAACGCCGTGTGTGCAGTCCAAGGTCGATGATAACATGCCACGCTTGACGTTCTCCAACCATATATGCTGTCCAACTACGATGATGGCATACCACGCCGAAGTCATCCCACTGTGTGTGATATCCAAGGTCAAATAGGACATGTCACGGCCGACGTCATCCGACGGAGTGTGCTTCCCAATGGAGATGATGGCATAGCATGGACGATCTCGTGCCGCCATGTATGTTGTCTAAAGGAGATGATGGCATCCCATGCCTGATGTCATACAACCATGTGTGCTGCCCAAGGGACATGCGGGCATGCCACGCCCGACATCCTTCGATCGTGTGTGATGTCCAAGGGCGATGAGAACATGTAACGCCCGACATCATCCAATCATGTATTCTTTCCAAGGGAGATGATAACATCTCACACCAGATATAGTACGACAATGCATATTGTCCAAGGGCAACGATCACATTTAACGCCCATCGTCGTCCGACTGCGTGTACTTCCCAAGGGCGATTATAAGATTTCAAAGGCTGAGGTAGTCCGACTGTGTGTACTGCCCAAGGGAGATTATATCATTTCATTCCTGACGTCGTCCGACCGTGTATTCTATCCAAGGGTTATGATAACATTCCATGTCAATGTATGCTTCCCAAGGGCGATGAATGCCTTCTACGCCTGACGTAGTCTGACTATGTGTGTTGTGCACGGGCCATGATGGCATGCCATGCTCGACGTAGTCTTACCAGTTAAGCTATCCAAAGCAATTATGATATGCCACACTCAATGTTTTACCACCGTGTGTGCTATCCAAAGTCGAAGATGGCATGTCAAACATGACGTTGTTCGGTCGCGTGTGCTGCCCAATTGTGATTATGTAACGCCATGCCATGCGTCGTCCCACAGCATGTGCTGCCTAACGACGATAATGGTAAGCCACACCCTACTTCATCTTATCGTGTGTGATACCTAGGCGCCATAATAGCATTCCACGCCCGACTTCATCCGATTGCGTGTGTTGTCAAAGGGCGATGATAACATGCTACGCCCGACGTGTCAAACCTATGTATGTTGTCCAACAGCGATGATGGACTGCCATGCCCAACCTCGTCCAACCATATGTGCTGGAAAAGGTCCATGATGGCATGCCACGCCTGACATGGTCTGACCGTGTATGTTGTCCAAGGGCGATGATGGCATGCCATGCCCGACATTGTCCAACCGTTTGTGCGTTCAAAGGGTAAAGATGGCATGACACGGCCGACGTCATCCAACCACATGTGCTTCCCAATGGCGATGATGGCATTCCAAGCCCGACGTCATCCAACTGTGTGTGCTGCTCAATGGCCATGCGAGCATGCCACGCCCAACAATGTTCGTCCCTGTGGGCAATCCAAAGGTGATGATGGCATGCCATGTCGACGTCGTCCGACTGTGTGTGTTGTCCAAAGAGCAATGATGGCATTAAACGTCATACGTAGTCCGACCGTGTGTGCTACCCAAGGGCGATGATAGTATCACAACGCCCAACATCGTGAGAATGTGTGTGCATTCCAAAGGCGATGATAATATCCTAACTCGACGTCGTTTGGTCGTGTATAATTTCTAAGGGCGATGATGGCATGCCACGCCCGAGGTAGTCTGTCCTTGTCTATATTGTCCAAGGGCAATATTGGCATGCCACGCCCGAAGTAGTTCGACCGTGTATGTTGTTCAAGGGCAATGATGGCATGTCACGCCCGACGTCGTCCCACTGTGTGTGCAGTCCAAGGGCGAAGATTGCATGTCATGCTCAACATTGTCCAACCGCGTATGCCACACAATGTAGATGATGGCATGCCACGCCTGACATCGTACGACCATGTTTGCTGCCCAAGGTCCATGCAGGCATTACATTCTCGACATCATTCAATCGTGTGTGCTCTTCAAGAACATTGATAACATATCGCGCCCATTATCGTTCGATCGTGCATGTTTTCCAAGGGCGATGATGGCATGCCACGCCCGACGTAGTTCGACCATGTATGCTGCCCAAGGGAAGTGATGCCATGCCACACCTGACTTTTTCTGACTCTGGGTATTTCCCAAGGGCAATGATGGCATGGCATGCTTGACGTTGTCTGATATGGTACACTGTCCAAGGGAAATGTGGCATTCCACGCATGACATCGTCTGACCCTGTTTATGCTGTCCTATTGCGATGATGGAATGCCACAGCCGATATCCTCCGACTGTGTGTTCATTCCAAGGGAGATAATAACCCGCCACGCTCGACGTAGTCCGACCATGTATGTGGTTCAAGGGAGATTTTGGCAAGCCAAGCCCAACAATGTCTGACTGGGTATTCTTTCCATGGGCGATGATGGCATGCCACGCCCGACGTCGTCCGACCGTGTGCTGCCCAAGGGCTATGATAACATGTCATTCCTGACCTTGTCCGACTGCCCGATGTCGTCGCATCGTGTATGCTTTCCAAGGGTGCTGATGGGATGCCACGCCCGATATTACCCGACGGTGCGTGCATCCCTAAGGGAGATTATGGCATGCCACGCCTGATATAGTTCTATCATGTAAGTTGTCAAAGGGAGATGATGGCATGCCACGATCGACGTCATTTGAACGTGTGTGTTGTCTAATAGCAATGATGGCATCTACTACCCGATGTCGTTCAACCGAGTGTGCTGCACAAGGACAATAATGTCATTTCACACACGACGTACACTACAGATGTGTGTAGTCAAAAGGCGATGATGGCATGACACGTCGACGTCGTTCTACCATTTGTGTTCTCCAAAGTTAAATGGTGACATTTGATGCCCAACGTCGTCCAACCGTGTATGGTACCCATGGGCGATGATAGCATTAGCAATCATTGTCTAACCGTGTGTGCTGGCCAAGGGACACGATGACATGCCACGCAGACGTCGTTCGATCGGATGAGCTGGCCAAAGTCCATGAGGGCATGCCACGCGAGATGTCATCCAACCGCGTGTGCTGCACAATTGCGATGATGGATTGCCATGTCCGACGTCATTAGACCGTGTGTGCTTCCCAAGGGCCATGGTGGCGTGCCACGCCTGAAGTCATCCGATCATGTATGCTTTCCAAGGGCGATGATAACATGTTACACCCGATGCTGTTTGATCGCATGTGCTTCCTAATGGAGATAATGGCATGCAACGCACAACATCATCCGTTCGTGTGTGCTACCCAAGGGCTATGCGCCATGCCATGCTTGACGTCGTCCGTCCATGTGTGTAGTCCAAAGTCGATGAGACATGCCATGTCGTCGTTGTCCTACCATGTGTTCTTTCCAAAGGGAAATATTGGATGGCATTAAACGCCCTACTTTTTCGACCACGTGTGCTACCCAAGGGACATTCTAACATTACAACACCCAACGTTAGGTGAGCGTGTGTGCAGTTCAAAGGCAATGATAAAATGTCACTCCCGACTTCGTCTAACAGTGTATGCTTTCCAAGGGCGGTGATGACAAGCCATGCTCGACATTTTCCATCCCTGTGTATGCTATCCAAGGGTGATGACGGAATGAGACGCCTGATGTCATCCCACCATTTGTGTTGTCCAAGGGCGAAGATCGCATGTCACGCCTGACGTGATCCGACTGCGTGTGCTGCCCAATGGAGATTATGGTATGCCACTTCTGACCGTATGTGCTGTCGAATGGTGAAGATGGCATGCCCTGCCTGACGTCATCTAACCATTTGTGCTGCCAAAGAGCCATGGGGTCATTCCATACCTGAAGTCGTCCGATCATGTGTGCTCTGAAATGGCAAAGATAACATGTCATGTCCGATATCATTTGAACGTGTCTACATTCCAAGAGCAATAATTGCATTGCCTGGACCGACATTGTCTTATCGTGTGTCCTGGACAATGGCCATGATGGCATGCCACACCTGACATAGTCCAATCGTGTAGTCTGTCTATGGGCGATGATGGCTTGATATGCCTAATGTCGTCCCACCGTGTGTGCTGTCCAAGGGAAAAGATGGCATGTCATGCCCAACATCATCCTACTGTGTGTGCTTCCCAATGGTGAAGATGGCATTCCACGCCTGACGTCATCTGACAGTGTGTGCCACCCAAGGTCCATACGGGAATGCCACGCCCGATGTTTTCCAATTGTGTGTGCATTACCAGGGAGATGTTAACATGTTACGCCTGACGTCCGACCGTGTGTGGTGCCAATGGGCGATTATAGCACTACCATGCCCAACGTCGTCCGACCGTATATGCATTCCAAGGGCGATGATAACATGCAAAGCCCAACATCGTCCAAATGGGTATGTTGTCCAAGGGCGATGATGGTATGCCAAGCCCGATGTTATTGGACCTTTTCAATGTTGTTCAAGGGAGATGATGGCCTTCCACGCCCGACGTCGTTCGATCGTGTGTTCTGGCCAAGGTCCAGGATGGAATGCCTCACCTTATGTTCTCCAACTGTATATGCTGTCCAAGTGCGATGATGCCATACCTCACCGAAGTCGTCCCACCGTGAGTGCTGTCGAAGGGCAAAGATGGCATGTCACGCCCGACGTCATCCGACCACTTGTGCTTCCCAATGGCGATGATGGCATAGCACACACGAATCATCCCACCATGTATGTTGTACAAAGGCGATAATGGCATCCCATTCCTAATGTAATCCAAGCATGTGTGCCGCCCAAGGGCCATGCGGGCAGCCACGCCCGACATCGTATGATCGTAGTGATTTCCAAGGGCAATGATAACCTGTAATACCTGACATCATCGATCGTGTATACTTTCCAAGGGTGATAATAACATGTCACACCCGACATAGTCCAACCATGTATATTGTCCAAGTGCAATGATCACATTTAACGCCCGTCGTCATCAGACTGTATGTGCTGCCTTAGGGCGTTATAGCACTACAAATGCTGACGTAGTCCGATCGTGTGTGCTTTCCAAGGGACATTATAACATGTCATTCCTGATGTCGTCCAACTGTGTATTCTATTCAAGGTCGATTGATTACATTATATGCTCTACATTGTGAAACCCTGTGTATGCTTCCTAAGGGCGACGAAGGCCTGCCACGCCTTACGTACTTTGAACATGTGCATGTTTTCCAATTGCGATGATGGCATTACATGCCTGACATCATCGGACCATGTGTTCATTACAAGGGCGATGATGGCTTGCCACGCCGACATAGTTCTACCATATATGCTATCCAAGGGTGATGAAAGCATGCCACGGCCGATGTAGTACGACTGTGTGTGCTGTTCAAGTGCCATGATTGCATGCCAAAGGCGATAAGGGCATGCCATGTCGACGTCATCCGACCGTGTGAACTCTCCAAAAGGCAATGATGGCATTTAACGCCCAGCGAAGTCCGAGTGTTAGTGGTGCCCAAGGGAGATGATACCATTGCCATTTCCAATGTCGTCCGATGGTGTGTGCAGTCCATGGTCGATGATAACATGCAACGCTCAACATCGTCCAACTGTGTATGTTGTCCAAGGGCGATGATGGTCTGCCACGCCTGACGTTATTCAACCCTGTCTATATTGTTCAATGGCGATGATGGACTGCTATGCCTGACGTCGTTCGATCATGTGTTCTGGACAAGAGCCGTGATTTCATTCCTTTCCTGACATTCTCCAACCTTATATGTTGTCCAAGTGCGATTATGGAATACCATGCCGAAGTCATTCCACCGTGTGTGTTGTCCAAGGGCAAAGATGGCATGTCACGCCTGACATCATCCGACCGCGTGTACTTCCTAATGGGGATGAAGGCATAGAACGCAATCCTGTCCCACCATGTATGTTGTCCAAAGGCGATAATGGCATCCCACGCCGGAGGCCATCCAACCATGTCTGCTGCCGAATGGACATGCGGGCATGCCACTCCCGAAATCTTCCGATCGTATGTGATGTCCAAGGGCGATGATAACATGTAATGCCCGACATCGTCAAATCGTGTATTCTTTCCAAGGGAGATGATAACATCTCACACCCGATATAGTACAACCATGCATATTGTCCAAGGGCAATGATCACATTTAACGCCCATCGTCATCCGACTGTGTGTACTGCCCAAGGGCTATTATAATATTGCCAAGGATGACGTAGTCCGATCATATGGGCTGTCCTACGGAGATGATATCATTTCATTCTTGACGTCGTCCGACCATGTATTCTATCCAAGGGCGATGATAACATTCCATGACCATGTATGCTTCCCAAGGGCGATGAATGCCTTCCATGCCTGACGTAGTCTGACCGTGTGTGCGGTGCAAGGGCCATGATGGCATTCCATGCTCGACGTAGTCTTACCATGTAAGCTATCCAAAGGCAATTATGATATGCCACGCTCAATGTTTTACCACCGTGTGTGCTATCCAAATTCGAAGATGGCATGTCAAAGATGACGTTGTTCGACCGCTTGTGCTGCCCAATTGTGATTATGGAATGCCATGCCTTGCATCGTCCCACAGCATGTGCTGCCTTACGGCATTAATGGTATGCCACGCTGACTTCATCTTATTGTGAGTGATGCCTAGGGGACATAAGAGCGTGCCACGCCCGACTTCATCCAACAGCGTGTGTTGTCAAAGGGCGATGATAACATTCCACAACCGACATCATCTAATTATGAATGCTTTACTAGGGCGATGATGGCATGGCACGCCTAACGTCATTCAATCGTGTGTGGATTGAATGAACAATGATGGCATTGTAATGGCTGACATCGTGTGACCATGTGTGCTTGCCAAGAGCAATGATGGCATGCCACACATGACGTATTTTGACCGTGTATGTTATCAAAGGGCGATAATGGCATGCCACGGCTGACACCGTTCACCATGTGTGTTGTACAAGGGCAAAGATGACATGTCATGTCCGACATCGTCTGACGACGAGTGCTGCCCAATGGGAATGGTGGTATGCTATGCCCAACATCATTTGACCGTGTGTGCTTCCCAAGGGCCATGTTTGCATGTAATGCACTACGTTGTCCAATCATGTGTTCAGTCATAGGGAGATGATAATATGCAATGATCCACATCGTTTGATCGTGTATTCTTTCCAAGGGAGATGATAAAATGTCGCACCCGATGTAGCCCGACCATGTATATTGTGCAAGGGCAATAATTACATTTAATGCCCGTCGTTGTCCAACTGTGTGTGCTGCCCAAGGACGATTATTGCATTGCCAAGGCTGATGTAGTCCGATCATGTATGCTATCTAAGGGAGATGATATCATGTCATTTATGATGTCATTCCACCGTAATATTCGATCCAAGGCCGATGATAACATTCAATGACTATTTATGCTTCCCAAGGGCGATGAATGCCTACCATGCCTGACGTAGTCCGACCATGTGTGTTGTGCAAGGGTCATGATGCCATGCCACGCTCGACATCGTCTGACCATGTAGGTTGTCCAAAGGGCGATGATGGCAAGTCAAAACCAACGTTGTTCGACCCTCTATGCTTCTAAGGGCTATGATATCATGTCATGACCGACGTCGTCCGAACGTGTATGCTACACAAGGACGATAATGGCATGCCATGCCCGACCTCATTCAACCATGTGTGCTGCCAAAGGGCCATGTGGGCATGCCACACCCTACCTGGTCCAATGGTGTGTTTAGTACAAGGGCAATGATGGCATGCCACGCCCGACGTAATCCGGCTGTGGGTGCTTCCCAAGGGCCATGCAAGCATGTCGCACCTAACGTCGTTCTATCGTGTGTGTTGTCCAAGGGCGATGATAACATGGCACGCCTGACATCATCCGATCGTGCATGCTTTATAAGGGCGATGATAACATACCACACCCAACATAGTCCGACCGTGTATGCTGTCAAAGGGCAATGACGACATTTAACGCCCGATGTCGTCCAACTATTCATGCTGCCCAAGGTTTATTATAGCATTGCCAAGCCCGATGTCGCTCGATCGTGTGTCATATCCATGGGCAATGATAAAATGTTATGCTAGACATTGTTCGACCGTGTATTCGGTCCAAGGTAGATGATGACTTGCCACGCGCCACATCATATGACCCTGTGTATGCTTCGCTAGGGCGATGATGTCTTGGTACGTCTGACGCAGTCCGGCCGTGTGTGTTGTCCAAGGGACATTATGGCATGCATTGCTCGACGTTGTCCAACAGTGTAAGTTGTCCAAGGGCGATGATATCATCCCACGCCCGACGTCGTCCCACCATGTGTGTTTTCAAAGGCCGAAGATGGCATGTCAGGCCTAACGGCGTCAGACAACATGTGCTACCCAATGGCGATGATTGCATGCAACGCTCGACATTGTCTGATAGTGTGGGCAAAATTAAGGGAAAAATATTAAATGGGATAAAATATTTTTCTCATTAAATTGATTATCTGACGTTAAACTATAAATTTTGATATGTGTTACACAGGTATTTCGAACAAAAAAAACTATTTTCTGTTATAAGATTCATAGCAATAAAAAATTACAGTTTTCTTGAAAATTATGGGAAATTAAAACTTGAATGGGTTAAAACACGTTTTTTTGATAATTGACTTGTCCCAACCGCCTTTGAGGGTTTGCTTTCACCAGATCTCAAAAAAACAACAAAATAGAGAAAAAAATGCCTCAATCGGACATGTGAGTCAAAAGTTATGGCTTTTTGTAATTTCACATATTTACAACCACTTTTTTTGTGTTTCAATCTTTTATTTGGTTAAACTTTAAATGATTGAAACTTTGGGTAGAATATCTGTTTTACGCAAAAAAAAAATAATTATTCTGCATATTTTTTAGATCTACGTGGTCATATCCTTCATTTTGTTTTGCTTTTTTTTAAAAAAAATATTATTAAATTTGTATTTATCTATTATAATATAAATGTTAATTAGAAAGCTAATATTCTTCACGCCTTATTAAGATTAAAATGAAAGACTAGTACAATAAGATGGGAAAATCAAGAAGCTATATTAGAAAAGTACGAATGATACAACCATGATCGATAATGGCATGCCACGCATGACGTAGTTCTACCGTGTGTGCTGCCCCAGGGTAATGATGGCATCTAACGCCCGTTGTGATCCGAACGTGTGTGCTACCCAATTGCGATGATAGTATGCCATGTCCTATGTTGTATGACTGTCTCTTCTATCCAAGGGAAATGATGGCATGCCACGCCTGACGTCCTTCAATCGTGTATGCTTTCCACGGGCGATTATGGCAATCCACGCCCAACGTCATTTGACTGTGTGTGCTTCCAAAGGGCTATGATTGCATGTCACGCCCGACGTCGTTCGGACGTGTGTGATTTACAAGGGAGATAATGGCATGCCACGCCCGACCTCATCCGACCATGTGTGCTTCCCATGGGCCATGCAGACATGAGAGATGATGGCATGTCACGCCCGACGTAGTCTCTCCTTGTCTATGTTGTCCAAGGGCAATGATGGAATGCCGCTCCCAAAGTAGTTCGACCGTGTATGTTGTCCAAGGGAGATGATGGCGTGTCACGCTCGACGTCGTCCCACTGTGTGTGCAGTCCAAGGACGAAGATTGCATGTCATGCTCAACATTCTCAAACCACGTGTGCCGCACAAAGTAGATGATGGCATGCCATGCCTCACATCATACGACCTTGTATGCTGCCCAAGGTCCATCCAGACATGACATGACCGACATCTTTCAATCATGTGTGCTCTTCAAGAACATTGATAACATACCACGCCCAACATCGTCCGATCATGTATGCTTTTCAAGGGAGATGATGCCATGCTAAGCAAGACGTCGTTCGACCATGTGTGCATACCAAGGGCGATGATGACAGTGCCATGGTCGATGTCGTCCGACCATGTATGCTGCCCAAGGGACATCATGTCATGCCATGCCCGACGTAGTCTGATCATGTGTGCTGTCCAATTAGAATGATGGCAATTCAATGGACGATGTCGTCTCACCGTGTCTGCTAACCATGGGTGATGATAACATGACACGCCTGATGTCATAGGACCATCTGTGTTATCCAAGGGCAATGATGGCATGCCACGCCCGACGTAGTTCGACCGTGTATGCTGCCCAAGGGCAATGATGCCATACCACGCCTGACTTCATCTGATTCTAGCTGTTTCCCAAGGGAAATGATGGCACGGCATGCTTGACATCGTCTGATACGGTATGATGTCCAAGGGCGATGATGGAATGCCACACACGACATCGTTTGACCCTGTTTCTATTTTCCAATTACGATGATGGAATGCCACGCCCAATATCCTCTGACTGTGTGTTCATTCAAAGGGAGAAATTCACATGCCACGCTCGACGTAGTCCAACCATATATGTTGTTCAAGGGCGATTATGGCATGCCATGCCCGACATCGTCAGACTTGGTATTCTTTCCAAGGGCGATGATGGCATGCCACACCTGACGTTTTCTGACCATGTGCGCTTCCCAAGGGCGATGATGGAATGTCATTCCTAAAGATGTCCGAACGTGTGTGCTGCACGAGGCGATAATGGCACGCAATGCCCGATGTCATTCGATTGCATGTGCAGCCCAAGGGCCATGTGGGCATGTAACGCCCTACGTGGTCGAATCATGTGTTCAGTCATAGGGCGATGATAATATGCCACGCCCGATTTCATCGGATCGTGTATGCTTTCCAAGGGTGTTGATGGGATGCCACGCCCGGCATTGCCCAACGGTGTGTGCTTTCCAAGGGAGATTGGCATGCCACGCCCGACATAGTCCGATCTCGTAGGCTGTCAAAGGGAGATGATGACATGCCACGGTCTACGTCATCCAACCGTGTGTGTTGTCTAAGAGAAACGATGGAATCTAACGCCCGATGTAGTTCAACCTGTGTGCTGCATAAGGACAATAATAGCATGTCACACACGACGTAAACTATCTGTGTGTGTAGTCAAAAGGCGATGATGGCATGCCACGTCGACTTTGTCATACCATTTATGTTATCCAAAGGGCAATGATGACATTTGATGCCCGACGTCGTCCAACCGTGTATGCTACCCAAGGGCAATGATAGCATTGGCATACGCTGTCTGACCATGTGTGCTGGCCAAGGGCCACTATGGCATGCAACACCAGAAGTTATTCGACTGGGTGTGATGGCCAAGGTCCATGAGGGCATGCCATGCAAGATGTCGTCCGACCACATGTGCTGCACAATTGCAATGATGGATTGCCACGTCCGACATTATTTCACCATGTGTGCTACCCTAGGGCTATGCGGACATGCCACGCTTTATGTCGTCTAGTCGCATGTGCTGCCTAATAGAGATAATTGCATGCCACGCACGACATCATATGTTTGTGTGTGCTACCCAAAGTCTATGCGGGCATGCTACGCTTGACGTCGTCCGTCAATGTGTGTAGTCTAAAGGCGATGAGACATGTCATGTAGTCGTTGTCCTACCATGTGTTCTTTCCAAAGGGAAATATTGGATGGCATTAAACGCCCTACTTTTTCCGACCATGTTTGCTGCCCAAGGGAGATTCTAACATTACCACACCTAACGTCGTCTGAGCGTATGTGCAGTCCAAAGGCAATGATAAACTGTCACTCCCGACTTCCTTCAACCGTGTATGCTTTCCAAGGGCGATGAATGCAAGCCATGCGTGACATCGTCTATCCCTGTGTATGTTTTCCAAGGGTGATGATGGCATGAGACGCCTGATGTCATCCCACCATGTGTGTTGTCCAAGGGCGATGATGGCATGTCACGCCTGACGTCGTCCAACTGAGTTTGCTGCCCAATGGAGATGATGGTATGCCACTTCTGACTGTATGTGCTGTCGAATGGCGATGATGACATGCCACGCCCAACCTCATCTAACCATTTGTAGTTGTCCGATCGTGTGTCCTCTCAAATGGCAAAGATAACATGTCATGTCCTACGTCATCTGACCATGTGTACATTCCAAGAGCGATGAATGCATTGCCATGACCGACATTGAACGATCATGTGTCCTTGACAAAGGCCATGATGGCATGCAACGCTTGAGGTAGTCCAACCGTGTATGCTGTGTATGGGCAATGATGGCTTTCCATGCCCATCGTCGTCCCACAGTGTGTGCTTTTCAAGGGCAAAGATTGCATGTCACGCCCAATGTCGTCCGACCGTGTGTGTTTCCCAATGGTGAAGATGGCATTCCACGCCCGACGTCATCTAACCGTGTGTGCCGCCTAAGGTCCATACGGGCATGCCACGCCTGACGTTGTCCAATCGTGTGTGCATTTCAAGGGCGATGATAACATGTTACGCCTTATGTCATTCAATCTTGTATGCTTCCAAGGTAGATGATAACATGACACACCCGACGTAGTCCAACTGTTCATGCTGTCCAAAGGAAATGATGGCAATTAACGCTTGACATCGTCTGACCTTTTGTGCTTCCCAAGGGTTATTATAGCATCGCTACGCCAAACATAGAGCAATCGTGTGTGCTTTCCAAGGGCGATGATGACATGATATGCCCGACGTCTTCCAATCGTGTATGTTGTCCAAGGGAGATGATGGCATGCCACGACCGGCATCATTGACCCTGTGTATACTTCCTAAGGGAGAAGATGGCCTACCACGCCCTACGTAGTCCTACCGTGTGTGTTGTCCAAGGGACATGATGGCATGCAACGCTAAACTTCATCTAACTATGTGTGTAGTCCAAGAGCGATGATGGCATGCCACACCCGAAGTTTTCCCATCGTGTTTTCTATCCAAGGGAAAAGATGGCATTTGACGCCTGATGTCGTCCGACTGTGTGTGCTGCCCAATGCCGATGATGGTATGCCATTCTCGACATTGTCCGACCATGTGTACACAATTAAGGGAAATGTTAAATTGAACGGGATAAAACATTTTAATCATAAAATATGTTATCTAACATTAAACTTGAAATTCTCAGATGTTTTACCAAGGTATTTCGAACTCAAAAATCTATGTTCTTTTATCAGATTCATAGCAATAAAGAATAACTATTTTTTTTAAAATTGGGGAAATTCAAAATTAAATGGTCTAAAAGATGTTTTTTGGAAAATTTACTCGTCCAAATAGCCTATGGAGATTTGTTTGGTAGATCTAAAAAAATAACCATACTGAGATAAAAATTTACGTCAATCGATCATCCGAGTCAAAAGTTTTTGCCGCTTGAAATTTCACAAATTTACAACTACTTTTTTTGAGCTTCAATCTCTGATTTAGTGAAACTTCAAAAGATTGAAACTTTTGGCTCGAATATCCGTTTGACACAATTTTGTTTTCATTCTGCATATTTTTTAGATATACTTTGTCATATCCATAATTTGGTGTAATTTTTCTAATAAAGTAATAATAAATCTTTATTTATATAGAATAATATTAATGTAAAACTAGAAAAGTAATATGCTTCGTGCTGTATTAAGTTAAAAATTAAAGACTACTACAACACGATGGGAAAATCTAGAAGATATATTGGATTAGTTAAAATGCGATAACCATGATCAATAATGGCATGCCACGCGCGGAATATTTCGATCGTCTGTGCTGCCCCAAGGAAATGGTCATCTAACGCCCGACGTCGTCCAACCGTGTGTGCTGCCCAAGGGCCATAATGGTATGCCTCACCTAACTTTCTCCAACCGTATATGCTGTCCAAGTGCGATGATGGCATACCACGCCGAAGTCGTCCCACCGTGTGTAATGTCCAAGGGCAAAGATGGCATGTCACGCCTCACGTCATCCGACCGCTTGTGCTTTCCAATAGTGATGATGGCATAGAACGCACGATCTCGCCCCACCATGTATGTTGTCCAAAGACAATGATTGCATCCCACACCTAACGTCATCCAACCATGTGTGGCGCCCAAGGGTCATTCGGGCATGCCACGCCTGACATTGTATGATTGTTTGTGATTTCCAAGGGCAATGATAACATGTACCGCCCGACATTGTCCCATCGTGTATACTTTCCAATGGTAATAATAACATGTCACAACTAACATAGTTTTGCAATGTATATTGTCCAAGTGCAATGACCACATTTAACGCCCGTTGCCGTCCAATTGTATGTGCTGCCCTAGGGTGATTATAGCATTGCCAAGGCTGATATAGTCCAATCGTGTGTGCTTTCCAAGAGAGATGATATCATGTAATTCCTTACATCATCCAACTTTGTATTCTATCCAAGGGCGATGATTACATTATATGCTCGACAACGTGCGACCCTGTGTATGCTTTCTAAGGGCGATGAATTCCTGCAACGCCTGACGTTGTCCAACCGTGTGTATGTTGTCCAATTAAAATGATTGCATGCCGTGCGTGACATCATCCTACCGTATTTTCATTCCAAGGGCGGTGATGTAATAACACGCCCAATGTAGTTCTACTGTATATGCTATCCAAGGGAGATGATAGCATGTCACGCCGTGTGTGCAGTCCAAGGTCAATGATAACATGCCACGCCTAACGTTCTCCAACCGTTTATGCTGTCCAACTACGATGATGGCATACCACGTCGAAGTCATCCCACAGTGTGTAATATCCAAGGTCAAAGATGGAATGTCACGCCCGACATCATCCGACCGAGTGTGCTTCCCAATGGCGATGATGGCAGAGCATGGACGATGTCGTGCCGCCATGTAGTTTGTCCAAAGGCGATGATGGCATCCTATGCCTTATGTCATCCAACCATGTGTGCTGCCCAAGGGACATGCGGGCATGCCACACCCAACATCCTTCGATCGTGTGTGATGTCTAAGGGCGATGAGAACATGTAACGCCCGACATCGTCCAATCCTATATTCTTTCCAAGGGAGATGATAACATCTCACACCCGATATAGTACGACCATGTATATTGTCCAAGGGCAATGATCACATTTAACGCCCATCATCGTCGGACTGTGTCTACTGCCCAAGGGCGATTATAAGATTGCCAAGGCTGACGTAGTTCGATCATGTGGGATGTCCTAGGGAGATTATATCATTTCATTCCTGACGTCGTCTAACCGTGTGTTCTATCCATGGGCGATGATAACATTCCATGACCATGTATGCTTTCCAAGGGCGATGAATGCCTTTACGCCTGACGTAGTCCGACTGTGTGTGCTGTGCAAGGGCCATGATGGCATGCCATGCTTGACGTAGTCTTACCATGCAAGTTATCCTAAGCAATTATGATATGCCACACTCAATGTTTTACCACCGTCTGTGCTATCAAAAGTCGAAGATGGCATGTCAAACATGACGTTGTTCGACCGCGTGTGCTGCCCAATTGTGATTATGAAATGCAATGCCTTGCGTCGTCCCACATCAGGGGCTTCCTGCGGCGATAATGGTAAGCCATGCCCGACTTCATCTTATCGTGTGTGATTCCTAGGGGCCATAAGAGCATGCCACGCCCGACTTCATCCGATTGCGTGTGTTATGAAAGGGCGATGATAACATGCCACGCACGACGTGTCCAAACCTATGTATGTTGTCCAACGGCGATGATGTCCTACCACGCCCAACCTCTTCCACCCATATGTGCTGGACAAGGTCCATGATGGCATGCCACGCCTGACATAGTCTGATCGTGTATGTTGTCCAAGGGCGATGATGGCATGCCATGCCCGACATTGTCCCACCGTATGTGTGTTCCAAGGGTCAAGATGGCATGACACGGCCGACGTCATCCAACCACATGTGCTTCCCAATGGCGATGATGGCATTCCAAGCCCGGCGTCATCCGACTGTGTGTGCTGCCCAATGGCCATGCGAGCATGCCACGCCCGACATTGTTCGTCTGTGTGTGCAATCCAATGGTGATGATGGCATGCCATGTCGACGTCGTCCGACTTTGTGTGCTGTCAAAAGGGCAATGATGGTATTAAACGTCATACATAGTCCGACCGTGTGTGCTGCCCAATGGCAATGATAGCATCACAACGCCCAACATTATGAGAATGCGTATGCATTTCAAAGGCGATGATAATATCCCACACCCGACGGTTTTTGGTCGTGTATACTTTCCTAGGGTGATGATGGCATGCCACGCCCCACGTAGTGTGTCCTTGTCTATGTTGTCCAAGGGCAATAATGGCATGCCATGCCCGAAGTAGTTCGACCGTTTATGTTGTCCAAGGGCAATGATGGCATGTCACGCCCGATGTCGTCACACTGTTTGTGCAGTCCAAGGGCGAAGATTGCATGTCATGCTCATCATTGTCCAACTGCGTGTGCCGCACAATGTAGATGATGGTATGCCATACCTGACATCGTACAACCATGTTTGCTGCCCAAGGTGCATGCCGGCATGACATTCTCGACATCATTCAATCGTGTGTGCTCTTCAAGATTATTGATAACATACCACGCCCATTATCGTCCCACCGTGTATGCTTTCCAAGGGCGATGATGGCATGCCACGCTTGACGTCGTTCGACTGTGTGTGAAATCCAAGTGACATGATGACATTGCCATGGTCGACGTCATCCGACCATGTATGCTGCCCAAGGGACATCATGTCATGCCTTGCCTGACGTAGTCCGATCGTTTGTGCTGTCCAAGTGTGACTATGGCATTGCCACGGACGACGTCGTCTCGCCTTGTCTGCTAACCATGGGTGATGATAACATGACACGCCTGATGTCGTACGACCATCTGTGTTGTCCAAGGGCAATGATGGCATGCCACACCCGACGTAGTTCGACCGTGTATGCTGCCCAAGGGAAGTGATTCCATGCCACACCAGACTTTGTCTGACTCTGGTATTTCCCAAGGGCAATAATGGCATGGCATGCTTGACGTCGTTTGACACGGTAAGCTGTCCAAGGGCAATGTGGCATTCCACGCCCGACATCGTCTGACCCTGTTTATGCTGTCCTATTGCGATGATGGAATGCCACGCCCGATATCCTCCGACTGTGTGTTCATTCCAAGGGAGAATATCACATGCCACGCTCGACGTAGTCCAACCATGTATGTGGTTCAAGGGAGAGTATGGCAAGCCAAGCCAAACATCGTCTCACTGGGTATTCTTTCTAAGGGCGATGATGGCATGCCACGCCCGACGTCGTCTGCCCAAGGGCTATGATAACATGTCATTCCTGACGTTGTCCGAACGCGTGTGCTGCACGAGGCGATAAATGGCATGCCACACCTGACGTCATTCGACCATGTGTGATGCTAAGGGCCATGTGGACATGTAACGCCCTACGTGGTCCAATTACGTGTTCACTCATAGGGCGATGATAATATGCCACGCCCGATGTCATCGGATCGTGTATGCTTTCCAAGGGTGTTGATGGGATGCCACGCCCGATATTACCCGACGTTGTGTGCATCCCTAAGGGAGATCATGGCATGCCACGCCTGACATAGTTTGATCATGTAAGCTGTCAAAGGGCGATGATGGCATGCAACGATCGAAGTCATCCGAACGTGTGTGTTGTCTAACAGCAATGATGGCATCTACTGCCCGACGTTGTTCAACCGAGTGTGCTACACAAGGACAATAATGTCATTTCACAAACGACGTAGACTATAGATGTGTGTAGTCAAAAAGAGGAGATGGCATGCCACGTCGACGTCGTCCTACCATTTGTGTTGTCTAAAGGGAAATGATAACATGTGATGCCCGACGTCGTCCAACCGTGTATGCTACCCATGGGTGATGATAGCATTGGCAATTGTTGTCTAACCGTGTGCTGGCCAAGGGACACGATGATATGCCACGCAGACGTCGTTCGATCGGATGAGCTAGCCAAAGTCCAGGAGGGCATGCCACGCGAGATGTCATCCAACTGCGTGTGCTGCACAATTGCGATGATAGATTGCCAAGTCCGATGTCATTAGACCGTGTGTGCTTCCCAAGGGCCATGGTGGCATGTCACGCCTGACGTCGTCCGATCATGTCAGCTTTCAAAGGGCGATGATAACATGTTACGCCCAATGCCGTTTGATCGCATGTGCTTCCTAATGGAGATAATGGCATGCAACGCACAATATCATCCGTTCGTGTGTGCTACCCAAGGGCTATGCGGCATGCCACGCTTGATGTCGTTCGTCCATGTGTGCAGTCCAAACTCGATGAGACATGCCATGTCGTCGTTGTCCTACCATTTGTTCTTACCAAAGGTAAATATTGGATGGCATTAAACGCCCTACTTTTTCCGACCACGTGTGCTACCCAAGGGAGATTCTAACATTACCACACCCAACGTCGTGTGAGCTTGTGTGTAGTCCAAAGGCAATCATAAAATGTCACTCCCGACTTCGTCTGACACTGTATGCTTTCCAAGGGCGGTGATGACAAGCCATGCTCGACATTGTCTATCCCTGTGTATGTTGTCCAAGGGTGATGATCGCATGTCACGCCTGACGTGATCCGACTGCGTATATTGCCCAATAGAGATGATGGTATGCCACTTCTGACCGTATGTGCTGTCGAATGGCAAAGATGGCATGCCACGCCTGACGTCATCTAACCATTTGTGCTGCCAAAGAGCCATGGGGTCATTCCATACCTGAAGTCGTCAGATCGTGTGTGCTCTGAAATGGCAAAGATAACATGTCACGTCTAATATCATCTGAACGTGTCTACATTCCAAGAGCAATAATTGCATTGCCAGGACCGACATTGTCTTATCGTGTGTCCTGGACAAAGGCCATGATGGCATGCCACACCTGACATAGTCCAATCGTGTAGGCTATCTATGGGCGATGATGGCTTGATAGTCCTAATGTCGTCCCACCGTGTGTGCTGTCCAAGGGCAAAGATGGCATGTCATGCCCAACGTCATCCTACTGTGTGTGCTTCCCTATGGTGAAGATGGCATTCCACGCCCGACGTCATTTGACAGTGTGTGCCGCCCAAGGTCCATACGGGCATGCCACGCCCGACGTTTTCCAATAGTGTGTGCATTCCCAGGAAGATGATAACATGTTACGCCTGACGTTGTTCGATCGTGTATGCTTCCAAGGTAGATGATAACATGACACAACCGTCGTAGTCCAACCGTTTATGCTGTCCAAGGATATGATGGCATTTATCGCCAACCGACGTCCGACCGTGTGTGGTGCCAAAGCGATTATAGCATTACCATGCCCAACATCATCTGACCGTATATGCAGTCCAAGGGTGATGATAACATGCAAAGCCAAACATCGTCCGAATGGGTATGTTGTCCAAGGGCGATGATGGTATGCCAAGCCCGACATTATTGGACCTTGTCAATGTTGTTCAAGGGAGATAATGGCCTTCCACGCACGATGTCGTTCGATCGTGTGTTCTGGCCAAGGTCCAGGATGGAATGCCTCACCTTATGTTCTCCAACTGTATATGGTGTCCAAGTGCGATGATGTCATACCTCACCGAAGTCGTCCCACCGTGAGTGCTGTCGAAGGGCAAAGATGGCATGTCACGCCCGACGTCATCCGACCGCTTGTGCTTCCCAATGGCGATGATGGAATAGAATGCACGATCTCGTCCCACCATGTATGTTGTACAATGGCGATGATGGCATCCCATTCCTGACGTCATCCAACCATGTGTGCCGCCCAAGGGCCATGCAGGCATGCCACGCCCAACATCGTACGATCGTTTGTGATTTCCAAGGGCAATGATAACCTGTAATGCCTGACATCGTTTGATCGTGTATACTTTACAAGGGTGATAATAACATGTCACACCCGATATAGTCCGACCATGTATATTGTCCAAGTGCAATGATCACATTTAACGCCCGTCATCGTCAGACTGTATGTGCTGCCCAAGGGCGTTATAGCACTAGAAAGGCTGACGTAGTCCGATTGTGTGTGCTGTCCAAGGGAGAAGATAACATGTCATTCCTGATGTCGTCCAACTGTGTATTCTATTCAAAGGCGATGATTACATTATATGCTCTACATTGTGAAACCCTGTGTATTCTTCCTAAGGGCGACGAAGGCCTGCCACGCCTGCCGTATTTCGAACATGTGTATGTTTTCCAATTGCGATGATGGCATTACATGCCTGACATCATCGGACCATGTGTTCATTACAAGGGCAATGATGGCATGCCACGCCCGACATAGTTCTACCATATATGGTATCCAAGGGCAATGAAAGCATGCCACGGCCGACGCTGTCCATTGGTGTGTGCAATCCAAAGGCGATAAGGGCATGCCATGTCGACGTCATTTGATCGTGTGAACTCTCCAAAAGGTAATGATGGCATTTAATGCCCGGCGAAGTCCGACTGTGAGTGGTGCCCAAGGGAGATGATACCATTGCCATTCCCAACGTCGTCCGACGGTGTGTGCAGTCCATGGTCGATGATAACATGCGACGCTCAACATCGTACGACTGTGTATGTTGTCCAAGGGCGATGATGGTATGCCACATCCGACGTTATTCGACCCTGTCTATATTGTTCAATGGCGATGATTGACTGCCACGCCCGACGTCGTATGACCGTTTGTTCTGGACAAGAGCCGTGATGGTATGCCTCGCCTGACATTCTCCAACCGTATATGTTGTCCAAGTGTGATTATGGAATACCAATCCAAAGTCGTTGCACCGTGTGTGTTGTCCAAGGGCAAAGACGGCATGTCACGCCTGACATCATCCGATTGCGTGTGCTTCCTAATTGCGAGGATCGCATAGCACGCAATCTCGTCCCAGCACGTATGTTGTCCGAAGGAGATAATGGCATCCCACGCCGGATGCCATCCAACCATGTCTGCTGCCGAAGGGACATGCGGGCATGCCACGCCCCGACATCTTCCGATCGTATGTGATGTCCAAGGGTGATGATAACATGTAATGCCCGACATCCTCAAATCGTGTATTCTTTCCAAGGGAGATGATAACATCTCACACCCGATATAGTACAACCATGCATATTGTCCAAGGGCAATAATCACATTTAACGCCTATCGTCGTCTGACTGTGTGTACTACCCAAGGGCGATTATAATATTGCCAAGGCTGACGTAGTCCGATCATGTGGGCTGTCCTACGGAGATGATATCATTTCATTCCTGACGTCGTTCGACCGTGTATTCTATCCAAGGGCGATGATAACATTCCATGACCATGTATGCTTCCCAAGGGCGATAATTGCCTTCCATGCCTGACGCAGTCGGACCGTGTGTGCGGTGCAAGGGCCATGATGGCCTTCCATGCTCAACATAGTCTTACCATGTAAGCTATCCAAAGGCAATTATGATATGCCACACTCAATGTTTTACCACCGTGTGTGCTATCAAAAGTCGAAGATTGCATGTCAAACATGACGTTGTTGGACTGCTTGTGCTGCCCAATTGTGATTATGGAATGTCATGCCTTGCGTCGTCCCAAGGCATGTGCTTCCTAACGTCATTAATGGTAAGCTACGCCCGACTTCATCTTATTGTGAGTGATTCCTAGGGGACATATGAGCATGCCACGCCCGACTTCATCCGATTACGTGTGTTGTCAAATTATGATGATAACATGCCACAACCGATGTCATCTAATTATGAATGCTTTACTAGGGCGATGATGGCAAGGCACGCCTAACGTCATTCAATCGTGTGTGGATTGAATGAACAATGATGGCATTGTAATGGCTGACATCGTGTTACCATGTGTGCTTGCCAAGAGCAATGATGGAATGCCACACCTGACGTATTTTGACCGTGTATGTCGTTAAAGAGCGATAATGGCATGCCACGGCCGACACCGTTCACCATGTGTGCTGTACAAGGGCAAAGATGACATGTCATGTCCGACATCGTCTGACGACGAGTGCTGCCCAATGGGAATGATGGTGTGCTATGCCCAACGTCATTCGACCGTGTGTGCTTCTCAAGGGCCATGTTTGCATGTAATGCACTACGTTGTCCAATCATGTGTTCACTCATAGGGAGATGATAATATGCCATGAGCCACATCGCTTGATCGTGTATTCTTTCCAAGGGAGATGATAAAATGTCGCACTCGATGTAGCCCGACCAGGTATATTGTGCAAGGGCAATGATTACATTTAATGCCCGTCGTTGTCCAACTGTGTGTGCTGCCCAAGGGCGATTATTTCATTGCCAAGGCTGACGTAGTCCGATCATGTATGCTATCTAAGGGAGATGATATCATGTCATTCATGATGTCATTCCACCGTAATATTCGATCCAAGGCCGATGATAACATTCAATGACTATTTATTCTTCCCAAGGGCGATGAATGCCTACCATGCCTGACGTAGTCCGACCATGTGTGTTGTGCAAGGGTCATGATGTCATGCCACGCTCGACATCGTTTGACCATGTAGGTTGTCCAAAAGGCGATGATGGAAAGTCAAAACCAACGTTGTTCGACCCTCTATGCTTCTAAGGGCTATGATATCATGTCATGACTAACGTTGTTCGAACGTGTGTGCTACACAAGGACGATAATGGCATGCCATGCCCGACCTCATTAAACCATGTGTGCTGCCAAAGGGCCATGTGGGCATACCACACCCTACCTGGTCCAATGGTGTGTTTAGTACAAGGGCGATGATGGCATGCCACGCCCGACGTAATCCGACTGTGGGTGCTTCCCAAGGGCCATGCAAGTATGTCGCACCCAACGTCGTTCTAACGTGTGTGTTTTCCAAGGGTGATGATAACATGGCACGCCTGACATCATCCGATCGTGCATGCTTTTCAAGGGCGATGATAACATACAACACCCACCCAACGTAGTCCGACCGTGTATGTTGTCAAAGGGCAATGACGACATTTAACGCCCGATGTCGTCCAACTGTTTGTGCTGCCCAAGGTTTATTATAGCATTTCCAAGCCCGATGTTGCTCGATCGTGTGTGATATCCATGGGCAATGATAAAATGTTATGCTAGACATTGTCCGACCGTGTATTCGGTCCAAGGTAGATGATGACTTGCCACGCGCCACATCATATGATCCTGTGTATGCTTCGAAAGGGCGATGATGGCTTGGTACGTCTGACGTAGTCCGGCCGTGTGTGTTGTCAAAGGGCCATTATGGCATGCCACGCTCGACGTTGTCCGACAGTGTAAGTTGTCCAGGGGCGATGATATCATCCCACGCCCGACGTCGTCCCACCATGTGTGTTTTCAAAGGCCGAAGATGGCATGTCAGGCCTAACGGCGTCAGACAACATGTGCTACCCAATGGCGATAATTGCATGCAACGCTCGACATTGTCTGATAGTGTGGGCAAAATTAAGGGAAACATATTAAATGGGATAAAATATTTTTCTCATTAAATTGATTATCTGACGTTAAACTATAAACTTTGATATGTGTTACAGAGGTATTTCGAACACGAAAATCTATTTTCTGTTATAAGATTCATAGCTATAAAGAAATACAGTTTTCTTGAAAATTAGGGGAAATTAAAACTTGAATGGGTTAAAACACGTTTTTTTAATAATTGACTTGTCCCAACCGCCTTTGAGGGTTTGCTTTCACAGATCTCAAAAAAACAACAAAATAGAGAAAAAAATGCCTCAATCGGACATGTGAGTCAAAAGTTGTGGCTTTTTGTAATTTCACATATTTACAACCACTTTTTTTGTGTTTCAATCTTTTATTTGGTTAAACTTGAAATGATTGAAACTTTGGGTAGAATATCTGTTTTACGCAAAAAAAAATAATTATTCTGCATATTTTTTAGATCTACGTGGTCATATCCTTCATTTTGTTTTGCTTTTTTTTTAAAAAAATATTATTAAATTTTTATTTATCTATTATAATATAAATGTTAATTAGAAAACTATTATTCTTCACGCCTTATTAAGATTAAAATGAAAGACTAGTACAATAAGATGGGAAAATCAAAAAGCTATATTAGAAAACTATGAATGATACAACCATGATCGATAATGGCATGCCACGCATGACGTAGTTCTACCGTGTGTGCTGCCCCAGGGTAATGATGGCATCTAACGCCCGTTGTGATCCGAACGTGTGTGCTACCCAATGGCGATGATGGTATGCAATGTCCTATGTTGTACGACTGTCTCTTTTATCCAAGGGAAATGATGGCATGCCACGCCTGACGTCCTTCAATCGTGTATGCTTTCCACGGGCGATTATGGCAATCCACGCCCAACGTCATCCGACTGTGTGCTTCCAAAGGGCTATGATTGCATGTCACATCCGACGTCATCCGGACGTGTGTGATTTACAAGAGAGATAATGGCATGCCACGCCCGACGTAGTCTCTCCTTGTCTATGTTTTCCAAGGGCAATGATGGCATGCCGCGCCCAAAGTAGTTCGACCGTGTATGTTATCCAAGGGCGATGATGGCATGTCACGCTCGACGTAGTCCCACTCTGTGTGTAGTCCAAGGGCGAAGATTGCATGTCATGCTCAACATTGTCAAACCACGTGTGCCGCACAAAGTAGATGATGGCATGCCACGCCTCACATCATACGACCATGTATGCTGCCCAAGGTCCATCCAGACATGACATGCCCGACATCTTTCAATCATGTGTGCTCTTCAAGAACATTGATAACATACCACGCCCAACATCGTCCGATCATGTATGCTTTTCAAGGGAGATGATGCCATGCTAAGCGTGACATCGTTCGACCTTGTGTGCATACAAAGGGCGATGATGACAGTGCCATGGTCGATGTCGTTTGACCATGTATGCTGCCCAAGGGACATCATGTCATGCCATGCCCGACGTAGTCTGATCGTGTGTGCTGTCCAATTAGGATGATGGCAATTCAATGGACGTTGTCGTCTCACCGTGTCTGCTAACCATGGGTGATGATAACATGACACGCCTGATGTCGTACGACCATCTGTGTTATCCAAGGGCAATGATGGCATGCCACGCCCGACGTAGTTCGAATGTGTATGCTGCCCAAGGGCAATGATGCCATACCACGCCTGACTTCGTCTGACTCTAGGTGTTTCCCAAGGGAAATGATGGCACGGCATGCTTGACATCGTCTGATACGGTATGATGTCCAAGGGCGATGATGGAATGCAACACCCGACATCGTTTGACCCTGTTTCTATTTTCCAATTACGATGATGGAATTCCACGCCCAATATCCTCTGACTGTGTGTTCATTCAAAGGGAGAAAATCACATGCCACGCTCGACGTAGTCCAACCATATATGTTGTTCAAGGGCGATTATGGCATGCCATGCCCGACATCGTCAGACTTGGTATTCTTTCCAAGGGCGATGATGGCATGCCACACCTGACGTTTTCTGACCATGTGCGCTTCCCAAGGGCGATGATGGAATGTCATTCCTAAAGATGTCCGAACGTGTGTGCTGCACGAGGCGATAATGGCACGCAACGCCCGATGTCATTCGATTGCATGTGCAGCCCAAGGGCCATGTGGGCATGTAACGCCCTACGTGGTCGAATCATGTGTTCAGTCATAGGGCGATGATAATATGCCACGCCCGATTTCATCGGATCGTGTATGCTTTCCAAGGGTGTTGATGGGATGCCACGCCCGGCATTGCCCAACGGTGTGTGCTTTCCAAGGGAGATTGGCATGCCACGCCCGACATAGTCCGATCTCGTAGGGTGTCAAAGGGAGATGATGACATGCCACGGTCTACGTCATCCAACCGTGTGTGTTGTCTAAGAGAAACGATGGAATCTAACGCCCGATGTAGTTCAACCTGTGTGCTGCACAAGGACAATAATAGCATGTCACACACGACGTAAACTATCTGTGTGTGTAGTCAAAAGGCGATGATGGCATGCCACGTCGACTTTGTCATACCATTTATGTTGTCCAAAGGGCAATGATGACATTTGATGCCCGACATCGTCCAACCGTGTATGCTACCCAAGGGCAATGATAGCATTGGCATACGCCGTCTGACCATGTGTGCTGGCCAAGGGCCACTATGGCATGCCACACCAGAAGTTATTCGACTGGGTATGATGGCCAAGGTCCATGAGGGCATACCATGCGAGATGTCGTCCGACCACATGTGCTGCACAATTGCAATGATGGATTGCCACGTCCGACATTATTTCACCGTGTGTGCTACCCTAGGGCTATGGGGACATGCCACGCTTTATGTCGTCTAGTCGCATGTGCTGCCTAATAGAGATAATTGCATGCCACGCACGACATCATATGTTTGTGTGTGCTACCCAAAGTCTATGCGGGCATGCTACGCTTGACGTCGTCCGTCAATGTGGGTAGTCCAAAGGCGATGAGACATGTCATGTAGTCGTTGTCCTACCATGTGTTCTTTCCTAAGGGAAATATTGGATGGCATTAAACGCCCTACTTTTTCCGACCATGTTTGCTGCCCAAGGGAGATTCTAACATTACCACCTAACGTCGTCTGAGCGTATGTGCAGTCCAAAGGCAATGATAAACTGTCACTCCCGACTACCTTCGACCGTGTATGCTTTCCAAGGGCGATGAATGCAAGCCATGCGTGACATCGTCTATCCCTGTGTATGTTTTCCAAGAGTGATGATGGCATGAGACGCTTGATGTCATCCCACCATGTGTGTTGTCCAAGGGCGATGATGGCATGTCACGCCTGACGTCGTCCAACTGAGTTTGCTGCCCAATGGAGATGATGGTATGCCACTTCTGACTGTATGTGCTGCCGAATGGCGATGATGACATGCCACGCCCAACGTCATCTAACCATTTGTAGTTGTCCGATCGTGTGTGCTCTCAAATGGCAAAGATAACATGTCATGTCCTACGTCATCTGACCATGTGTACATTCCAAGAGCGATGATTGCATTGCCATGACCGACATTGAACGATCATGTGTCCTGGACAAAGGCCATGATGGCATGCAACGCCTGAGGTAGTCCAACCGTGTATGCTGTGTATGGGCAATGATGGCTTTCCATGCACGTCGTCGTCCCACTGTGTGTGCTTTTCGAGGGCAAAGATTGCATGTCACGCCCAACGTCGTCCGACCGTGTGTGTTTCCCAATGGTGAAGATGGCATTCCACGCCCGACGTCATCTAACCGTGTGTGCCGCCTAAGGTCCATACGGGCATGCCACGCCTGACGTTGTCCAATCGTGTGTGCATTTCAAGGGCGATGATAACATGTTACGCCTTATGTCGTTCGATCCTGTATGCTTCCAAGGTAGATGATATCATGACACACCCGACGTAGTCCAACTGTTCATGCTGTCCAAAGGAAATGATGGCAATTAACGCTTGACATCGTCTGACCTTTTGTGCTGCCCAAGGGTGATTATAGCATCGCTACGCCAAACATAGAGCAATCGTGTGTGCTTTCCAAGGGCGATGATGACATGATATGCCCGATGTCTTCCAATAGTGTATGTTGTCCAAGGGAGATGATGGCATGCCACGACCGGCATCATTGACCCTGTGTATACTTTCTAATGGAGAAGATGGCCTACCACACCCTACGTAGTCCTACCGTGTGTGTTGTCCAAGGGACATGATGGCATGCAACGCTAGACTTCATCTAACTATGTGTGTAGTCCAAGAGCGATGATTGCATGCCACACCCGAAGTTTTCCCATCGTGTTTTCTATCCAAGGGAAAAGATGGCATTTGACGCCTGATGTCGTCCGACTGCGTGTGCTGCCCAATGCCGATGATGGTATGCCATTCTCGACATTGTTCGACCATGTGTACACAATTAAGGGAAATGTTAAATTGAACGGGATAAAACATTTTAATCATAAAATATGTTATCTAACATTAAACTTGAAATTCTCAGATGTTTTACCAAGGTATTTCGAACTCAAAAATCTATGTTCTTTTATCAGATTCATAGCAATAAAGAATAACTATTTTTTAAAAAATTGGGGAAATTCAAAATTAAATGGTCTAAAAGATGTTTTTTGGAAAATTGACTCGTCCAAATAGCCTATGGAGATTTGTTTGGTAGATCTAAAAAAATAACCATACTGAGATAAAAATTTACGTCAATCGATCATCCGAGTCAAAAGTTTTGGCCGCTTGAAATTTCACAAATTTACAACTACTTTTTTTGAGCTTCAATCTCTGATTTAGTGAAACTTCAAAAGATTTAAACTTTTGGCTCGAATATCCGTTTGATGCAATTTTTTTTTCATTCTCCATATTTTTTAGATATACTTTGTCATATCCATAATTTGGTGTAATTTTTCTAATAAAGTAATAATAAATCTTTATTTATATAGAATAATATTAATGTAAAACTAGAAAAGTAATATGCTTCGTGCTGTATTAAGTTAAAAATTAAAGACTACTACAACACGATGGGAAAATCTAGAAGATATATTGGATTAGTTAAAATGCGATAACCATGATAAATAATGGCATGCCACGCGCGGAATATTTCGATCGTCTGTGCTGCCCCAAGGAAATGGTCATCTAACGCCCGACGTCGTCCAACCGTGTGTGCTGCCCAAGGGCCATAATGGTATGCCTCACCTAACTTTCTCCAACCGTATATGCTGTCCAAGTGCGATGATGGCATACTATGCCGAAGTCGTCCCACCGTGTGTAATGTCCAAGGGCAAAGATGGCATGTCACGCCTCACGTCATCCGACCGCTTGTGCTTTCCAATAGCGATGATGGCATAGAACGCATGATCTCGCCCCACCATATATGTTGTCCAAAGACAATGATTGCATCCCACACCTAACGTCATCCAACCATGTGTGGCGCCCAAGGGTCATGCGGGCATGCCACGCCCGACATTGTATGATTGTTTGTGATTTCCAAGGGCAATGATAACATGTACCGCCCGACATTGTCCCATCGTGTATACTTTCCAATGGTAATAATAACATGTCACAACTAACGTAGTTTTGCAATGTATATTGTCCAAGTGCAATGACCACATTTAACGCCCGTCGCCGTCCAATTGTATGTGCTGCCCTAGGGTGATTATAGCATTGCCAAGGCTGATATAGTCCAATCGTGTGTGATTTCTAAGAGAGATGATATCATGTAATTCCTTACATCACCCAACTGTGTATTCTATCCAAGGGCGATGATTACATTATATGCTCGACAACGTGCGACCCTGTGTATGCTTTCTAAGGGCGATGAATTCCTGCAACGCCTGACATAGTCCAACCGTGTGTATGTTGTCCAATTAAATGATTGCATGCCGTGCGTGACATCATCCTACCGTATTTTCATTCCAAGGGCGGTGATGGAATAACACGCCCAATGTAGTTCTACTGTATATGCTATCCAAGGGAGATGATAGCATGCCACGCCGTGTGTGCAGTCCAAGGTCAATGATAACATGCCACGCCTAACGTTCTCCAACCGTTTATGCTGTCCAACTACGATGATGGCATACCACGTCGAAGTCATCCCACAATGTGTAATATCCAAGGTCAAAGATGGAATGTCACGCCCGACATCATCCGACCGAGTGTGCTTCCCAATGGCGATGATGGCAGAGCATGGACGATGTCGTGCCGCCATGTAGTTTGTCCAAAGGCGATGATGGCATCCTATGCCTTATGTCATCCAACCATGTGTGCTGCCCAAGGGATATGCGGGTATGCCACACCCAACATCCTTCGATCGTGTGTGATGTCTAAGGGCGATGAGAACATGTAACGCCCGACATCGTCCAATCCTATATTCTTTCCAAGGGAGATGATAACATCTCACACCCGATATAGTACGACCATGTATATTGTCCAAGGGCAATGATCACATTTAACGCCCATCATCGTCGGACTGTGTGTACTGCCCAAGGGCAATTATAAGATTGCCAAGGCTGATGTAGTTCGATCATGTGGGCTGTCCTAGGGAGATTATATCATTTCATTCCTGACGTCGTCTAACCGTGTGTTCTATCCATGGGCGATGATAACATTCCATGACCATGTATGCTTTCCAAGGGCGATGAATGCCTTTACGCCTGACGTAGTCCGACTGTGTGTGCTGTGCAAGGGCCATGATGGCATGCCATGCTTGACGTAGTCTAACCATGTAAGTTATCCTAAGCAATTATGATATGCCACACTCAATGTTTTACCACCGTCTGTGCTATCCAAAGTCGAAGATGGAATGTCAAACATGACGTTGTTCGACCGCGTGTGCTGCCCAATTGTGATTATAAAATGCAATGCCTTGCGTCGTCCCACATCAGGTGCTTCCTGCGGCGATAATGGTAAGCCATGCCCGACTTCATCTTATCGTGTGTGATTCCTAGGGGCCATAAGAGCATGCCACGCCCGACTTCATCCGATTGCGTGTGTTATGAAAGGGCGATGATAACATGCCACGCACGACGTGTCCAAACCTATGTATGTTGTCCAACGGCGATGATGTCCTACCACGCCCAACCTCTTCCACCCATATGTGCTGGACAAGGTCCATGATGGCATGCCACGCCTGACATAGTCTGACCGTGTATGTTGTCCAAGGGCGATGATGGCATGCCATGCCCGACATTGTCCCACCGTATGTTTGTTCCAAGGGTCAAGATGGCATGACACGGCCGAAATCATCCAACCACATGTGCTTCCCAATGGCGATGATGGCATTCCAAGCCCGACGTCATCCGACTGTGTGTGCTGCCCAATGGCCATGCGAGCATGCCACGCCCGACATTGTTCGTCTGTGTGTGCAATCCAATGGTGATGATGGCATGCCATGTCGACGTCGTCCGACTTTGTGTGCTGTCAAAAGGGCAATGATGGTATTAAACGTCATACGTAGTCCGACCGTGTGTGCTGCCCAATGGCAATGATAGCATCACAACGCCCAACATTATGAGAATGTGTGTGCATTTTAAAGGCGATGATAATATCCCACACCCGACGGTTTTTGGTCGTGTATACTTTCCTAGGGTGATGATGGCATGCCACGCCCCACGTAGTGTGTCCTTGTCTATGTTGTCCAAGGGCAATAATGGCATGCCATGCCCGAAGTAGTTCGACCGTTTATGTTGTCCAAGGGCAATGATGGCATGTCACGCCCGATGTCGTCACACTGTTTGTGCAGTCCAAGGGCGAAGATTGCATGTCATGCTCATCATTGTCCAACTGCGTGTGCCGCACAATGTAGATGATGGTATGCCATACCTGACATCGTACAACCATGTTTGCTGCCCAAGGTGCATGCCGGCATGACATTCTCGACATCATTCAATCGTGTGTGCTCTTCAAGATCATTGATAACATACCACGCCCATTATCGTCCCACCGTGTATGCTTTCCAAGGGCGATGATGGCATGCCACGCTTGACGTCGTTCGACTGTGTGTGAAATCCAAGTGACATGATGACATTGCCATGGTCGACGTCATCCGACCATGTATGCTGCCCAAGGGACATCATGTCATGCCTTGCCCGACGTAGTCCGATCGTTTGTGCTGTCCAAGTGTGACTATGGCATTGCCACAGACGACGTCATCTCGCCTTGTCTGCTAACCATGGGTGATGATAACATGACACGCCTGATGTCGTACGACCATCTGTGTTGTCCAAGGGCAATGATGGCATGCCACACCCGACGTAGTTCGACCGTGTATGCTGCCCAAGGGAAGTGATTCCATGCCACACCAGACTTTGTCTGACTCTGGTATTTCCCAAGGGCAATAATGGCATGGCATGCTTGACGTCGTTTGACACGGTAAGCTGTCCAAGGGCAATGTGGCATTCCACGCCCGACATCGTCTGACCCTGTTTATGCTGTCCTATTGCGATGATGGAATGCCACGCCCGATATCCTCCGACTGTGTGTTCATTCCAAGGGAGAATATCACATGCCAGGCTCGACGTAGTCCAACCATGTATGTGGTTCAAGGGAGATTATGGCAAGCCAAGCCAAACATCGTCTCACTGGGTATTCTTTCTAAGGGCGATGATGGCATGCCACGCCCGACGTCGTCTGCCCAAGGGCTATGATAACATGTCATTCCTGACGTTGTCCGAACGCGTGTGCTGCACGAGGCGATAATGGCATGCCACACCTGACGTCATTCGACCATGTGTGATGCTAAGGGCAATGTGGACATGTAACGCCCTACGTGGTCCAATTACGTGTTCACTCATAGGGCGATGATAATATGCCACGCCCGATGTCATCGGATCGTGTATGCTTTCCAAGGGTGTTGATGGGATGCCACGCCCGATATTACCCGACGTTGTGTGCATCCCTAAGGGAGATCATGGCATGCCACGCCTGACATAGTTTGATCATGTAAGCTGTCAAAGGGCGATGATGGCATGCAACGATCGAAGTCATCCGAACGTGTGTGTTGTCTAACAGCAATGATGGCATCTACTGCCCGACGTTGTTCAACCGAGTGTGCTACACAAGGACAATAATGTCATTTCACAAATGACGTAGACTATAGATGTGTATAGTCAAAAAGAGGAGATGGCATGCCACATCGACGTCGTCCTACCATTTGTGTTGTCTAAAGGGAAATGATAACATGTGATGCCCGACGTCGTCCAACCGTGTATGCTACCCATGGGTGATGATAGCATTGGCAATTGTTGTCTAACCGTGTGCTGGCCAAGGGACACGATGATATGCCACGCAGACGTCGTTCGACCGGATGAGCTAGCCAAAGTCCAGGAGGGCAAGCCACGCGAGATGTCATCCAACTGCGTGTGCTGCACAATTGCGATGATAGATTGCCAAGTCCGATGTCATTAGACCGTGTGTGCTTCCCAAGGGCCATGGTGGCATGTCACGCCTGACGTCGTCCGATCATGTCAGCTTTCAAAGGGCGATGATAACATGTTACGCCCAATGCCGTTTGATCGCATGTGCTTCCTAATGGAGATAATGGCATGCAACGCACAACATTATCCGTTCGTGTGTGCTACCCAAGGGCTATGCGGCATGCCACGCTTGATGTCGTTCGTCCATGTGTGCAGTCCAAACTCGATGAGACATGCCATGTCGTCGTTGTCCTACCATGTGTTCTTACCAAAGGGAAATATTGGATGGCATTAAACGCCCTACTTTTTCCGACCACGTGTGCTACCCAAGGGAGATTCTAACATTACCACACCCAACGTCGTGTGAGCTTGTGTGTAGTCCAAAGGCAATCATAAAATGTCACTCCCGACTTCGTCTGACACTGTATGCTTTCCAAGGGCGGTGATGACAAGCCATGCTCGACATTGTCTATCCCTGTGTATGTTGTCCAAGGGTGATGATCGCATGTCACGCCTGACGTGATCCGACTGCGTATATTGCCCAATAGAGATGATGGTATGCCACTTCTGACCGTATGTGCTGTCGAATGGCGAAGATGGCATGCCACGCCTGACGTCATCTAACTATTTGTGCTGCCAAAGAGCCATGGGGTCATTCCATACCTGAAGTCGTCAGATCGTGTGTGCTCCGAAATGGCAAAGATAACATGTCACGTCTAATATCATCTGAACGTGTCTACATTCCAAGAGCAATAATTGCATTGCCAGGACCGACATTGTCTTATCGTGTGTCCTGGACAAAGGCCATGATGGCATGCCACACCTGACATAGTCCAATCGTGTAGGCTATCTATGGGCGATGATGGCTTGATAGTCCTAATGTCGTCCCACCGTGTGTGCTGTCCAAGGGCAAAGATGGCATGTCATGCCCAACGTCATCCTACTGTGTGTGCTTCCCTATGGTGAAGATGGCATTCCACGCCCGACGTCATTTGACAGTGTGTGCCGCCCAAGGTCCATACGGGCATGCCACGCCCGACGTTTTCCAATAGTGTGTGCATTCCCAGGAAGATGATAACATGTTACGCTTGACGTTGTTCGATCGTGTATGCTTCCAAGGTAGATGATAACATGACACAACCGTCGTAGTCCAACCGTTTATGCTGTCCAAGGATATGATGGCATTTATCGCCAACCGACGTCCGACCGTGTGTGGTGCCAAAGCGATTATAGCATTACCATGCCCAACATCATCTGACTGTATATGCAGTCCAAGGGTGATGATAACATGCAAAGCCAAACATCGTCCGAATGGGTATGTTGTCCAAGGGCGATGATGGTATGCCAAGCCCGACATTATTGGACCTTGTCAATGTTGTTCAAGGGAGATGATGGCCTTCCACGCACGATGTCGTTCGATCGTGTGTTCTGGCCAAGGTCCAGGATGGAATGCCTCACCTTATGTTCTCCAACTGTATATGGTGTCCAAGTGCGATGATGTCATACCTCACCGAAGTCGTCCCACCGTGAGTGCTGTCGAAGGGCAAAGATGGCATGTCACGCCCGACGTCATCCGACCGCTTGTGCTTCCCAATGGCGATGATGGAATAGAATGCACGATCTCGTCCCACCATGTATGTTGTACAATGGCGATGATGGCATCCCATTCCTGACGTCATCCAACCATGTGTGCCGCCCAAGGGCCATGCAGGCATGCCACGCCCGACATCGTACGATCGTTTGTGATTTCCAAGGGCAATGATAACCTGTAATGCCTGACATCGTTCGATCGTGTATACTTTACAAGGGTGATAATAACATGTCACACCCGACATAGTCCGACCATGTATATTGTCAAAGTGCAATGATCACATTTAACGCCCGTCGTCAGACTGTATGTGCTGCCCAAGGGCGTTATAGCACTAGAAAGGCTGACGTAGTCCGATTGTGTGTGCTGTCCAAGGGAGAAGATAACATGTCATTCCTGATGTCGTCCAACTGTGTATTCTATTCAAAGGCGATGATTACATTATATGCTCTACATTGTGAAACCCTGTGTATTCTTCCTAAGGGCGACGAAGGCCTGCCACGCCTGCCGTATTTCGAACATGTGTATGTTTTCCAATTGCGATGATGGCATTACATGCCTGACATCATCGGACCATGTGTTCATTACAAGGGCGATGATGGCATGCCACGCCCGACGTAGTTCTACCATATATGGTATCCAAGGGCGATGAAAGCATGCCACGGCCGACGTTGTCCATTGGTGTGTGCAATCCAAAGGCGATAAGGGCATGCCATGTCGACGTCATTTGATCGTGTGAACTCTCCAAAAGGTAATGATGGCATTTAATGCCCGGCGAAGTCCGACTGTGAGTGGTGCCCAAGGGAGATGATACCATTGCCATTCCCAACGTTGTCCGACGGTGTGTGCAGTCCATGGTCGATGATAACATGCGACGCTAAACATCGTACGACTGTGTATGTTGTCCAAGGGCGATGATGGTATGCCACATCCGACGTTATTCGACCCTGTCTATATTGTTCAATGGCGATGATTGACTGCCACGCCCGACGTTGTATGACCGTTTGTTCTGGACAAGAGCTGTGATGGTATGCCTCGCCTGACATTCTCCAACCATATATGTTGTCCAAGTGTGATTATGGAATACCAATCCAAAGTCGTTGCACCGTGTGTGTTGTCCAAGGGCAAAGACGGCATCTCACGCCTGACATCATCCGATTGCGTGTGCTTCCTAATTGCGATGATGGCATAGCACGCAATCTCGTCCCACCACGTATGTTGTCCGAAGGAGATAATGGCATCCCACGCCGGAAGCCATCCAACCATGTCTGCTGCCGAAGGGACATGCGGGCATGCCACGCCCCGACATCTTCCGATCGTATGTGATGTCCAAGGGTGATGATAACATGTAATGCCCGACATCCTCAAATCGTGTATTCTTTCCAAGGGAGATGATAACATCTCACACCCGATATAGTACAACCATGCATATTGTCCAAGGGCAATAATCACATTTAACGCCCATCGTCGTCTGACTGTGTGTACTACCCAAGGGCGATTATAATATTGCCAAGGCTGACGTAGTCCGATCATGTGGGCTGTCCTACGGAGATGATATCATTTCATTCCTGACGTCGTTCGACCGTGTATTCTATCCAAGGGCGATGATAACATTCCATGACCATGTATGCTTCCCAAGGGCGATGATTGCTTTCCATGCCTGACGCAGTCCGACCGTGTGTGCGGTGCAAGGGCCATGATGGCCTTCCATGCTCAACATAGTCTTACCATGTAAGCTATCCAAAGGCAATTATGATATGCCACACTCAATGTTTTACCACCGTGTGTGCTATCCAAAGTCGAAGATTGCATGTCAAACATGACGTTGTTGGACTGCTTGTGCTGCCCAATTGTGATTATGGAATGTCATGCCTTGCGTCATCCCAAGGCATGTGCTTCGTAACGGCATTAATGGTAAGCCACGCCCGACTTCATCTTATTGTGAGTGATTCCTAGGGGACATATGAGCATGCCACGCCCGACTTCATCCGATTACGTGTGTTGTCAAATTGCGATGATAACATGCCACAACCGATGTCATCTAATTATGAATGCTTTACTAGGGCGATGATGGCAAGGCACGCCTAACGTCATTCAATCGTGTGTGGATTGAATGAACAATGATGGCATTGTAATTGCTGACATCGTGTTACCATGTGTGCTTGCCAAGAGCAATGATGGAATGCCACACCTGACGTATTTTGACCGTATATGTTGTTAAAGAGCGATAATGGCATGCCACGGCCGACACCGTTCACCATGTGTGCTGTACAAGGGCAAAGATGACATGTCATGTCCGACATCGTCTGACGACGAGTGCTGCCCAATGGGAATGATGGTGTGCTATGCCCAACGTCATTCGACCGTGTGTGCTTCTCAAGGGCCATGTTTGCATGTAATGCACTACGTTGTCCAATCATGTGTTCACTCATAGGGAGATGATAATATGCCATGAGCCACATCGCTTGATCGTGTATTCTTTCCAAGGGAGATGATAAAATGTCGCACTCGATGTAGCCCGACCAGGTATATTGTGCAAGGGCAATGATTACATTTAATGCCCGTCGTTGTCCAACTGTGTGTGCTGCCCAAGGGCGATTATTTCATTGCCAAGGCTGACGTAGTCCGATCATGTATGCTATCTAAGGGAGATGATATCATGTCATTCATGATGTCATTCCACCGTAATATTCGATCCAAGGCCGATGATAACATTCAATGACTATTTATTCTTCCCAAGGGCGATGAATGCCTACCATGCCTGACGTAGTCCGACCATGTGTGTTGTGCAAGGGTCATGATGTCATGCCACGCTCGACATCGTCTGACCATGTAGGTTGTCCAAAAGGCGATGATGGAAAGTCAAAACCAACGTTGTTCGACCCTCTATGCTTCTAAGGGCTATGATATCATGTCATGACTGACGTTGTTCGAACGTGTGTGCTACACAAGGACGATAATGGCATGCCATGCCCGACCTCATTCAACCATGTGTGCTGCCAAAGGGCCATGTGGGCATACCACACCCTACCTGGTCCAATGGTGTGTTTAGTACAAGGGCGATGATGGCATGCCACGCCCGACGTAATCCGACTGTGGGTGCTTCCCAAGGGCCATGCAAGTATGTCGCACCCAACGTCGTTCTAACGTGTGTGTTGTCCAAGGGCGATGATAACATGGCATGCCTGACATCATCCGATCGTGCATGCTTTTCAAGGGCGATGATAACATACAACACCCACCCAACGTAGTCCGACCGTGTATGTTGTCAAAGGGCAATGACGACATTTAACGCCCGATGTCGTCCAACTGTTTGTGCTGCCCAAGGTTTATTATAGCATTTCCAAGCACGATGTTGCTCGATCGTGTGTGATATCCATGGGCAATGATAAAATGTTATGCTAGACATTGTCCCACCGTGTATTCGGTCCAAGGTAGATGATGACTTGCCACGCGCCACATCATATGATCCTGTGTATGCTTCGCAAGGGCGATGATGGCTTGGTACGTCTGACGTAGTCCGGCCGTGTGTGTTGTCAAAAGGCCATTATGGAGTGCCACGCTCGACGTTGTCCGACAGTGTAAGTTGTCCAGGGGCGATGATATCATCCCACGCCCGACGTCGTCCCACCATGTGTGTTTTCAAAGGCCGAAGATGGCATGTCAGGCCTAACGGCGTCAGACAACATGTGCTACCCAATGGCGATAATTGCATGCAACGCTCGACATTGTCTGATAGTGTGGGCAAAATTAAGGGAAACATATTAAATGGGATAAAATATTTTTCTCATTAAATTGATTATCTGATGTTAAACTATAAACTTTGATATGTGTTACACAGGTATTTCGAACACAAAAATCTATTTTCTGTTATAAGATTCATAGCAATAAAGAAATACAGTTTTCTTGAAAATTAGGGGAAATTAAAACTTGAATGGGTTAAAACACGTTTTTTTAATAATTGACTTGTCCCAACCGCCTTTGAGGGTTTGCTTTCACAGATCTCAAAAAAACAACAAAATAGAGAAAAAAATGCCTCAATCGGACATGTGAGTCAAAAGTTGTGGCTTTTTGTAATTTCACATATTTACAACCACTTTTTTTGTGTTTCAATCTTTTATTTGGTTAAACTTGAAATGATTGAAACTTTGGGTAGAATATCTGTTTTACGCAAAAAATAATAATTATTCTGCATATTTTTTAGATCTACGTGGTCATATCCTTCATTTTGTTTTGCTTTTTTTTAAAAAAAATATTATTAAATTTTTATTTATCTATTATAATATAAATGTTAATTAGAAAACTATTATTCTTCACGCCTTATTAAGATTAAAATGAAAGACTAGTACAATAAGATGGGAAAATCAAAAAGCTATATTAGAAAACTATGAATGATACAACCATGATCGATAATGGCATGCCACGCATGACGTAGTTCTACCGTGTGTGCTGCCCCAGGGTAATGATGGCATCTAACGCCCGTTGTGATCCGAACGTGTGTGCTACCCAATGGCGATGATGGTATGCAATGTCCTATGTTGTACGACTGTCTCTTTTATCCAAGGGAAATGATGGCATGCCACTCCTGACGTCCTTCAATCGTGTATGCTTTCCACGGGCGATTATGGCAATCCACGCCCAACGTCATCCAACTGTGTGCTTCCAAAGGTCTATGATTGCATGTCACGCCCGACGTCATCCGGACGTGTGTGATTTACAAGAGAGATAATGGCATGCCACGCCCGACCTCATCCGACCATGTGTGCTTCCCATGGGCCATGCAGACATGAGAGATGATGGCATGTCACGCCCGACGTAGTCTCTCCTTGTCTATGTTGTCCAAGGGCAATGATGGAATGCCGCTCCCAAAGTAGTTCGACCGTGTATGTTGTCCAAGGGAGATGATGGCGTGTCACGCTCGACGTCGTCCCACTGTGTGTGCAGTCCAAGGACGAAGATTGCATGTCATGCTCAACATTCTCAAACCACGTGTGCCGCACAAAGTAGATGATGGCATGCCATGCCTCACATCATACGACCTTGTATGCTGCCCAAGGTCCATCCAGACATGACATGACCGACATCTTTCAATCATGTGTGCTCTTCAAGAACATTGATAACATACCACGCCCAACATCGTCCGATCATGTATGCTTTTCAAGGGAGATGATGCCATGCTAAGCAAGACGTCGTTCGACCATGTGTGCATACCATGGGCGATGATGACAGTGCCATGGTCGATGTCGTCCGACCATGTATGCTGCCCAAGGGACATCATGTCATGCCATGCCCGACGTAGTCTGATCATGTGTGCTGTCCAATTAGAATGATGGCAATTCAATGGACGATGTCGTCTCACCGTGTCTGCTAACCATGGGTGATGATAACATGACACGCCTGATGTCATAGGACCATCTGTGTTATCCAAGGGCAATGATGGCATGCCACGCCCGACGTAGTTCGACCGTGTATGCTGCCCAAGGGCAATGATGCCATACCACGCCTGACTTCATCTGATTCTAGCTGTTTCCCAAGGGAAATGATGGCACGGCATGCTTGACATCGTCTGATACGGTATGATGTCCAAGGGCGATGATGGAATGCCACACACGACATCGTTTGACCCTGTTTCTATTTTCCAATTACGATGATGGAATGCCACGCCCAATATCCTCTGACTGTGTGTTCATTCAAAGGGAGAAAATCACATGCCACGCTCGACGTAGTCCAACCATATATGTTGTTCAAGGGCGATTATGGCATGCCATGCCCGACATCGTCAGACTTGGTATTCTTTCCAAGGGCGATGATGGCATGCCACACCTGACGTTTTCTGACCGTGTGCGCTTCCCAAGGGCGATAATGGAATGTCATTCCTAAAGATGTCCGAACGTGTGTGATGCACGAGGCGATAATGGCACGCAACGTTCGACGTCATTTGATTGCATGTGCAGCCCAAGGGCCATGTGGGCATGTAACGCCCTACGTGGTCGAATCATGTGTTCAGTCATAGGGCGATGATAATATGCCATGCCCGATTCGTCGGATCGTGTATGCTTTCCAAGGGTGCTGATGGGATGCCACGCCCGGCATTGCCCATTGGTGTGTGCTTCCCAAGGGAGATTGGCATGCCACGCCCGACATAGTCCGATCTCGTAGGCTGTCAAAGGGAGATGATGACATGCCACGGTCTACGTCATCCAACCGTGTGTGTTGTCTAAGAGAAATGATGGAATCTAACGCCCGATGTCGTTCAACCTATGTGCTGCACAAGGACAATAATGGCATGTCACACACGACGTAAATTATCTGTGTGTGTAGTCAAAAGGCGATGATGGCATGCCACGTTGACTTTGTCCTACCATTTATGTTATCCAAATGGCAATGATGACATTTGATGCCCGACGTCGTCCAACCGTGTATGCTACCCAAGGGCAATGATAGCATTGGCAAACGCCGTCTAACCGTGTGTGCTTGCCAAGGGCCACTATGGCATGCCACGCCAGACGTTATTCGACTGGGTGTGATGGCCAAGGTCCATGAGGGCATGCCATGCGAGATGTCGTCCGACCACATGTGCTGCACAATTGCAATGATGGATTGCCATGTCCGACATTATTTCACCGTGTGTGCTACCCTAGGGCTATGCGGACATGCCACGCTTTATGTCGTCTAGTCACATGTGCTGCCTAATGGAGATAATTGCATGCCACGCTAGACATCATATGTTTGTGTGTGCTACCCAAGGTCTATGCGGGCATGCTACGCTTGACGTCGTCCGTCAATGTGTGTAGTCTAAAGGCGATGAGACATGTCATGTAGTCGTTGTCCTACCATGTGTTCTTTCCAAAGGGAAATATTGGATGGCATTAAACGCCCTACTTTTTCCGACCATGTTTGCTGCCCAAGGGAGATTCTAACATTACCACACCTAACGTCGTCTGAGCGTATGTGCAGTCCAAAGGCAATGATAAACTGTCACTCCCGACTTCCTTCAACCGTGTATGCTTTCCAAGGGCGATGAATGCAAGCCATGCGTGACATCGTCTATCCCTGTGTATGTTTTCCAAGGGTGATGATGGCATGAGACGCCTGATGTCATCCCACCATGTGTGTTGTCCAAGGGCGATGATGGCATGTCACGCCTGACGTCGTCCAACTGAGTTTGCTGCCCAATGGAGATGATGGTATGCCACTTCTGACAGTATGTGCTGTCGAATGGCGATGATGACATGCCACGCCCAACCTCATCTAACCATTTGTAGTTGTCCGATCGTGTGTCCTCTCAAATGGCAAAGATAACATGTCATGTCCTACGTCATCTGACCATGTGTACATTCCAAGAGCGATGAATGCATTGCCATGACCGACATTGAACGATCATGTGTCCTTGACAAAGGCCATGATGGCATGCAACGCCTGAGGTAGTCCAACCGTGTATGCTGTGTATGGGCAATGATGGCTTTCCATGCCCATCGTCGTCCCACAGTGTGTGCTTTTCAAGGGCAAAGATTGCATGTCACGCCCAACGTCGTCCGATCGTGTGTGTTTCCCAATGGTGAAGATGGCATTCCACGCCCGACGTCATCTGACCGTGTGTGCCGCGCAAGGTCCATACGGGCATGCCACGCCTGACGTTGTCCTATCGTGTGTGCATTCCAAGGGAGATGATAACATGTTACGCCTTATGTCGTTCGATCCTGTATGCTTCCAAGGTAGATGATAACATGACACACCCGACGTAGTCCAACTGTTCATGTTGTCCAAAGGAAATCATGGCATTGAACGCTTGACATCGTCTGACCTTTTGTGCTGCCCAAGGGTGATTATAGCATCTCTACGCCAGACATAGTGCAATCGTGTGTGCTTTCCAAGGGCAATGATGACATGATATGCCCGACGTCTTCCAATCGTGTATGTTGTCCAAGAGAGATGATGGCATGCCACGACCGGCATCATTGACCCTGTGTATACTTCCTAAGGGCGAAGATGGCCTACCACGCCCGACGTAGTCCTACCGTGTATGTTGTCCAAGGGACATGATGGCATGCAACGCTAGACTTCATCTAACTATGTGTGTAGTCCAAGGGCGATGATGGCATGCCACACCCGAAGTTTTCCCATCGTGTTTTCTATCCAAGGGAAAAGATGGCATTTGACGCCTGATGTCGTCCGACTGCGTGTGGTGCCCAATGCCGATGATGGTATGCCATTCTCGACATTGTCCGACCATGTGTACACAATTAAGGGAAATGTTAAATTGAACGGGATAAAACATTTTAATCATAAAATATGTTATCTAACAATAAATTTGACATTCTCAGATGTTTTACCAAGGTATTTCGAACTCAAAAATCTATGTTCTTTTATCAGATTCATAGCAATAAAGAATAACTATTTTTTTTAAAATTGGGGAAATTCAAAATTGAATGGTCTAAAAGATGTTTTTTGGAATATTGACTCGTCCAAAAAGCCTATGGAGATTTTTTTGGTAGATCTAAAATAATAACCATACTTAGATAAAAATTTACATCAATCGATCATCCGATTCAAAAGTTTTGGCCGCTTGAAATTTCACAAATTTACAACTACTTTTTTTGAGCTTCGATCTTTGATTTAGTGAAACTTCAAAAGATTGAAACTTTTTGCTCGAATATCCGTTTGACGCAATTTTGTTTTTATTTTGCATATTTTTTAGATATACTTTGTCATATCCATAATTTGGTGTAATTTTTCTAATAAAGTAATAATAAATCTTTATTTATATAGAATAATATTAATGTAAAACTAGAAAAGTAATATGCTTCGTGCTGTATTAAGTTAAAAATTAAAGACTAGTACAACACGATGGGAAAATCTAGAAGATATATTGGATTAGTTCAAATGCGATAACCATGATCAATAATGGCATGCCACGCGCGGAATATTCCAATCGTCTGTGCTGCCCCAAGGAAATGGTCATCTAACGCCCGACGTCGTCCGACCGTGTGTGCTGCCCAAGGGCCATAATGGTATGCCACGCTCAATGTTTTACCACCGTCTATGCTATCAAAACTCGAAGATGGCATGTCAAACATGACGTTGTTCGACCGCGTGTGCTGCCCAATTGTGATTATGAAATGTCATGCCTTGCGTCGTCCCACATCAGGTGCTTCCTGTGGCGATAATGGTAAGCCATGCTTGACTTCATCTTATCGTATGTGATTCCTAGGGGCCATAAGAGCAAGCCATGCCCGACTTCATCCGATTGCGTGTTTTATGAAAGGCGATGATAACATGCCACGCACGACGTGTCCGAACCTATGTATGCTGTCCAACGGCGATGATGGCCTACCATGCCCAACCTCTTCCACCCATATGTGCTGGACAAGGTCCATGATGGCATGCCACGCCTGACATAGTCTTACCGTGTATGTTGTCCAAGGGCGATGATGGCATGCCATGCCCGACATTGTCCCACCGTTTGTGTGTTCCAAGGGTAAAGATGGCATGACACGGCCGACGTCATCCAACCACATGTGCTTCCCAATGGCGATGATGGCATTCCAAGCCCGACGTCATCCGACTGTGTGTGCTGCCCAATGGCCATGCGAGCATGCCACGCCCGACATTGTTCGTCTGTGTGTGCGATCCAATGCTGATGATGGCATGCCATGTCGACGTCGTCCGACTTTGTGTGCTGTCCAAAGGGCAATGATGGTATTAAACGTCATACATAGTCCGACCGTGTGTGCTGCCCAATGGCAATGATAGCATCACAACGCCCAACATTATGAGAATGTGTGTGCATTTCAAAGGCGATGATAATATCCCACACCTGACGGTTTTTGGTCGTGTATACTTTCCTATAGGGCGATGATGGCATGCCACGCCCCACGTAGTGTGTCCTTGTCTATGTTGTCCAAGGGCAATAATGGCATGCCATGCCCGAAGTAGTTCGACCGTGTATGTTGTCCAAGGGCAATGATGGCATGTCACGCCCGATGTCGTCACACTGTTTGTGCAGTCCAAGGGCGAAGATTGCATGTCATGCTCATCATTGTCCAACTGCGTGTGCCGCACAATGTAGATGATGGTATTCCATGCCTGACATCGTAAAATCATTTTGCTGCCCAAGGTGCATGCAGTCATGACATTCTCGACATCATTCAATCGTGTGTGCTCTTCAAGATCATTGATAACACACCGCGCCCATTATCGTCCGATCGTGTATGCTTTCCAAGGGAGATGATGGCATGCCATGCTTGACGTCGTTCCACTGTGTGTGAAATCAAAGTGCGATGATGACATTGCCTTGGTCGACGTCATCCGACCATTTATGCTGCCCAAGGGACATCATGTCATGCCATGCCCGACGTAGTCCGATCGTTTGTGCTGTCCAAGTGTTACTATGGCATTGCCACGGACGACGTCGTCTCACCTTGTCTGCTAACCGTGGGTGATGATAACATGACACGCCTGATGTCGTACGACCATCTGTGTTGTCCAAGGGCAATGATGGCATGCCACGCCTGACGTAGTTCGACCGTGTATGCTGCCCAAGGGAAGTGATGCCATGCCACACTAGACTTTGTCTGACTCTGGTATTTCCCAAGGGCAATGATGGCATGGCATGCTTGACATCGTTTGACACGGTATGTTGTCCAAGGGAAATGTGGCATTCCACGTCCGACATCGTCTGACCCTGTTTATGCTGTTCTATTGCGATAATGGAATGCCACGCCCGATATCCTCCGACTGTTTGTTCATTCCAAGGGAGAATATCACATGCCACGCTCGACGTAGTCCAACCATGTATGTGGTTCAAGGGATATTATGGCAAGCCAAGCCCAACATCGTCTCACTCGGTATTCTTTCCAAGGGCGGTGATGGCATGCCACGCCCGACGTCGTCTGCCCAAGGGCTATGATAACATGTCATTCCTGACCTTGTCCGAACGCATGTGCTGCACGAGGCGATAATGCCATGCCACACCTGACGTCATTTGACCATGTGTGATTCTAAGGGCCATGTGGACATGTAACGCCCTACGTGGTCCAATTACGTGTTCACTCATAGGGCGATGATAATATGCCACGCCCGATGTCATCAGATCGTGTATGCTTTCCAAGGGTGCTGATGGGATGCCACGCCCGATATTACCCGACGTTGTGTGTATCCCACGCCTGACATAGTCTGATCATGTAAGCTGTCAAAGGGCGATGATGGCATGCCACGATCGAAGTCATCCGAACGTGTGTGTTGTCTAACAGCAATGATGGAATCTACTGCCCGACGTCGTTCAACCGAGTGTGCTGCACAAGGACAATAATGTCATTTCACACACGACGTAGACTATAGATGTGTGTAGTCAAAAGGCGATGATGGCATGCCACGTCGACATCGTCCTACCATTTGTGATGTCCAAAGGGAAATGATGACATGTGATTCCCGACGTCGTCCAACCGTGTATTCTACCCATGGGCGATGATAGCATTGGCAATTGTTGTCTAACCGTGTGTGCTGGCCAAGGGACACGATGACATGCCACGCAGACGTCGTTCGACCGGATGAGCTGGCCAAAGTCAAGGAGGGCATGCCACGCGAGATGTCATCCAACCGCGGGTGCTGCACAATTGCGATGATGGATTGCCAAGTCCGACGTCATTAGACCGTGTGTGCTTCCCAAGGGCCATGGTGGCATGTCACGCCTGACGTCGTCCGATCATGTCTGCTTTGCAAGGGCGATGATAACATGTTACGCCCAATGCCGTTTGATCGCATGTGCTTCCTAAAGAATTACAGTTTTCTTGAAAATTATGGGAAATTAAAACTTGAATGGGTTAAAACACGTTTTTTTGATAATTGACTTGTCCCAACCGCCTTTGAGGGTTTGCTTTCACCAGATCTCAAAAAAACAACAAAATAGAGAAAAAAATGCCTCAATCGGACATGTGAGTCAAAAGTTATGGCTTTTTGTAATTTCACATATTTACAACCACTTTTTTTGTGTTTCAATCTTTTATTTGGTTAAACTTTAAATGATTGAAACTTTGGGTAGAATATCTGTTTTACGCAAAAAAAAAATAATTATTCTGCATATTTTTTAGATATACGTGGTCATATCCTTCATTTTGTTTTGCTTTTTTTTAAAAAAAATATTATTAAATTTGTATTTATTTATTATAATATAAATGTTAATTAGAAAGCTAATATTCTTCACGCCTTATTAAGATTAAAATGAAAGACTAGTACAATAAGATGGGAAAATCAAGAAGCTATATTAGAAAAGTACGAATGATACAACCATGATCGATAATGGCATGCCACGCATGACGTAGTTCTACCGTGTGTGCTGCCCCAGGGTAATGATGGCATCTAACGCCCGTTGTGATCCGAACGTGTGTGCTACCCAATTGCGATGATAGTATGCCATGTCCTATGTTGTATGACTGTCTCTTCTATCCAAGGGAAATGATGGCATGCCACGCCTGACGTCCTTCAATCGTGTATGCTTTCCACGGGCGATTATGGCAATCCACGCCCAACGTCATTTGACTGTGTGTGCTTCCAAAGGGCTATGATTGCATGTCACGCCCGACGTCGTTCGGACGTGTGTGATTTACAAGGGAGATAATGGCATGCCACGCCCGACCTCATCCGACCATGTGTGCTTCCCATGGGCCATGCAGACATGAGAGATGATGGCATGTCACGCCCGACGTAGTCTCTCCTTGTCTATGTTGTCCAAGGGCAATGATGGAATGCCGCTCCCAAAGTAGTTCGACCGTGTATGTTGTCCAAGGGAGATGATGGCGTGTCACGCTCGACGTCGTCCCACTGTGTGTGCAGTCCAAGGACGAAGATTGCATGTCATGCTCAACATTCTCAAACCACGTGTGCCGCACAAAGTAGATGATGGCATGCCATGCCTCACATCATACGACCTTGTATGCTGCCCAAGGTCCATCCAGACATGACATGACCGACATCTTTCAATCATGTGTGCTCTTCAAGAACATTGATAACATACCACGCCCAACATCGTCCGATCATGTATGCTTTTCAAGGGAGATGATGCCATGCTTTTCAAGGGAGATAATGGCATGCAACGCACAACATCATCCGTTCGTGTGTGCTACCCAAGGGCTATGCGGCATGCCACGCTTGATGTCGTCCGTCTATGTGTGCAGTCCAAACTCGATGAGACATGCCATGTCGTTGTTGTCCTACCATGTGTTCTTTCCAAAGGGAAATATTGGATGGCATTAAACGCCCTACTTTTTCCGACCACGTGTGCTACCCAAGGGAGATTCTAACATTACCACACCCAACGTCGAGTGAGCGTGTGTGCAGTCTAAAGGCAATGATAAAATGTCACTCCTGACTTCGTCTGACAGTGTATGATTTTCAAGGGCGGTGATGACAAGCCATGCTCGACATTGTCTATCCATGTGTATGTTGTCCAAGGGTGATGATCGCATGTCACGCCTGACGTGATCCGACTGCGTGTATTGCGCAATGGAGATGATGGTATGCCACTTCTGACCGTATGTGCTGTCGAATGGAGAAGATGGCATGCCACGCCTGACGTCATCTAACCATTTGTGCTGCCAAAGAGACATGGGGTCATTTCATACCTGAAGTCGTCCGATCGTGTGTGCTCTGAAATGGCAAAGATAACATGACACGTCCTATATCATCTGAACGTGTCTACATTCCAAGAGCAATAATTGCATTGCCAGGACCGACATTGTCTTATCGTGTGTCCTGGACAAAGGCCATGATGGCATGCCACTCCTGACATAGTCCAATCGTGTAGGCTGTCTATGGGCGATGATGGCTTGATATGCCTAATGTCGTCCCACCGTGTGTGCTGTCCAAGGGCAAAGATGGCATGTCATGCCCAACATCATCCTATTGTGTGTGCTTCCCAATGGTTAAGATGGCATTCCACGCCTGACGTCATCTGACAGTGTGTGCCGCCCAAGGTCCATACGGGAATGCCACGCCCGATGTTTTCCAATTGTGTGTGCATTCCCAGGGAGATGATAACATGTTACGCCTGACGTCCGACCGTGTGTGGTGCCAATGGGCGATTATAGCATTACCATGCCCAACGTCGTCCGACCGTATATGCATTCCAAGGGCGATGATAACATGCAAAGCCCAACATCGTCCAAATGGGTATGTAGTCCAAGGGCGATGATGGTATGCCAAGCCCGATGTTATTGGACCTTTTCAATGTTGTTCAAGGGAGATGATGGCCTTCCACGCCCGACGTCGTTCGACCGTGTGTTCTGGCCAAGGTCCAGGATGGAATGCCTCACCTTATGTTCTCCAACTGTATATGCTGTCCAAGTGCGATGATGCCATACCTCACCGAAGTCGTCCCACCGTGAGTGCTGTCGAAGGGCAAAGATGGCATGTCACGCCCGACGTCATCCCACAACTTGTGCTTTCCAATGGCGATGATGGCATAGCACACACGATCTCGTCCCACCATGTATGTTGTACAAAGGCGATAATGGCATCCCATTCCTAACATAATCCAAGCATGTGTGCCGCCCAAGGGCTATGCGGGCATACCACGCCCGACATCGTACGATCGTAGTGATTTCCAAGGGCAATGATAACCTGTAATGCCTGACATCGTCGATCGTGTATACTTTCCAAGGGTTATAATAACATGTCACACCCGACATAGTCCGACCATGTATATTGTCCAACTGCAATGATCACATTTAACGCCCGTCGTCGTCAGACTGTATGTGCTGCCCAAGGGCGTTATAGCACTACAAAGGCTGACGTAGTCCGATCGTGTATGCTTTCCAAGGGAGATTATAACATGTCATTCCTGATGTCGTCCAACTGTGTATTCTATTCAAGGTCGATTGATTACATTATATGCTCTACATTGTGAAACCCTGTGTATGCTTCCTAAGGGCGACGAAGGCCTGCCACGCCTTACGTAGTTCGAACATGTGTATGTTTTCCAATTGGGATGATGGCATTACATGCCTGACATCATCGGACCGTGTGTTCATTACAAGGGCGATGATGGCATGCCACGCCCGACATAGTTCTACCATATATGCTATCCAAGGGTGATGAAAGCATTCCACGGCTGACGTAGTACGACCGTGTGTGCTGTTCAAATGCCATGATGGCATGCCAAAGGCTATAAGGGCATGCCATGTCGACGTCATCCGACCGTGTGAACTCTCCAAAAGGCAATGATGGCATTTAACGCCCAGCGAAGTCCGAGTGTTAGTGGTTCCCAAGGGAGATGATACCATTGCCATTCCCAACGTCGTCCGACAGTGTGTGCAGTCCATGGTCGATGATAACATGCGACGCTCAACATCGTCCAACTGTGTATGTTGTCCAAGGGCTATGATGGTATGCCACGCCCGACGTTATTCCACCCTGTCTATATTGTTCAATGGCGATGATGGACTGCTACGCCCGACGTCGTTCCATCGTGTGTTCTGGACAAGAGCCGTGATTTCATGCCTTGCCTGACATTCTCCAACCTTATATGTTGTCCAAGTGCGATTATGGAATACCATGCCGAAGTCATTCCACCGTGTGTGTTGTCCAAGGGCAAAGATGGCATGTCACGCCTGACATCATCCGACCGCGTGTACTTCCTAATGGGGATGAAGGCATAGCACGCAATCTTGTCCCACCATGTATGTTGTCCAAAGGCGATAATGGCATCCCACGCCGGAGGCCATCCAACCATGTCTGCTGCCGAACGGACATGCGGGCATGCCACTCCCGAAATCTTCCGATCGTATGTGATGTCCAAAGGCGATGATAACATGTAATGCCCGACATCGTCAAATCATGTATTCTTTTCAAGGGAGATGATAACATCTCACACCCGATATAGTACAACCATGCATATTATCCAAGGGCAATGATCACATTTAACGCCCACCGTCATCCGACTGTGTGTACTGCCCAAGGGCTATTATAATATTGCCAAGGATGACGTAGTCCGATCATATGGGCTGTCCTACGGAGATGATATCATTTCATTCCTGACGTCGTTCGACCATGTATTCTATCAAAGGGCGATGATAACATTCCATGACCATGTATGCTTCCCAAGGGCGATGAATTCCTTCCATGCCTGACGTAGTCCGACCGTGTGTGCGGTGCAAGGGCCATGATGGCATTCCATGCTCGACGTAGTCTTACCATGTAAGCTATCAAAAGGCAATTATGATATGCCATGTCAATGTTTTACCACCGTGTGTGCTATCCAAAGTCGAAGATGGACTGTCAAACATGACGTTGTTCGATCGCTTGTGCTGCCCAATTGTGATTATGGAATGCCATGCCTGGCATCGTCCCACAGCATGTGCTGCCTTACGACATTAATTGTATGCCACGCTGACTTCATCTTATTGTGAGTGATGCCTAGGGGACATAAGAGCGTGCCACGCCCGACTTCATCCGATTGCGTGTGTTGTCAAAGGGCGATGGTAACATTCCACAACCGACGTCATCTAATTATGAATGCTTTACTAGGGCGATGATGGCATGGCACACCTAACGTCATTCAATCGTGTGTGGATTGAATGAACAATGATGGCATTGTAATGGCTGACATCGTGTGACCGTGTGTGCTTGCCAAGAGCAATGATGGCATGCCACACCTGACGTATTTTGACCGTGTATGTTATCAAAGGGCGATAATGGCATACCACGGCCGACACCGTTCACCATGTGTGCTGTACAAGGGCAAAGATGACATGTCATGTCCGACATCGTCTGACGACGAGTGCTGCCCAATGGGAATGATGGTGTGCTATGCCCAACGTCATTCGACCGTGTGTGCTTCTCAAGGGCCATGTTTGCATGTAATGCACTACGTTGTCCAATCATGTGTTCAGTCATAGGGAGATGATAATATGCCATTAGCCACATTGTTTGATCGTGTATTCTTTCCAAGGGAGATGATAAAATGTCGCACTCAATGTAGCCCGACTAGGTATATTGTGCAAGGGCAATGATTACATTTAATGCCTGTCGTTGTCCAAATGTGTGTGCTGCCCAAGGGCGATTATTTCATTGCCAAGGCTGACGTAGTCCGATCATGTATGCTATCTATGGGAGATGATATCATGTCATTCATGATGTCATTCCATCGTAATATTCGATCCAAGGCCGATGATAACATTCAGTGACTATTTATTCTTCCCAAGGGCGATGAATGCCTACCATTCCTGACGTAGTCCGACCATGTGTGTTGTGCAAGGGTCATGATGTCATGCCACGCTCGACATCGTCTGACCATGTAGGTTGTCCAAAAGGCGATGATGGAAAGTCAAAACCAACGTTGTTCGACCCTCTATGCTTCTAAGGTCTATGATATCATGTCATGACTGACGTCGTTCGAACGTGTGTGCTACACAAGGACGATAATGGCATGCCATGCCCGACCTCATTCAACCATGTGTGCTGCCAAAGGGCCATGTGGGCATGCCACACCCTACCTGGTCCAATAGTGTGTTTAGTACAAGAGCGATGATGGCATGCCACGCCCGACGTAATCCGACTGTGGGTGCTTCCCAAGGGCCATGCAAGTATGTCGCACCCAACGTCGTTCTAACGTGTGTGTTGTCCAAGGGCGATGATAACATGGCACGCCTGACATCATCCGATCGTGCATGCTTTTCAAGGGCGATGATAACATACAACACCCAACATAGTCCGACCGTGTATGCTATCAAAGGGCAATGACGATATTTAACGCCCGATGTCGTCCAACTATTCATGCTGCCCAAGGTTTATTATAGCATTGCCAAGCCCGATGTTGCTCGATCGTGTGTGATATCCATGGGCAATGATAAAATGTTATGCTAGACATTGTCCGACCGTGTATTCGGTCCAAGGTAGATGATGACTTGCCACGCACCACATCATATGACCCTGTGTATGCTTCGCAAGGGCGATGATGGCTTGGTACGTTTGACGTAGTCCGGCCGTGTGTGTTGTCAAAGAGCCATTATGGCATGCCACGCTCGACGTTGTCCGACAGTGTAAGTTGTCCAAGGGCGATGATATCATCCCACGCCCGACGTCGTCCCACCATGTGTGTTTTCAAAGGCCGAAGATGGCATGTCAGGCCTAACGGCGTCAGACAACATGTGCTACCCAATGGCGATAATTGCATGCAACGCTCGACATTGTCTGATAGTGTGGGCAAAATTAAGGGAAACATATTAAATGGGATAAAATATTTTTCTCATTAAATTGATTATCTGACGTTAAACTATAAACTTTGATATGTGTTACACAGGTATTTCGAACACAAAAATCTATTTTCTGTTATAAGATTCATAGCAATAAAGAAATACAGTTTTCTTGAAAATTAGGGGAAATTAAAACTTGAATGGGTTAAAACACATTTTTTTAATAATTGACTTGTCCCAACCGCCTTTGAGGGTTTGCTTTCACAGATCTCAAAAAAACAACAAAATAGAGAAAAAAATGCCTCAATCGGACATGTGAGTCAAAAGTTATGGCTTTTTGTAATTTCACATATTTACAACCACTTTTTTTGTGTTTCAATCTTTTATTTAGTTAAACTTGAAATGATTGAAACTTATGGTAGAATATCTGTTTTACGCAAAAAAAAATAATTATTCTGCATATTTTTTAGATCTACGTGGTCATATCCTTCATTTTGTTTTGCTTTTTTTTTAAAAAAAATATTATTAAATTTTTATTTATCTAATATAATATAAATGTTAATTAGAAAACTATTATTCTTCACGCCTTATTAAGATTAAAATGAAAGACTAGTACAATAAGATGGGAAAATCAAGAAGCTATATTAGAAAACTACGAATGATACAACCATGATCGATAATGGCATGCCACACATGACGTAGTTCTACCGTGTGTGCTGCCCCAGGGTAATGATGGCATCTAACGCCCGTTGTGATCCGAACGTGTGTGCTACCCAATGGCGATGATGGTATGCCATGTCCTATGTTGTACGACTGTCTCTTTTATCCAAGGGAAATGATGGCATGCCACGCCTGACGTCCTTCAATCGTGTATGCTTTCCACGAGCGATTATGGCAATCCACGCCCAACGTCATCCGACTGTGTGCTTCCAAAGGGCTATGATTGCATGTCACGCCCGACGTCATCCGGACGTGTGTGATTTACAAGAGAGATAATGGCATGCCACGCCCGACCTCATCCGACCATGTGTGCTTCCCATTGGCCATGCAGACATGAGAGATGATGGCATGTCACGCCCGACGTAGTCTCTCCTTGTCTATGTTTTCCAAGGGCAATGATGGCATGCCGCGCCCAAAGTAGTTCGACCGTGTATGTTGTCCAAGGGCAATGATGGCATGTCACGCCCGATGTCGTCACACTGTTTGTGCAGTCCAAGGGCAATGATGGCATGTAACGCTTGACCTCGTCCCACTGTGTGTGTAGTCCAAGGGCGAAGATTGCATGTCATGCTCAACATTGTCAAACCACGTGTGCCGCACAAAGTAGATGATGGCATGCCACGCCTCACATCATACGACCATGTATGCTGCCCAAGGTCCATCCATACATGACATGCCCGACATCTTTCAATCATGTGTGCTCTTCAAGAACATTGATAACATACCACGCCCAACATCGTCCGATCATGTATGCTTTTCAAGGGAGATGATGCCATGCTAAGCGTGACGTCGTTCGACCTTGTGGGCATACAAAGGGCGATGATGACAGTGCCATGGTCGATGTCGTTTGACCATGTATGCTGCCCAAGGGACATCATGTCATGCCATGCCCGACGTAGTCTGATCGTGTGTGCTGTCCAATTAGGATGATGGCAATTCAATGGACGTTGTCGTCTCACCGTGTCTGCTAACCATGGGTGATGATAACATGACACGCCTGATGTCGTACGACCATCTGTGTTATCCAAGGGCAATGATGGCATGCCACGCCCGACGTAGTTCAACCGTGTATGCTGCCCAAGGGCAATGATGCCATACCACGCCCGACTTCGTCTGACTCTAGGTGTTTCCCAAGGGAAATGATGGCACGGCATGCTTGACATCGTCTGATACGGTATGATGTCCAAGGGCGATGATGGAATGCAACACCCGACATCGTTTGACCCTGTTTCTATTTTCCAATTACGATGATGGAATTCCACGCCCAATATCCTCTGACTGTGTGTTCATTCAAAGGGAGAAAATCACATGCCACGCTCGACGTAGTCCAACCATATATGTTGTTCAAGGGCGATTATGGCATGCCATGCCCGACATCGTCAGACTTGGTATTCTTTCCAAGGGCGATGATGGCATGCCACACCTGACGTTTTCTGACCATGTGCGCTTCCCAAGGGCGATGATGGAATGTCATTCCTAAAGATGTCCGAACGTGTGTGCTGCACGAGGCGATAATGGCACGCAACGCCCGATGTCATTCGATTGCATGTGCAGCCCAAGGGCCATGTGGGCATGTAACGCCCTATGTGGTCGAATCATGTGTTCAGTCATAGGGCGATGATAATATGCCACGCCCGATTTCATCGGATCGTGTATGCTTTCCAAGGGTGTTGATGGGATGCCACGCCCGGCATTGCCCAACGGTGTGTGCTTTCCAAGGGAGATTGGCATGCCACGCCCGACATAGTCCGATCTCGTAGGGTGTCAAAGGGAGATGATGACATGCCACGGTCTACGTCATCCAACCGTGTGTGTTGTCTAAGAGAAACGATGGAATCTAACGCCCGATGTAGTTCAACCTGTGTGCTGCATAAGGACAATAATAGCATGTCACACACGACGTAAACTATCTGTGTGTGTAGTCAAAAGGCGATGATGGCATGCCACGTCGACTTTGTCATACCATTTATGTTGTCCAAAGGGCAATGATGACATTTGATGCCCGACATCGTCCAACCGTGTATGCTACCCAAGGGCAATGATAGCATTGGCATACGCTGTCTGACCATGTGTGCTGGCCAAGGGCCACTATGGCATGCAACACCAGAAGTTATTCGACTGGGTATGATGGCCAAGGTCCATGAGGGCATGCCATGCAAGATGTCGTCCGACCACATGTGCTGCACAATTGCAATGATGGATTGCCACGTCCGACATTATTTCACCATGTGTGCTACCCTAGGGCTATGCGGACATGCCACGCTTTATGTCGTCTAGTCGCATGTGCTGCCTAATAGAGATAATTGCATGCCACGCACGACATCATATGTTTGTGTGTGCTACCCAAAGTCTATGCGGGCATGCTACGCTTGACGTCGTCCGTCAATGTGGGTAGTCCAAAGGCGATGAGACATGTCATGTAGTCGTTGTCCTACCATGTGTTCTTTCCTAAGGGAAATATTGGATGGCATTAAACGCCCTACTTTTTCCGACCATGTTTGCTGCCCAAGGGAGATTCTAACATTACCACCTAACGTCGTCTGAGCGTATGTGCAGTCCAAAGGCAATGATAAACTGTCACTCCCGACTTCCTTCGACCGTGTATGCTTTCCAAGGGCGATGAATGCAAGCCATGCGTGACATCGTCTATCCCTGTGTATGTTTTCCAAGGGTGATGATGGCATGAGACGCTTGATGTCATCCCACCATGTGTGTTGTCCAAGGGCGATGATGGCATGTCATGCCTGACGTCGTCCAACTAAGTTTGCTGCCCAATGGAGATGATGGTATGCCACTTCTGACTGTATGTGCTGCCGAATGGCGATGATGACATGCCACGCCCAACATCATCTAACCATTTGTAGTTGTCCGATCGTGTTTGCTCTCAAATGGCAAAGATAACATGTCATGTCCTACGTCATCTGACCATGTGTACATTCCAAGAGCGATGATTGCATTGCCATGACCGACATTGAATGATCATGTGTCCTGGACAAAGGCCATGATGGCATGCAACACCTGAGGTAGTCCAACCGTGTATGCTGTGTATGGGCAATGATGGCTTTCCATGCACGTCGTCGTCCCACCGTGTGTGCTTTTCAAGGGCAAAGATTGCATGTCACGCCCAATGTCGTCCGACCGTGTGTGTTTCCCAATGGTGAAGATGGCATTCCACGCCCGACGTCATCTAACCGTGTGTGCCGCCTAAGGTCCATACGGGCATGCCACGCCTGACGTTGTCCAATCGTGTGTGCATTTCAAGGGCGATGATAACATGTTACGCCTTATGTCATTCAATCTTGTATGCTTCCAAGGTAGATGATAACATGACACACCCGACGTAGTCCAACTGTTCATGCTGTCCAAAGGAAATGATGGCAATTAACGCTTGACATCGTCTGACCTTTTGTGCTTCCCAAGGGTTATTATAGCATCGCTACGCCAAACATAGAGCAATCGTGTGTGCTTTCCAAGGGCGATGATGACATGATATGCCCGACGTCTTCCAATCGTGTATGTTGTCCAAGGGAGATGATGGCATGCCACGACCGGCATCATTGACCCTGTGTATACTTCCTAAGGGAGAAGATGGCCTACCACTCCCTACGTAGTCCTACCGTGTGTGTTGTCCAAGGGACATGATGGCATGCAACGCTAGACTTCATCTAACTATGTGTGTAGTCCAAGAGCGATGATGGCATGCCACACCCGAAGTTTTCCCATCGTGTTTTCTATCCAAGGGAAAAGATGGCATTTGACGCCTGATGTCGTCCGACTGTGTGTGCTGCCCAATGCCGATGATGGTATGCCATTCTCGACATTGTCCGACCATGTGTACACAATTAAGGGAAATGTTAAATTGAACGGGATAAAACATTTTAATCATAAAATATGTTATCTAACATTAAACTTGAAATTCTCAGATGTTTTACCAAGGTATTTCGAACTCAAAAATCTATGTTCTTTTATCAGATTCATAGCAATAAAGAATAACTATTTTTTTTAAAATTGGGGAAATTCAAAATTAAATGGTCTAAAAGATGTTTTTTGGAAAATTTACTCGTCCAAATAGCCTATGGAGATTTGTTTGGTAGATCTAAAAAAATAACCATACTGAGATAAAAATTTACGTCAATCGATAATCCGAGTCAAAAGTTTTGGCCGCTTGAAATTTCACAAATTTACAACTACTTTTTTTGAGCTTCAATCTCTGATTTAGTGAAACTTCAAAAGATTGAAACTTTTGGCTCGAATATCCGTTTGACACAATTTTGTTTTCATTCTGCATATTTTTTAGATATACTTTGTCATATCCATAATTTGGTGTAATTTTTCTAATAAAGTAATAATAAATCTTTATTTATATAGAATAATATTAATGTAAAACTAGAAAAGTAATATGCTTCGTGCTATATTAAGTTAAAAATTAAAGACTACTACAACACGATGGGAAAATCTAGAAGATATATTGGATTAGTTAAAATGCGATAACCATGATCAATAATGGCATGCCACGCGCGGAATATTTCGATCGTCTGTGCTGCCCCAAGGAAATGGTCATCTAACGCCCGACGTCGTCCAACCGTGTGTGCTGCCCAAGGGCCATAATGGTATGCCTCACCTAACTTTCTCCAACCGTATATGCTGTCCAAGTGCGATGATGGCATACCACGCCGAAGTCGTCCCACCGTGTGTAATGTCCAAGGGCAAAGATGGCATGTCACGCCTCACGTCATCCGACCGCTTGTGCTTTCCAATAGTGATGATGGCATAGAACGCACGATCTCGCCCCACCATGTATGTTGTCCAAAGACAATGATTGCATCCCACACCTAACGTCATCCAACCATGTGTGGCGCCCAAGGGTCATTCGGGCATGCCACGCCTGACATTGTATGATTGTTTGTGATTTCCAAGGGCAATGATAACATGTACCGCCCGACATTGTCCCATCGTGTATACTTTCCAATGGTAATAATAACATGTCACAACTAACATAGTTTTGCAATGTATATTGTCCAAGTGCAATGACCACATTTAACGCCCGTTGCCGTCCAATTGTATGTGCTGCCCTAGGGTGATTATAGCATTGCCAAGGCTGATATAGTCCAATCGTGTGTGCTTTCCAAGAGAGATGATATCATGTAATTCCTTACATCATCCAACTTTGTATTCTATCCAAGGGCGATGATTACATTATATGCTCGACAACGTGCGACCCTGTGTATGCTTTCTAAGGGCGATGAATTCCTGCAACGCCTGACGTTGTCCAACCGTGTGTATATTGTCCAATTAAAATGATTGCATGCCGTGCGTGACATCATCCTACCGTATTTTCATTCCAAGGGCGGTGATGTAATAACACGCCCAATGTAGTTCTACTGTATATGCTATCCAAGGGAGATGATAGCATGTCACGCCGTGTGTGCAGTCCAAGGTCAATGATAACATGCCACGCCTAACGTTCTCCAACCGTTTATGCTGTCCAACTACGATGATGGCATACCACGTCGAAGTCATCCCACAGTGTGTAATATCCAAGGTCAAAGATGGAATGTCACGCCCGACATCATCCGACCGAGTGTGCTTCCCAATGGCGATGATGGCAGAGCATGGACGATGTCGTGCCGCCATGTAGTTTGTCCAAAGGCGATGATGGCATCCTATGCCTTATGTCATCCAACCATGTGTGCTGCCCAAGGGACATGCGGGCATGCCACACCCAACATCCTTCGATCGTGTGTGATGTCTAAGGGCGATGAGAACATGTAATGCCCGACATCGTCCAATCCTCTATTCTTTCCAAGGGAGATGATAACATCTCACACCCGATATAGTACGACCATGTATATTGTCCAAGGGCAATGATCACATTTAACGCCCATCATCGTCGGACTGTGTCTACTGCCCAAGGGCGATTATAAGATTGCCAAGGCTGACGTAGTTCGATCATGTGGGCTGTCCTAGGGAGATTATATCATTTCATTCCTGACGTCGTCTAACCGTGTGTTCTATCCATGGGCGATGATAACATTCCATGACCATGTATGCTTTCCAAGGGCGATGAATGCCTTTACGCCTGACGTAGTCCGACTGTGTGTGCTGTGCAAGGGCCATGATGGCATGCCATGCTTGACGTAGTCTTACCATGCAAGTTATCCTAAGCAATTATGATATGCCACACTCAATGTTTTACCACCGTCTGTGCTATCCAAAGTCGAAGATGGCATGTCAAACATGACGTTGTTCGACCGTGTGTGCTGCCCAATTGTGATTATGAAATGCAATGCCTTGCGTCGTCCCACATCAGGTGCTTCCTGCGGCGATAATGGTAAGCCATGCCCGACTTCATCTTATCGTGTGTGATTCCTAGGGGCCATAAGAGCATGCCACGCCCGACTTCATCCGATTGCATGTGTTATGAAAGGGCGATGATAACATGCCACGCACGACGTGTCCAAACCTATGTATGTTGTCCAACGGCGATGATGTCCTACCACGCCCAACCTCTTCCACCCATATGTGCTGGACAAGGTCCATGATGGCATGCCACGCCTGACATAGTCTGATCGTGTATGTTGTCCAAGGGCGATGATGGCATGCCATGCCCGACATTGTCCCACCGTATGTGTGTTCCAAGGGTCAAGATGGCATGACACGGCCGACGTCATCCAACCACATGTGCTTCCCAATGGCGATGATGGCATTCCAAGCCCGGCGTCATCCGACTGTGTGTGCTGCCCAATGGCCATGCGAGCATGCCACGCCCGACATTGTTCGTCTGTGTGTGCAATCCAATGGTGATGATGGCATGCCATGTCGACGTCGTCCGACTTTGTGTGCTGTCAAAAGGGCAATGATGGTATTAAACGTCATACATAGTCCGACCGTGTGTGCTGCCCAATGGCAATGATAGCATCACAACGCCCAACATTATGAGAATGTGTATGCATTTCAAAGGCGATGATAATATCCCACACCCGACGGTTTTTGGTCGTGTATACTTTCCTAGGGTGATGATGGCATGCCACGCCCCACGTAGTGTGTCCTTGTCTATGTTGTCCAAGGGCAATAATGGCATGCCATGCCCGAAGTAGTTCGACCGTTTATGTTGTCCAAGGGCAATGATGGCATGTCACGCCCGATGTCGTCACACTGTTTGTGCAGTCCAAGGGCGAAGATTGCATGTCATGCTCATCATTGTCCAACTGCGTGTGCCGCACAATGTAGATGATGGTATGCCATACCTGACATCGTACAACCATGTTTGCTGCCCAAGGTGCATGCCGGCATGACATTCTCGACATCATTCAATCGTGTGTGCTCTTCAAGATCATTGATAACATACCACGCCCATTATCGTCCCACCGTGTATGCTTTCCAAGGGCGATGATGGCATGCCACGCTTGACGTCGTTCGACTGTGTGTGAAATCCAAGTGACATGATGACATTGCCATGGTCGACGTCATCCGACCATGTATGCTGCCCAAGGGACATCATGTCATGCCTTGCCTGACGTAGTCCGATCGTTTGTGCTGTCCAAGTGTGACTATGGCATTGCCACGGACGACGTCGTCTCGCCTTGTCTGCTAACCATGGGTGATGATAACATGACACGCCTGATGTCGTACGACCATCTGTGTTGTCCAAGGGCAATGATGGCATGCCACACCCGACGTAGTTCGACCGTGTATGCTGCCCAAGGGAAGTGATTCCATGCCACACCAGACTTTGTCTGACTCTGGTATTTCCCAAGGGCAATAATGGCATGGCATGCTTGACGTCGTTTGACACGGTAAGCTGTCCAAGGGCAATGTGGCATTCCACGCCCGACATCGTCTGACCCTGTTTATGCTGTCCTATTGCGATGATGGAATGCCACGCCCGATATCCTCCGACTGTGTGTTCATTCCAAGGGAGAATATCACATGCCACGCTCGACGTAGTCCAACCATGTATGTGGTTCAAGGGAGAGTATGGCAAGCCAAGCCAAACATCGTCTCACTGGGTATTCTTTCTAAGGGCGATGATGGCATGCCACGCCCGACGTCGTCTGCCCAAGGGCTATGATAACATGTCATTCCTGACGTTGTCCGAACGCGTGTGCTGCACGAGGCGATAAATGGCATGCCACACCTGACGTCATTCGACCATGTGTGATGCTAAGGGCCATGTGGACATGTAACGCCCTACGTGGTCCAATTACGTGTTCACTCATAGGGCGATGATAATATGCCACGCCCGATGTCATCGGATCGTGTATGCTTTCCAAGGGTGTTGATGGGATGCCACGCCCGATATTACCCGACGTTGTGTGCATCCCTAAGGGAGATCATGGCATGCCACGCCTGACATAGTTTGATCATGTAAGCTGTCAAAGGGCGATGATGGCATGCAACGATCGAAGTCATCCGAACGTGTGTGTTGTCTAACAGCAATGATGGCATCTACTGCCCGACGTTGTTCAACCGAGTGTGCTACACAAGGACAATAATGTCATTTCACAAACGACGTAGACTATAGATGTGTGTAGTCAAAAAGAGGAGATGGCATGCCACGTCGACGTCGTCCTACCATTTGTGTTGTCTAAAGGGAAATGATAACATGTGATGCCCGACGTCGTCCAACCGTGTATGCTACCCATGGGTGATGATAGCATTGGCAATTGTTGTCTAACCGTGTGCTGGCCAAGGGACACGATGATATGCCACGCAGACGTCGTTCGATCGGATGAGCTAGCCAAAGTCCAGGAGGGCATGCCACACGAGATGTCATCCAACTGCGTGTGCTGCACAATTGCGATGATAGATTGCCAAGTCCGATGTCATTAGACCGTGTGTGCTTCCCAAGGGCCATGGTGGCATGTCACGCCTGACGTCGTCCGATCATGTCAGCTTTCAAAGGGCGATGATAACATGTTACGCCCAATGCCGTTTGATCGCATGTGCTTCCTAATGGAGATAATGGCATGCAACGCACAACATCATCCGTTCGTGTGTGCTACCCAAGGGCTATGCGGCATGCCACGCTTGATGTCGTTCATCCATGTGTGCAGTCCAAACTCGATGAGACATGCCATGTCGTCGTTGTCGTACCATTTGTTCTTACCTAAGGGAAATATTGGATGGCATTAAACGCCCTACTTTTTCCGACCACGTGTGCTACCCAAGGGAGATTCTAACATTACCACACCCAACGTCGTGTGAGCTTGTGTGTAGTCCAAAGGCAATCATAAAATGTCACTCCCGACTTCGTCTGACACTGTATGCTTTCCAAGGGCGGTGATGACAAGCCATGCTCGACATTGTCTATCCCTGTGTATGTTGTCCAAGGGTGATGATCGCATGTCACGCCTGACGTGATCCGACTGCGTATATTGCCCAATAGAGATGATGGTATGCCACTTCTGACCGTATGTGCTGTCGAATGGCAAAGATGGCATGCCACGCCTGACGTCATCTAACCATTTGTGCTGCCAAAGAGCCATGGGGTCATTCCATACCTGAAGTCGTCAGATCGTGTGTGCTCTGAAATGGCAAAGATAACATGTCACGTCTAATATTATCTGAACGTGTCTACATTCCAAGAGCAATAATTGCATTGCCAGGACCGACATTGTCTTATCGTGTGTCCTGGACAAAGGCCATGATGGCATGCCACACCTGACATAGTCCAATCGTGTAGGCTATCTATGGGCGATGATGGCTTGATAGTCCTAATGTCGTCCCACCGTGTTTGCTGTCCAAGGGCAAAGATGGCATGTCATGCCCAACGTCATCCTACTGTGTGTGCTTCCCTATGGTGAAGATGGCATTCCACGCCCGACGTCATTTGACAGTGTGTGCCGCCCAAGGTCCATACGGGCATGCCACGCCCGACGTTTTCCAATAGTGTGTGCATTCCCAGGAAGATGATAACATGTTACGCCTGACGTTGTTCGATCGTGTATGCTTCCAAGGTAGATGATAACATGACACAACCGTCGTAGTCCAACCGTTTATGCTGTCCAAGGATATGATGGCATTTATCGCCAACCGACGTCCGACCGTGTGTGGTGCCAAAGCGATTATAGCATTACCATGCCCAACATCATCTGACCGTATATGCAGTCCAAGGGTGATGATAACATGCAAAGCCAAACATCGTCCGAATGGGTATGTTGTCCAAGGGCGATGATGGTATGCCAAGCCCGACATTATTGGACCTTGTCAATGTTGTTCAAGGGAGATAATGGCCTTCCACGCACGATGTCGTTCGATCGTGTGTTCTGGCCAAGGTCCAGGATGGAATGCCTCACCTTATGTTCTCCAACTGTATATGGTGTCCAAGTGCGATGATGTCATACCTCACCGAAGTCGTCCCACCGTGAGTGCTGTCGAAGGGCAAAGATGGCATGTCACGCCCGACGTCATCCGACCGCTTGTGCTTCCCAATGGCGATGATGGAATAGAATGCACGATCTCGTCCCACCATGTATGTTGTACAATGGCGATGATGGCATCCCATTCCTGACGTCATCCAACCATGTGTGCCGCCCAAGGGCCATGCAGGCATGCCACGCCCAACATCGTACGATCGTTTGTGATTTCCAAGGGCAATGATAACCTGTAATGCCTGACATCGTTTGATCGTGTATACTTTACAAGGGTGATAATAACATGTCACACCCGATATAGTCCGACCATGTATATTGTCCAAGTGCAATGATCACATTTAACGCCCGTCGTCGTCAGACTGTATGTGCTGCCCAAGGGCGTTATAGCACTAGAAAGGCTGACGTAGTCCGATTGTGTGTGCTGTCCAAGGGAGAAGATAACATGTCATTCCTGATGTCGTCCAACTGTGTATTCTATTCAAAGGCGATGATTACATTATATGCTCTACATTGTGAAACCCTGTGTATTCTTCCTAAGGGCGACGAAGGCCTGCCACGCCTGCCGTATTTCGAACATGTGTATGTTTTCCAATTGCGATGATGGCATTACATGCCTGACATCATCGGACCATGTGTTCATTACAAGGGCAATGATGGCATGCCACGCCCGACATAGTTCTACCATATATGGTATCCAAGGGCAATGAAAGCATGCCACGGCCGACGCTGTCCATTGGTGTGTGCAATCCAAAGGCGATAAGGGCATGCCATGTCGACGTCATTTGATCGTGTGAACTCTCCAAAAGGTAATGATGGCATTTAATGCCCGGCGAAGTCCGACTGTGAGTGGTGCCCAAGGGAGATGATACCATTGCCATTCCCAACGTCGTCCGACGGTGTGTGCAGTCCATGGTCGATGATAACATGCGACGCTCAACATCGTACGACTGTGTATGTTGTCCAAGGGCGATGATGGTATGCCACATCCGACGTTATTCGACCCTGTCTATATTGTTCAATGGCGATGATTGACTGCCACGCCCGACGTCGTATGACCGTTTGTTCTGGACAAGAGCCGTGATGGTATGCCTCGCCTGACATTCTCCAACCGTATATGTTGTCCAAGTGTGATTATGGAATACCAATCCAAAGTCGTTGCACCGTGTGTGTTGTCCAAGGGCAAAGACGGCATGTCACGCCTGACATCATCCGATTGCGTGTGCTTCCTAATTGCGAGGATCGCATAGCACGCAATCTCGTCCCAGCACGTATGTTGTCCGAAGGAGATAATGGCATCCCACGCCGGATGCCATCCAACCATGTCTGCTGCCGAAGGGACATGCGGGCATGCCACGCCCCGACATCTTCCGATCGTATGTGATGTCCAAGGGTGATGATAACATGTAATGCCCGACATCCTCAAATCGTGTATTCTTTCCAAGGGAGATGATAACATCTCACACCCGATATAGTACAACCATGCATATTGTCCAAGGGCAATAATCACATTTAACGCCTATCGTCGTCTGACTGTGTGTACTACCCAAGGGCGATTATAATATTGCCAAGGCTGACGTAGTCCGATCATGTGGGCTGTCCTACGGAGATGATATCATTTCATTCCTGACGTCGTTCGACCGTGTATTCTATCCAAGGGCGATGATAACATTCCATGACCATGTATGCTTCCCAAGGGCGATAATTGCCTTCCATGCCTGACGCAGTCGGACCGTGTGTGCGGTGCAAGGGCCATGATGGCCTTCCATGCTCAACATAGTCTTACCATGTAAGCTATCCAAAGGCAATTATGATATGCCACACTCAATGTTTTACCACCGTGTGTGCTATCAAAAGTCGAAGATTGCATGTCAAACATGACGTTGTTGGACTGCTTGTGCTGCCCAATTGTGATTATGGAATGTCATGCCTTGCGTCGTCCCAAGGCATGTGCTTCCTAACGTCATTAATGGTAAGCTACGCCCGACTTCATCTTATTGTGAGTGATTCCTAGGGGACATATGAGCATGCCACGCCCGACTTCATCCGATTACGTGTGTTGTCAAATTATGATGATAACATGCCACAACCGATGTCATCTAATTATGAATGCTTTACTAGGGCGATGATGGCAAGGCACGCCTAACGTCATTCAATCGTGTGTGGATTGAATGAACAATGATGGCATTGTAATGGCTGACATCGTGTTACCATGTGTGCTTGCCAAGAGCAATGATGGAATGCCACACCTGACGTATTTTGACCGTGTATGTTGTTAAAGAGCGATAATGGCATGCCACGGCCGACACCGTTCACCATGTGTGCTGTACAAGGGCAAAGATGACATGTCATGTCCGACATCGTCTGACGACGAGTGCTGCCCAATGGGAATGATGGTGTGCTATGCCCAACGTCATTCGACCGTGTGTGCTTCTCAAGGGCCATGTTTGCATGTAATGCACTACGTTGTCCAATCATGTGTTCACTCATAGGGAGATGATAATATGCCATGAGCCACATCGCTTGATCGTGTATTCTTTCCAAGGGAGATGATAAAATGTCGCACTCGATGTAGCCCGACCAGGTATATTGTGCAAGGGCAATGATTACATTTAATGCCCGTCGTTGTCCAACTGTGTGTGCTGCCCAAGGGCGATTATTTCATTGCCAAGGCTGACGTAGTCCGATCATGTATGCTATCTAAGGGAGATGATATCATGTCATTCATGATGTCATTCCACCGTAATATTCGATCCAAGGCCGATGATAACATTTAATGACTATTTATTCTTCCCAAGGGCGATGAATGCCTACCATGCCTGACGTAGTCCGACCATGTGTGTTGTGCAAGGGTCATGATGTCATGCCACGCTCGACATCGTTTGACCATGTAGGTTGTCCAAAAGGCGATGATGGAAAGTCAAAACCAACGTTGTTCGACCCTCTATGCTTCTAAGGGCTATGATATCATGTCATGACTAACGTTGTTCGAACGTGTGTGCTACACAAGGACGATAATGGCATGCCATGCCCGACCTCATTAAACCATGTGTGCTGCCAAAGGGCCATGTGGGCATACCACACTCTACCTGGTCCAATGGTGTGTTTAGTACAAGGGCGATGATGGCATGCCACGCCCGACGTAATCCGACTGTGGGTGCTTCCCAAGGGCCATGCAAGTATGTCGCACCCAACGTCGTTCTAACGTGTGTGTTGTCCAAGGGCGATGATAACATGGCACGCCTGACATCATCCGATCGTGCATGCTTTTCAAGGGCGATGATAACATACAACACCCACCCAACGTAGTCCGACCGTGTATGTTGTCAAAGGGCAATGACGACATTTAACGCCCGATGTCGTCCAACTGTTTGTGCTGCCCAAGGTTTATTATAGCATTTCCAAGCCCGATGTTGCTCGATCGTGTGTGATATCCATGGGCAATGATAAAATGTTATGCTAGACATTGTCCGACCGTGTATTCGGTCCAAGGTAGATGATGACTTGCCACGCGCCACATCATATGATCCTGTGTATGCTTCGCAAGGGCGATGATGGCTTGGTACGTCTGACGTAGTCCGGCCGTGTGTGTTGTCAAAGGGCCATTATGGCATGCCACGCTCGACGTTGTCCGACAGTGTAAGTTGTCCAGGGGCGATGATATCATCCCACGCCCGACGTCGTCCCACCATGTGTGTTTTCAAAGGCCGAAGATGGCATGTCAGGCCTAACGGCGTCAGACAACATGTGCTACCCAATGGCGATAATTGCATGCAACGCTCGACATTGTCTGATAGTGTGGGCAAAATTAAGGGAAACATATTAAATGGGATAAAATATTTTTCTCATTAAATTGATTATCTGACGTTAAACTATAAACTTTGATATGTGTTACAGAGGTATTTCGAACACAAAAATCTATTTTCTGTTATAAGATTCATAGCTATAAAGAAATACAGTTTTCTTGAAAATTAGGGGAAATTAAAACTTGAATGGGTTAAAACACGTTTTTTTAATAATTGACTTGTCCCAACCGCCTTTGAGGGTTTGCTTTCACAGATCTCAAAAAAACAACAAAATAGAGAAAAAAATGCCTCAATCGGACATGTGAGTCAAAAGTTGTGGCTTTTTGTAATTTCACATATTTACAACCACTTTTTTTGTGTTTCAATCTTTTATTTGGTTAAACTTGAAATGATTGAAACTTTGGGTAGAATATCTGTTTTACGCAAAAAAAAATAATTATTCTGCATATTTTTTAGATCTACGTGGTCATATCCTTCATTTTGTTTTGCTTTTTTTTTAAAAAAATATTATTAAATTTTTATTTATCTATTATAATATAAATGTTAATTAGAAAACTATTATTCTTCACGCCTTATTAAGATTAAAATGAAAGACTAGTACAATAAGATGGGAAAATCAAAAAGCTATATTAGAAAACTATGAATGATACAACCATGATCGATAATGGCATGCCACGCATGACGTAGTTCTACCGTGTGTGCTGCCCCAGGGTAATGATGGCATCTAACGCCCGTTGTGATCCGAACGTGTGTGCTACCCAATGGCGATGATGGTATGCAATGTCCTATGTTGTACGACTGTCTCTTTTATCCAAGGGAAATGATGGCATGCCACGCCTGACGTCCTTCAATCGTGTATGCTTTCCACGGGCGATTATGGCAATCCACGCCCAACGTCATCCGACTGTGTGCTTCCAAAGGGCTATGATTGCATGTCACATCCGACGTCATCCGGACGTGTGTGATTTACAAGAGAGATAATGGCATGCCACGCCCGACCTCATCCGACCATGTGTGCTTCCCATGGGCCATGCAGACATGAGAGATGATGGCATGTCACGCCCGACGTAGTCTCTCCTTGTCTATGTTTTCCAAGGGCAATGATGGCATGCCGCGCCCAAAGTAGTTCGACCGTGTATGTTATCCAAGGGCGATGATGGCATGTCACGCTCGACGTAGTCCCACTCTGTGTGTAGTCCAAGGGCGAAGATTGCATGTCATGCTCAACATTGTCAAACCACGTGTGCCGCACAAAGTAGATGATGGCATGCCACGCCTCACATCATACGACTATGTATGCTGCCCAAGGTCCATCCAGACATGACATGCCCGACATCTTTCAATCATGTGTGCTCTTCAAGAACATTGATAACATACCACGCCCAACATCGTCCGATCATGTATGCTTTTCAAGGGAGATGATGCCATGCTAAGCGTGACATCGTTCGACCTTGTGTGCATACAAAGGGCGATGATGACAGTGCCATGGTCGATGTCGTTTGACCATGTATGCTGCCCAAGGGACATCATGTCATGCCATGCCCGACGTAGTCTGATCGTGTGTGCTGTCCAATTAGGATGATGGTAATTCAATGGACGTTGTCGTCTCACCGTGTCTGCTAACCATGGGTGATGATAACATGACACGCCTGATGTCGTACGACCATCTGTGTTATCCAAGGGCAATGATGGCATGCCACGCCCGACGTAGTTCGACCGTGTATGCTGCCCAAGGGCAATGATGCCATACCACGCCTGACTTCGTCTGACTCTAGGTGTTTCCCAAGGGAAATGATGGCACGGCATGCTTGACATCGTCTGATACGGTATGATGTCCAAGGGCGATGATGGAATGCAACACCCGACATCGTTTGACCCTGTTTCTATTTTCCAATTACGATGATGGAATTCCACGCCCAATATCCTCTGACTGTGTGTTCATTCAAAGGGAGAAAATCACATGCCACGCTCGACGTAGTCCAACCATATATGTTGTTCAAGGGCGATTATGGCATGCCATGCCCGACATTGTCAGACTTGGTATTCTTTCCAAGGGCGATGATGGCATGCCACACCTGACGTTTTCTGACCATGTGCGCTTCCCAAGGGCGATGATGGAATGTCATTCCTAAAGATGTCCGAACGTGTGTGCTGCACGAGGCGATAATGGCACGCAACGCCCGATGTCATTCGATTGCATGTGCAGCCCAAGGGCCATGTGGGCATGTAACGCCCTACGTGGTCGAATCATGTGTTCAGTCATAGGGCGATGATAATATGCCACGCCCGATTTCATCGGATCGTGTATGCTTTCCAAGGGTGTTGATGGGATGCCACGCCCGGCATTGCCCAACGGTGTGTGCTTTCCAAGGGAGATTGGCATGCCACGCCCGACATAGTCCGATCTCGTAGGGTGTCAAAGGGAGATGATGACATGCCACGGTCTACGTCATCCAACCGTGTGTGTTGTCTAAGAGAAACGATGGAATCTAACGCCCGATGTAGTTCAACCTGTGTGCTGCACAAGGACAATAATAGCATGTCACACACGACGTAAACTATCTGTGTGTGTAGTCAAAAGGCGATGATGGCATGCCACGTCGACTTTGTCATACCATTTATGTTGTCCAAAGGGCAATGATGACATTTGATGCCCGACATCGTCCAACCGTGTATGCTACCCAAGGGCAATGATAGCATTGGCATACGCCGTCTGACCATGTGTGCTGGCCAAGGGCCACTATGGCATGCCACACCAGAAGTTATTCGACTGGGTATGATGGCCAAGGTCCATGAGGGCATGCCATGCGAGATGTCGTCCGGCCACATGTGCTGCACAATTGCAATGATGGATTGCCACGTCCGACATTATTTCACCGTGTGTGCTACCCTAGGGCTATGGGGACATGCCACGCTTTATGTCGTCTAGTCGCATGTGCTGCCTAATAGAGATAATTGCATGCCACGCACGACATCATATGTTTGTGTGTGCTACCCAAAGTCTATGCGGGCATGCTACGCTTGACGTCGTCCGTCAATGTGGGTAGTCCAAAGGCGATGAGACATGTCATGTAGTCGTTGTCCTACCATGTGTTCTTTCCTAAGGGAAATATTGGATGGCATTAAACGCCCTACTTTTTCCGACCATGTTTGCTGCCCAAGGGAGATTCTAACATTACCACCTAACGTCGTCTGAGCGTATGTGCAGTCCAAAGGCAATGATAAACTGTCACTCCCGACTTCCTTCGACCGTGTATGCTTTCCAAGGGCGATGAATGCAAGCCATGCGTGACATCGTCTATCCCTGTGTATGTTTTCCAAGGGTGATGATGGCATGAGACGCTTGATGTCATCCCACCATGTGTGTTGTCCAAGGGCGATGATGGCATGTCACGCCTGACGTCGTCCAACTGAGTTTGCTGCCCAATGGAGATGATGGTATGCCACTTCTGACTGTATGTGCTGCCGAATGGCGATGATGACATGCCACGCCCAACGTCATCTAACCATTTGTAGTTGTCCGATCGTGTGTGCTCTAAAATGGCAAAGATAACATGTCATGTCCTACGTCATCTGACCATGTGTACATTCCAAGAGCGATGATTGCATTGCCATGACCGACATTGAACGATCATGTGTCCTGGACAAAGGCCATGATGGCATGCAACGCCTGAGGTAGTCCAACCGTGTATGCTGTGTATGGGCAATGATGGCTTTCCATGCACGTCGTCGTCCCACTGTGTGTGCTTTTCGAGGGCAAAGATTGCATGTCACGCCCAACGTCGTCCGACCGTGTGTGTTTCCCAATGGTGAAGATGGCATTCCACGCCCGACGTCATCTAACCGTGTGTGCCGCCTAAGGTCCATACGGGCATGCCACGCCTTACGTTGTCCAATCGTGTGTGCATTTCAAGGGCGATGATAACATGTTACGCCTTATGTCGTTCGATCCTGTATGCTTCCAAGGTAGATGATATCATGACACACCCGACGTAGTCCAACTGTTCATGCTGTCCAAAGGAAATGATGGCAATTAACGCTTGACATCGTCTGACCTTTTGTGCTGCCCAAGGGTGATTATAGCATCGCTACGCCAAACATAGAGCAATCGTGTGTGCTTTCCAAGGGCGATGATGACATGATATGCCCGATGTCTTCCAATCGTGTATGTTGTCCAAGGGAGATGATGGCATGCCACGACCGGCATCATTGACCCTGTGTATACTTCCTAAGGGAGAAGATGGCCTACCACACCCTACGTAGTCCTACCGTGTGTGTTGTCCAAGGGACATGATGGCATGCAACGCTAGACTTCATCTAACTATGTGTGTAGTCCAAGAGCGATGATTGCATGCCACACCCGAAGTTTTCCCATCGTGTTTTCTATCCAAGGGAAAAGATGGCATTTGACGCCTGATGTCGTCCGACTGCGTGTGCTTCCCAATGCCGATGATGGTATGCCATTCTCGACATTGTCCGACCATGTGTACACAATTAAGGGAAATGTTAAATTGAACGGGATAAAACATTTTAATCATAAAATATGTTATCTAACATTAAACTTGAAATTCTCAGATGTTTTACCAAGGTATTTCGAACTCAAAAATCTATGTTCTTTTATCAGATTCATAGCAATAAAGAATAACTATTTTTTAAAAAATTGGGGAAATTCAAAATTAAATGGTCTAAAAGATGTTTTTTGGAAAATTGACTCGTCCAAATAGCCTATGGAGATTTGTTTGGTAGATCTAAAAAAATAACCATACTGAGATAAAAATTTACGTCAATCGATCATCCGAGTCAAAAGTTTTGGCCGCTTGAAATTTCACAAATTTACAACTACTTTTTTTGAGCTTCAATCTCTGATTTAGTGAAACTTCAAAAGATTTAAACTTTTGGCTCGAATATCCGTTTGATGCAATTTTTTTTTCATTCTCCATATTTTTTAGATATACTTTGTCATATCCATAATTTGGTGTAATTTTTCTAATAAAGTAATAATAAATCTTTATTTATATAGAATAATATTAATGTAAAACTAGAAAAGTAATATGCTTCGTGCTGTATTAAGTTAAAAATTAAAGACTACTACAACACGATGGGAAAATCTAGAAGATATATTGGATTAGTTAAAATGCGATAACCATGATAAATAATGGCATGCCACGCGCGGAATATTTCGATCGTCTGTGCTGCCCCAAGGAAATGGTCATCTAACGCCCGACGTCGTCCAACCGTGTGTGCTGCCCAAGGGCCATAATGGTATGCCTCACCTAACTTTCTCCAACCGTATATGCTGTCCAAGTGCGATGATGGCATACTATGCCGAAGTCGTCCCACCGTGTGTAATGTCCAAGGGCAAAGATGGCATGTCACGCCTCACGTCATCCGACCGCTTGTGCTTTCCAATAGCGATGATGGCATAGAACGCATGATCTCGCCCCACCATGTATGTTGTCCAAAGACAATGATTGCATCCCACACCTAACGTCATCCAACCATGTGTGGCGCCCAAGGGTCATGCGGGCATGCCACGCCCGACATTGTATGATTGTTTGTGATTTCCAAGGGCAATGATAACATGTACCGCCCGACATTGTCCCATCGTGTATACTTTCCAATGGTAATAATAACATGTCACAACTAACGTAGTTTTGCAATGTATATTGTCCAAGTGCAATGACCACATTTAACGCCCGTCGCCGTCCAATTGTATGTGCTGCCCTAGGGTGATTATAGCATTGCCAAGGCTGATATAGTCCAATCGTGTGTGATTTCTAAGAGAGATGATATCATGTAATTCCTTACATCACCCAACTGTGTATTCTATCCAAGGGCGATGATTACATTATATGCTCGACAACGTGCGACCCTGTGTATGCTTTCTAAGGGCGATGAATTCCTGCAACGCCTGACATAGTCCAACCGTGTGTATGTTGTCCAATTAAATGATTGCATGCCGTGCGTGACATCATCCTACCGTATTTTCATTCCAAGGGCGGTGATGGAATAACACGCCCAATGTAGTTCTACTGTATATGCTATCCAAGGGAGATGATAGCATGCCACGCCGTGTGTGCAGTCCAAGGTCAATGATAACATGCCACGCCTAACGTTCTCCAACCGTTTATGCTGTCCAACTATGATGATGGCATACCACGTCGAAGTCATCCCACAATGTGTAATATCCAAGGTCAAAGATGGAATGTCACGCCCGACATCATCCGACCGAGTGTGCTTCCCAATGGCGATGATGGCAGAGCATGGACGATGTCGTGCCGCCATGTAGTTTGTCCAAAGGCGATGATGGCATCCTATGCCTTATGTCATCCAACCATGTGTGCTGCCCAAGGGACATGCGGGTATGCCACACCCAACATCCTTCGATCGTGTGTGATGTCTAAGGGCGATGAGAACATGTAACGCCCGACATTGTCCAATCCTATATTCTTTCCAAGGGAGATGATAACATCTCACACCCGATATAGTACGACCATGTATATTGTCCAAGGGCAATGATCACATTTAACGCCCATCATCGTCGGACTGTGTGTACTGCCCCAAGGGCAATAATAAGATTGCCAAGGCTGATGTAGTTCGATCATGTGGGCTGTCCTAGGGAGATTATATCATTTCATTCCTGACGTCGTCTAACCGTGTGTTCTATCCATGGGCGATGATAACATTCCATGACCATGTATGCTTTCCAAGGGCGATGAATGCCTTTACGCCTGACGTAGTCCGACTGTGTGTGCTGTGCAAGGGCCATGATGGCATGCCATGCTTGACGTAGTCTAACCATGTAAGTTATCCTAAGCAATTATGATATGCCACACTCAATGTTTTACCACCGTCTGTGCTATCCAAAGTCGAAGATGGAATGTCAAACATGACGTTGTTCGACCGCGTGTGCTGCCCAATTGTGATTATAAAATGCAATGCCTTGCGTCGTCCCACATCAGGTGCTTCCTGCGGCGATAATGGTAAGCCATGCCCGACTTCATCTTATCGTGTGTGATTCCTAGGGGCCATAAGAGCATGCCACGCCCGACTTCATCCGATTGCGTGTGTTATGAAAGGGCGATGATAACATGCCACGCACGACGTGTCCAAACCTATGTATGTTGTCCAACGGCGATGATGTCCTACCACGCCCAACCTCTTCCACCCATATGTGCTGGACAAGGTCCATGATGGCATGCCACGCCTGACATAGTCTGACCGTGTATGTTGTCCAAGGGCGATGATGGCATGCCATGCCCGACATTGTCCCACCGTATGTTTGTTCCAAGGGTCAAGATGGCATGACACGGCCGAAATCATCCAACCACATGTGCTTCCCAATGGCGATGATGGCATTCCAAGCCCGACGTCATCCGACTGTGTGTGCTGCCCAATGGCCATGCGAGCATGCCACGCCCGACATTGTTCGTCTGTGTGTGCAATCCAATGGTGATGATGGCATGCCATGTCGACGTCGTCCGACTTTGTGTGCTGTCAAAAGGGCAATGATGGTATTAAACGTCATACGTAGTCCGACCGTGTGTGCTGCCCAATGGCAATGATAGCATCACAACGCCCAACATTATGAGAATGTGTGTGCATTTTAAAGGCGATGATAATATCCCACACCCGACGGTTTTTGGTCGTGTATACTTTCCTAGGGTGATGATGGCATGCCACGCCCCACGTAGTGTGTCCTTGTCTATGTTGTCCAAGGGCAATAATGGCATGCCATGCCCGAAGTAGTTCGACCGTTTATGTTGTCCAAGGGCAATGATGGCATGTCACGCCCGATGTCGTCACACTGTTTGTGCAGTCCAAGGGCGAAGATTGCATGTCATGCTCATCATTGTCCAACTGCGTGTGCCGCACAATGTAGATGATGGTATGCCATACCTGACATCGTACAACCATGTTTGCTGCCCAAGGTGCATGCCGGCATGACATTCTCGACATCATTCAATCGTGTGTGCTCTTCAAGATCATTGATAACATACCACGCCCATTATCGTCCCACCGTGTATGCTTTCCAAGGGCGATGATGGCATGCCACGCTTGACGTCGTTCGACTGTGTGTGAAATCCAAGTGACATGATGACATTGCCATGGTCGACGTCATCCGACCATGTATGCTGCCCAAGGGACATCATGTCATGCCTTGCCCGACGTAGTCCGATCGTTTGTGCTGTCCAAGTGTGACTATGGCATTGCCACGGACGACGTCATCTCGCCTTGTCTACTAACCATGGGTGATGATAACATGACACGCCTGATGTCGTACGACCATCTGTGTTGTCCAAGGGCAATGATGGCATGCCACACCCGACGTAGTTCGACCGTGTATGCTGCCCAAGGGAAGTGATTCCATGCCACACCAGACTTTGTCTGACTCTGGTATTTCCCAAGGGCAATAATGGCATGGCATGCTTGACGTCGTTTGACACGGTAAGCTGTCCAAGGGCAATGTGGCATTCCACGCCCGACATCGTCTGACCCTGTTTATGCTGTCCTATTGCGATGATGGAATGCCACGCCCGATATCCTCCGACTGTGTGTTCATTCCAAGGGAGAATATCACATGCCACGCTCGACGTAGTCCAACCATGTATGTGGTTCAAGGGAGATTATGGCAAGCCAAGCCAAACATCGTCTCACTGGGTATTCTTTCTAAGGGCGATGATGGCATGCCACGCCCGACGTCGTCTGCCCAAGGGCTATGATAACATGTCATTCCTGACGTTGTCCGAACGCGTGTGCTGCACGAGGCGATAATGGCATGCCACACCTGACGTCATTCGACCATGTGTGATGCTAAGGGCAATGTGGACATGTAACGCCCTACGTGGTCCAATTACGTGTTCACTCATAGGGCGATGATAATATGCCACGCCCGATGTCATCGGATCGTGTATGCTTTCCAAGGGTGTTGATGGGATGCCACGCCCGATATTACCCGACGTTGTGTGCATCCCTAAGGGAGATCATGGCATGCCACGCCTGACATAGTTTGATCATGTAAGCTGTCAAAGGGCGATGATGGCATGCAACGATCGAAGTCATCCGAACGTGTGTGTTGTCTAACAGCAATGATGGCATCTACTGCCCGACGTTGTTCAACCGAGTGTGCTACACAAGGACAATAATGTCATTTCACAAATGACGTAGACTATAGATGTGTATAGTCTAAAAAAGAGGAGATGGCATGCCACATCGACGTCGTCCTACCATTTGTGTTGTCTAAAGGGAAATGATAACATGTGATGCCCGACGTCGTCCAACCGTGTATGCTACCCATGGGTGATGATAGCATTGGCAATTGTTGTCTAACCGTGTGCTGGCCAAGGGACACGATGATATGCCACGCAGACGTCGTTCGACCGGATGAGCTAGCCAAAGTCCAGGAGGGCAAGCCACGCGAGATGTCATCCAACTGCGTGTGCTGCACAATTGCGATGATAGATTGCCAAGTCCGATGTCATTAGACCGTGTGTGCTTCCCAAGGGCCATGGTGGCATGTCACGCCTGACGTCGTCCGATCATGTCAGCTTTCAAAGGGCGATGATAACATGTTACGCCCAATGCCGTTTGATCGCATGTGCTTCCTAATGGAGATAATGGCATGCAACGCACAACATTATCCGTTCGTGTGTGCTACCCAAGGGCTATGCGGCATGCCACGCTTGATGTCGTTCGTCCATGTGTGCAGTCCAAACTCGATGAGACATGCCATGTCGTCATTGTCCTACCATGTGTTCTTACCAAAGGGAAATATTGGATGGCATTAAACGCCCTACTTTTTCCGACAACGTGTGCTACCCAAGGGAGATTCTAACATTACCACACCCAACGTCGTGTGAGCTTGTGTGTAGTCCAAAGGCAATCATAAAATGTCACTCCCGACTTCGTCTGACACTGTATGCTTTCCAAGGGCGGTGATGACAAGCCATGCTCGACATTGTCTATCCCTGTGTATGTTGTCCAAGGGTGATGATCGCATGTCACGCCTGACGTGATCCGACTGCGTATATTGCCCAATAGAGATGATGGTATGCCACTTCTGACCGTATGTGCTGTCGAATGGCGAAGATGGCATGCCACGCCTGACGTCATCTAACTATTTGTGCTGCCAAAGAGCCATGGGGTCATTCCATACCTGAAGTCGTCAGATCGTGTGTGCTCTGAAATGGCAAAGATAACATGTCACGTCTAATATCATCTGAACGTGTCTACATTCCAAGAGCAATAATTGCATTGCCAGGATCGACATTGTCTTATCGTGTGTCCTGGACAAAGGCCATGATGGCATGCCACACCTGACATAGTCCAATCGTGTAGGCTATCTATGGGTGATGATGGCTTGATAGTCCTAATGTCGTCCCACCGTGTGTGCTGTCCAAGGGCAAAGATGGCATGTCATGCCCAATGTAATCCTACTGTGTGTGCTTCCCTATGGTGAAGATGGCATTCCACGCCCGACGTCATTTGACAGTGTGTGCCGCCCAAGGTCCATACGGGCATGCCACGCCCGACGTTTTCCAATAGTGTGTGCATTCCCAGGAAGATGATAACATGTTACGCTTGACGTTGTTCGATCGTGTATGCTTCCAAGGTAGATGATAACATGACACAACCATCGTAGTCCAACCGTTTATGCTGTCCAAGGATATGATGGCATTTATCGCCAACCGACGTCCGACCGTGTGTGGTGCCAAAGCGATTATAGCATTACCATGCCCAACATCATCTGACCGTATATGCAGTCCAAGGGTGATGATAACATGCAAAGCCAAACATCGTCCGAATGGGTATGTTGTCCAAGGGCGATGATGGTATGCCAAGCCCGACATTATTGGACCTTGTCAATGTTGTTCAAGGGAGATGATGGCCTTCCACGCACGATGTCGTTCGATCGTGTGTTCTGGCCAAGGTCCAGGATGGAATGCCTCACCTTATGTTCTCCAACTGTATATGGTGTCCAAGTGCGATGATGTCATACCTCACCGAAGTCGTCCCACCGTGAGTGCTGTCGAAGGGCAAAGATGGCATGTCACGCCCGACGTCATCCGACCGCTTGTGCTTCCCAATGGCGATGATGGAATAGAATGCACGATCTCGTCCCACCATGTATGTTGTACAATGGCGATGATGGCATCCCATTCCTGACGTCATCCAACCATGTGTGCCGCCCAAGGGCCATGCAGGCATGCCACGCCCGACATCGTACGATCGTTTGTGATTTCCAAGGGCAATGATAACCTGTAATGCCTGACATCGTTCGATCGTGTATACTTTACAAGGGTGATAATAACATGTCACACCCGACATAGTCCGACCATGTATATTGTCAAAGTGCAATGATCACATTTAACGCCCGTCGTCGTCAGACTGTATGTGCTGCCCAAGGGCGTTATAGCACTAGAAAGGCTGACGTAGTCCGATTGTGTGTGCTGTCCAAGGGAGAAGATAACATGTCATTCCTGATGTCGTCCAACTGTGTATTCTATTCAAAGGCGATGATTACATTATATGCTCTACATTGTGAAACCCTGTGTATTCTTCCTAAGGGTGACGAAGGCCTGCCACGCCTGCCGTATTTCGAACATGTGTATGTTTTCCAATTGCGATGATGGCATTACATGCCTGACATCATCGGACCATGTGTTCATTACAAGGGCGATGATGGCATGCCACGCCCGACGTAGTTCTACCATATATGGTATCCAAGGGCGATGAAAGCATGCCACGGCCGACGTTGTCCATTGGTGTGTGCAATCCAAAGGCGATAAGGGCATGCCATGTCGACGTCATTTGATCGTGTGAACTCTCCAAAAGGTAATGATGGCATTTAATGCCCGGCGAAGTCCGACTGTGAGTGGTGCCCAAGGGAGATGATACCATTGCCATTCCCAACGTTGTCCGACGGTGTGTGCAGTCCATGGTCGATGATAACATGCGACGCTAAACATCGTACGACTGTGTATGTTGTCCAAGGGCGATGATGGTATGCCACATCCGACGTTATTCGACCCTGTCTCTATTGTTCAATGGCGATGATTGACTGCCACGCCCGACGTTGTATGACCGTTTGTTCTGGACAAGAGCTGTGATGGTATGCCTCGCCTGACATTCTCCAACCGTATATGTTGTCCAAGTGTGATTATGGAATACCAATCCAAAGTCGTTGCACCGTGTGTGTTGTCCAAGGGCAAAGACGGCATCTCACGCCTGACATCATCCGATTGCGTGTGCTTCCTAATTGCGATGATGGCATAGCACGCAATCTCGTCCCACCACGTATGTTGTCCGAAGGAGATAATGGCATCCCACGCCGGAAGCCATCCAACCATGTCTGCTGCCGAAGGGACATGCGGGCATGCCACGCCCCGACATCTTCCGATCGTATGTGATGTCCAAGGGTGATGATAACATGTAATGCCCGACATCCTCAAATCGTGTATTCTTTCCAAGGGAGATGATAACATCTCACACCCGATATAGTACAACCATGCATATTGTCCAAGGGCAATAATCACATTTAACGCCCATCGTCGTCTGACTGTGTGTACTACCCAAGGGCGATTATAATATTGCCAAGGCTGACGTAGTCCGATCATGTGGGCTGTCCTACGGAGATGATATCATTTCATTCCTGACGTCGTTCGACCGTGTATTCTATCCAAGGGCGATGATAACATTCCATGACCATGTATGCTTCCCAAGGGCGATGATTGCCTTCCATGCCTGACGCAGTCCGACCGTGTGTGCGGTGCAAGGGCCATGATGGCCTTCCATGCTCAACATAGTCTTACCATGTAAGCTATCCAAAGGCAATTATGATATGCCACACTCAATGTTTTACCACCGTGTGTGCTATCCAAAGTCGAAGATTGCATGTCAAACATGACGTTGTTGGACTGCTTGTGCTGCCCAATTGTGATTATGGAATGTCATGCCTTGCGTCATCCCAAGGCATGTGCTTCGTAACGGCATTAATGGTAAGCCACGCCCGACTTCATCTTATTGTGAGTTATTCCTAGGGGACATATGAGCATGCCACGCCCGACTTCATCCGATTACGTGTGTTGTCAAATTGCGATGATAACATGCCACAACCGATGTCATCTAATTATGAATGCTTTACTAGGGCGATGATGGCAAGGCACGCCTAACGTCATTCAATCGTGTGTGGATTGAATGAACAATGATGGCATTGTAATTGCTGACATCGTGTTACCATGTGTGCTTGCCAAGAGCAATGATGGAATGCCACACCTGACGTATTTTGACCGTGTATGTTGTTAAAGAGCGATAATGGCATGCCACAGCCGACACCGTTCACCATGTGTGCTGTACAAGGGCAAAGATGACATGTCATGTCCGACATCGTCTGACGACGAGTGCTGCCCAATGGGAATGATGGTGTGCTATGCCCAACGTCATTCGACCGTGTGTGCTTCTCAAGGGCCATGTTTGCATGTAATGCACTACGTTGTCCAATCATGTGTTCACTCATAGGGAGATGATAATATGCCATGAGCCACATCGCTTGATCGTGTATTCTTTCCAAGGGAGATGATAAAATGTCGCACTCGATGTAGCCCGACCAGGTATATTGTGCAAGGGCAATGATTACATTTAATGCCCGTCGTTGTCCAACTGTGTGTGCTGCCCAAGGGCGATTATTTCATTGCCAAGGCTAACGTAGTCCGATCATGTATGCTATCTAAGGGAGATGATATCATGTCATTCATGATGTCATTCCACCGTAATATTCGATCCAAGGCCGATGATAACATTCAATGACTATTTATTCTTCCCAAGGGCGATGAATGCCTACCATGCCTGACGTAGTCCGACCATGTGTGTTGTGCAAGGGTCATGATGTCATGCCACGCTCGACATCGTCTGACCATGTAGGTTGTCCAAAAGGCAATGATGGAAAGTCAAAACCAACGTTGTTCGACCCTCTATGCTTCTAAGGGCTATGATATCATGTCATGACTGACGTTGTTCGAACGTGTGTGCTACACAAGGACGATAATGGCATGCCATGCCCGACCTCATTCAACCATGTGTGCTGCCAAAGGGCCATGTAGGCATACCACACCCTACCTGGTCCAATGGTGTGTTTAGTACAAGGGCGATGATGGCATGCCACGCCCGACGTAATCCGACTGTGGGTGCTTCCCAAGGGCCATGCAAGTATGTCGCACCCAACGTCGTTCTAACGTGTGTGTTGTCCAAGGGCGATGATAACATGGCACGCCTGACATCATCCGATCGTGCATGCTTTTCAAGGGCGATGATAACATACAACACCCACCCAACGTAGTCCGACCGTGTATGTTGTCAAAGGGCAATGACGACATTTAACGCCCGATGTCGTCCAACTGTTTGTGCTGCCCAAGGTTTATTATAGCATTTCCAAGCATGATGTTGCTCGATCGTGTGTGATATCCATGGGCAATGCTAAAATGTTATGCTAGACATTGTCCCACCGTGTATTCGGTCCAAGGTAGATGATGACTTGCCACGCGCCACATCATATGATCCTGTGTATGCTTCGCAAGGGCGATGATGGCTTGGTACGTCTGACGTAGTCCGGCCGTGTGTGTTGTCAAAAGGCCATTATGGAGTGCCACGCTCGACGTTGTCCGACAGTGTAAGTTGTCCAGGGGCGATGATATCATCCCACGCCCGACGTCGTCCCACCATGTGTGTTTTCAAAGGCCGAAGATGGCATGTCAGGCCTAACGGCGTCAGACAACATGTGCTACCCAATGGCGATAATTGCATGCAACGCTCGACATTGTCTGATAGTGTGGGCAAAATTAAGGGAAACATATTAAATGGGATAAAATATTTTTCTCATTAAATTGATTATCTGACGTTAAACTATAAACTTTGATATGTGTTACACAGGTATTTCGAACACAAAAATCTATTTTCTGTTATAAGATTCATAGCAATAAAGAAATACAGTTTTCTTGAAAATTAGGGGAAATTAAAACTTGAATGGGTTAAAACACGTTTTTTTAATAATTGACTTGTCCCAACCGCCTTTGAGGGTTTGCTTTCACAGATCTCAAAAAAACAACAAAATAGAGAAAAAAATGCCTCAATCGGACATGTGAGTCAAAAGTTGTGGCTTTTTGTAATTTCACATATTTACAACCACTTTTTTTGTGTTTCAATCTTTTATTTGGTTAAACTTGAAATGATTGAAACTTTGGGTAGAATATCTGTTTTACGCAAAAAAAAATAATTATTCTGCATATTTTTTAGATCTACGTGGTCATATCCTTCATTTTGTTTTGCTTTTTTTTTAAAAAAATATTATTAAATTTTTATTTATCTATTATAATATAAATGTTAATTAGAAAACTATTATTCTTCACGCCTTATTAAGATTAAAATGAAAGACTAGTACAATAAGATGGGAAAATCAAAAAGCTATATTAGAAAACTATGAATGATACAACCATGATCGATAATGGCATGCCACGCATGACGTAGTTCTACCGTGTGTGCTGCCCCAGGGTAATGATGGCATCTAACGCCCGTTGTGATCCGAACGTGTGTGCTACCCAATGGCGATGATGGTATGCAATGTCCTATGTTGTACGACTGTCTCTTTTATCCAAGGGAAATGATGGCATGCCACTCCTGACGTCCTTCAATCGTTTATGCTTTCCACGGGCGATTATGGCAATCCACGCCCAACGTCATCCAAATGTGTGCTTCCAAAGGTCTATGATTGCATGTCACGCCCGACGTCATCCGGACGTGTGTGATTTACAAGAGAGATAATGGCATGCCACGCCCGACCTCATCCGACCATGTGTGCTTCCCATGGGCCATGCAGACATGAGAGATGATGGCATGTCACGCCCGACGTAGTCTCTCCTTGTCTATGTTTTCCAAGGGCAATGATGGCATGCCGCGCCCAAAGTAGTTCGACCGTGTATGTTGTCCAAGGGCGATGATGGCATGTCACGCTCGACGTAGTCCCACTCTGTGTGTAGTCCAAGGGCGAAGATTGCATGTCATGCTCAACATTGTCAAACCACGTGTGCCGCACAAAGTAGATGATGGCATGCCACGCCTCACATCATACGACCATGTCTGCTGCCCAAGGTCCATCCAGACATGACATGCCCGACATCTTTCAATCATGTGTGCTCTTCAAGAACATTGATAACATACCACGCCCAACATCGTCCGATCATGTATGCTTTTCAAGGGAGATGATGCCATGCTAAGCGTGACGTCGTTCGACCTTTTGTGCATACAAAGGGCGATGATGACAGTGCCATGGTCGATGTCGTTTGACCATGTATGCTGCCCAAGGGACATCATGTCATGCCATGCCCGACGTAGTCTGATCGTGTGTGCTGTCCAATTAGGATGATGGCAATTCAATGGACGTTGTCGTCTCACCGTGTCTGCTAACCATGGGTGATGATAACATGACACGCCTGATGTCGTACGACCATCTGTGTTATCCAAGGGCAATGATGGCATGCCACGCCCGACGTAGTTCGACCGTGTATGCTGCCCAAGGGCAATGATGCCATACCACGCCTGACTTCGTCTGACTCTAGGTGTTTCCCAAGGGAAATGATGGCACGGCATGCTTGACATCGTCTGATACGGTATGATGTCCAAGGGCGATGATGGAATGCAACACCCGACATCGTTTGACCCTGTTTCTATTTTCCAATTACGATGATGGAATTCCACGCCCAATATCCTCTGACTGTGTGTTCATTCAAAGGGAGAAAATCACATGCCACGCTCGACGTAGTCCAACCATATATGTTGTTCAAGGGCGATTATGGCATGCCATGCCCGACATTGTCAGACTTGGTATTCTTTCCAAGGGCGATGATGGCATGCCACACCTGACGTTTTCTGACCATGTGCGCTTCCCAAGGGCGATGATGGAATGTCATTCCTAAAGATGTCCGAACGTGTGTGCTGCACGAGGCGATAATGGCACGCAACGCCCGATGTCATTCGATTGCATGTGCAGCCCAAGGGCCATGTGGGCATGTAACGCCCTACGTGGTCGAATCATGTGTTCAGTCATAGGGCGATGATAATATGCCACGCCCGATTTCATCGGATCGTGTATGCTTTCCAAGGGTGTTGATGGGATGCCACGCCCGGCATTGCCCAACGGTGTGTGCTTTCCAAGGGAGATTGGCATGCCACGCCCGACATAGTCCGATCTCGTAGGGTGTCAAAGGGAGATGATGACATGCCACGGTCTACGTCATCCAACCGTGTGTGTTGTCTAAGAGAAACGATGGAATCTAACGCCCGATGTAGTTCAACCTGTGTGCTGCACAAGGACAATAATAGCATGTCACACACGACGTAAACTATCTGTGTGTGTAGTCAAAAGGCGATGATGGCATGCCACGTCGACTTTGTCATACCATTTATGTTGTCCAAAGGGCAATGATGACATTTGATGCCCGACATCGTCCAACCGTGTATGCTACCCAAGGGCAATGATAGCATTGGCATACGCCGTCTGACCATGTGTGCTGGCCAAGGGCCACTATGGCATGCCACACCAGAAGTTATTCGACTGGGTATGATGGCCAAGGTCCATGAGGGCATGCCATGCGAGATGTCGTCCGACCACATGTGCTGCACAATTGCAATGATGGATTGCCACGTCCGACATTATTTCACCGTGTGTGCTACCCTAGGGCTATGGGGACATGCCACGCTTTATGTCGTCTAGTCGCATGTGCTGCCTAATAGAGATAATTGCATGCCACGCACGACATCATATGTTTGTGTGTGCTACCCAAAGTCTATGCGGGCATGCTACGCTTGACGTCGTCCGTCAATGTGGGTAGTCCAAAGGCGATGAGACATGTCATGTAGTCGTTGTCCTACCATGTGTTCTTTCCTAAGGGAAATATTGGATGGCATTAAACGCCCTACTTTTTCCGACCATGTTTGCTGCCCAAGGGAGATTCTAACATTACCACCTAACGTCGTCTGAGCGTATGTGCAGTCCAAAGGCAATGATAAACTGTCACTCCCGACTTCCTTCGACCGTGTATGCTTTCCAAGGGCGATGAATGCAAGCCATGCGTGACATCGTCTATCCCTGTGTATGTTTTCCAAGGGTGATGATGGCATGAGACGCTTGATGTCATCCCACCATGTGTGTTGTCCAAGGGCGATGATGGCATGTCACGCCTGACGTCGTCCAACTGAGTTTGCTGCCCAATGGAGATGATGGTATGCCACTTCTGACTGTATGTGCTGCCGAATGGCGATGATGACATGCCACGCCCAACGTCATCTAACCATTTGTAGTTGTCCGATCGTGTGTGCTCTAAAATGGCAAAGATAACATGTCATGTCCTACGTCATCTGACCATGTGTACATTCTAAGAGCGATGATTGCATTGCCATGACCGACATTGAACGATCATGTGTCCTGGACAAAGGCCATGATGGCATGCAACGCCTGAGGTAGTCCAACCGTGTATGCTGTGTATGGGCAATGATGGCTTTCCATGCACGTCGTCGTCCCACTGTGTGTGCTTTTCGAGGGCAAAGATTGCATGTCACGCCCAACGTCGTCCGACCGTGTGTGTTTCCCAATGGTGAAGATGGCATTCCACGCCCGACATCATCTAACCGTGTGTGCCGCCTAAGGTCCATACGGGCATGCCACGCCTGACGTTGTCCAATCGTGTGTGCATTTCAAGGGCGATGATAACATGTTACGCCTTATGTCGTTCGATCCTGTATGCTTCCAAGGTAGATGATATCATGACACACCCGACGTAGTCCAACTGTTCATGCTGTCCAAAGGAAATGATGGCAATTAACGCTTGACATCGTCTGACCTTTTGTGCTGCCCAAGGGTGATTATAGCATCGCTATGCCAAACATAGAGCAATCGTGTGTGCTTTCCAAGGGCGATGATGACATGATATGCCCGATGTCTTCCAATCGTGTATGTTGTCCAAGGGAGATGATGGCATGCCACGACCGGCATCATTGACCCTGTGTATACTTCCTAATGGAGAAGATGGCCTACCACACCCTACGTAGTCCTACCGTGTGTGTTGTCCAAGGGACATGATGGCATGCAACGCTAGACTTCATCTAACTATGTGTGTAGTCCAAGAGCGATGATTGCATGCCACACCCGAAGTTTTCCCATCGTGTTTTCTATCCAAGGGAAAAGATGGCATTTGACGCCTGATGTCGTCCGACTGCGTGTGCTTCCCAATGCCGATGATGGTATGCCATTCTCGACATTGTCCGACCATGTGTACACAATTAAGGGAAATGTTAAATTGAACGGGATAAAACATTTTAATCATAAAATATGTTATCTAACATTAAACTTGAAATTCTCAGATGTTTTACCAAGGTATTTCGAACTCAAAAATCTATGTTCTTTTATCAGATTCATAGCAATAAAGAATAACTATTTTTTAAAAAATTGGGGAAATTCAAAATTAAATGGTCTAAAAGATGTTTTTTGGAAAATTGACTCGTCCAAATAGCCTATGGAGATTTGTTTGGTAGATCTAAAAAAATAACCATACTGAGATAAAAATTTACGTCAATCGATCATCCGAGTCAAAAGTTTTGGCCGCTTGAAATTTCACAAATTTACAACTACTTTTTTTGAGCTTCAATCTCTGATTTAGTGAAACTTCAAAAGATTTAAACTTTTGGCTCGAATATCCGTTTGATGCAATTTTTTTTTCATTCTCCATATTTTTTAGATATACTTTGTCATATCCATAATTTGGTGTAATTTTTCTAATAAAGTAATAATAAATCTTTATTTATATAGAATAATATTAATGTAAAACTAGAAAAGTAATATGCTTCGTGCTGTATTAAGTTAAAAATTAAAGACTACTACAACACGATGGGAAAATCTAGAAGATATATTGGATTAGTTAAAATGCGATAACCATGATAAATAATGGCATGCCACGCGCGGAATATTTCGATCGTCTGTGCTGCCCCAAGGAAATGGTCATCTAACGCCCGACGTCGTCCAACCGTGTGTGCTGCCCAAGGGCCATAATGGTATGCCTCACCTAACTTTCTCCAACCGTATATGCTGTCCAAGTGCGATGATGGCATACCATGCCGAAGTCGTCCCACCGTGTGTAATGTCCAAGGGCAAAGATGGCATGTCACGCCTCACGTCATCCGACCGCTTGTGCTTTCCAATAGCGATGATGGCATAGAACGCATGATCTCGCCCCACCATGTATGTTGTCCAAAGACAATGATTGCATCCCACACCTAACGTCATCCAACCATGTGTGGCGCCCAAGGGTCATGCGGGCATGCCACGCCCGACATTGTATGATTGTTTGTGATTTCCAAGGGCAATGATAACATGTACCGCCCGACATTGTCCCATCGTGTATACTTTCCAATGGTAATAATAACATGTCACAACTAACGTAGTTTTGCAATGTATACTGTCCAAGTGCAATGACCACATTTAACGCCCGTCGCCGTCCAATTGTATGTGCTGCCCTAGGGTGATTATAGCATTGCCAAGGCTGATATAGTCCAATCGTGTGTGATTTCTAAGAGAGATGATATCATGTAATTCCTTACATCACCCAACTGTGTATTCTATCCAAGGGCGATGATTACATTATATGCTCGACAACGTGCGACCCTGTGTATGCTTTCTAAGGGCGATGAATTCCTGCAACGCCTGACATAGTCCAACCGTGTGTATGTTGTCCAATTAAATGATTGCATGCCGTGCGTGACATCATCCTACCGTATTTTCATTCCAAGGGCGGTGATGGAATAACACGCCCAATGTAGTTCTACTGTATATGCTATCCAAGGGAGATGATAGCATGCCACGCCGTGTGTGCAGTCCAAGGTCAATGATAACATGCCACGCCTAACGTTCTCCAACCGTTTATGCTGTCCAACTACGATGATGGCATACCACGTCGAAGTCATCCCACAATGTGTAATATCCAAGGTCAAAGATGGAATGTCACGCCCGACATCATCCGACCGAGTGTGCTTCCCAATGGCGATGATGGCAGAGCATGGACGATGTCGTGCCGCCATGTAGTTTGTCCAAAGGCGATGATGGCATCCTATGCCTTATGTCATCCAACCATGTGTGCTGCCCAAGGGACATGCGGGTATGCCACACCCAACATCCTTCGATCGTGTGTGATGTCTAAGGGCGATGAGAACATGTAACGCCCGACATCGTCCAATCCTATATTCTTTCCAAGGGAGATGATAACATCTCACACCCGATATAGTACGACCATGTATATTGTCCAAGGGCAATGATCACATTTAATGCCCATCATCGTCGGACTGTGTGTACTGCCCCAAGGGCAATTATAAGATTGCCAAGGCTGATGTAGTTCGATCATGTGGGCTGTCCTAGGGAGATTATATCATTTCATTCCTGACGTCGTCTAACCGTGTGTTCTATCCATGGGCGATGATAACATTCCATGACCATGTATGCTTTCCAAGGGCGATGAATGCCTTTACGCCTGACGTAGTCCGACTGTGTGTGCTGTGCAAGGGCCATGATGGCATGCCATGCTTGACGTAGTCTAACCATGTAAGTTATCCTAAGCAATTATGATATGCCACACTCAATGTTTTACCACCGTCTGTGCTATCCAAAGTCGAAGATGGAATGTGAAACATGACGTTGTTCGACCGCGTGTGCTGCCCAATTGTGATTATAAAATGCAATGCCTTGCGTCGTCCCACATCAGGTGCTTCCTGCGGCGATAATGGTAAGCCATGCCCGACTTCATCTTATCGTGTGTGATTCCTAGGGGCCATAAGAGCATGCCACGCCCGACTTTATCCGATTGCGTGTGTTATGAAAGGGCGATGATAACATGCCACGCACGACGTGTCCAAACCTATGTATGTTGTCCAACGGCGATGATGTCCTACCACGCCCAACCTCTTCCACCCATATGTGCTGGACAAGGTCCATGATGGCATGCCACGCCTGACATAGTCTGACCGTGTATGTTGTCCAAGGGCGATGATGGCATGCCATGCCCGACATTGTCCCACCGTATGTTTGTTCCAAGGGTCAAGATGGCATGACACGGCCGAAATCATCCAACCACATGTGCTTCCCAATGGCGATGATGGCATTCCAAGCCCGACGTCATCCGACTGTGTGTGCTGCCCAATGGCCATGCGAGCATGCCACGCCCGACATTGTTCGTCTGTGTGTGCAATCCAATGGTGATGATGGCATGCCATGTCGACGTCGTCCGACTTTGTGTGCTGTCAAAAGGGCAATGATGGTATTAAACGTCATACGTAGTCCGACCGTGTGTGCTGCCCAATAGCAATGATAGCATCACAACGCCCAACATTATGAGAATGTGTGTGCATTTTAAAGGCGATGATAATATCCCACACCCGACGGTTTTTGGTCGTGTATACTTTCCTAGGGTGATGATGGCATGCCACGCCCCACGTAGTGTGTCCTTGTCTATGTTGTCCAAGGGCAATAATGGCATGCCATGCCCGAAGTAGTTCGACCGTTTATGTTGTCCAAGGGCAATGATGGCATGTCACGCCCGATGTCGTCACACTGTTTGTGCAGTCCAAGGGCGAAGATTGCATGTCATGCTCATCATTGTCCAACTGCGTGTGCCGCACAATGTAGATGATGGTATGCCATACCTGACATCGTACAACCATGTTTGCTGCCCAAGGTGCATGCCGGCATGACATTCTCGACATCATTCAATCGTGTGTGCTCTTCAAGATCATTGATAACATACCACGCCCATTATCGTCCCACCGTGTATGCTTTCCAAGGGCGATGATGGCATGCCACGCTTGACGTCGTTCGACTGTGTGTGAAATCCAAGTGACATGATGACATTGCCATGGTCGACGTCATCCGACCATGTATGCTGCCCAAGGGACATCATGTCATGCCTTGCCCGACGTAGTCCGATCGTTTGTGCTGTCCAAGTGTGACTATGGCATTGCCACGGACGACGTCATCTCGCCTTGTCTGCTAACCATGGGTGATGATAACATGACACGCCTGATGTCGTACGACCATCTGTGTTGTCCAAGGGCAATGATGGCATGCCACACCCGACGTAGTTCGACCGTGTATGCTGCCCAAGGGAAGTGATTCCATGCCACACCAGACTTTGTCTGACTCTGGTATTTCCCAAGGGCAATAATGGCATGGCATGCTTGACGTCGTTTGACACGGTAAGCTGTCCAAGGGCAATGTGGCATTCCACGCCCGACATCGTCTGACCCTGTTTATGCTGTCCTATTGCGATGATGGAATGCCACGCCCGATATCCTCCGACTGTGTGTTCATTCCAAGGGAGAATATCACATGCCACGCTCGACGTAGTCCAACCATGTATGTGGTTCAAGGGAGATTATGGCAAGCCAAGCCAAACATCGTCTCACTGGGTATTCTTTCTAAGGGCGATGATGGCATGCCACGCCCGACGTCGTCTGCCCAAGGGCTATGATAACATGTCATTCCTGACGTTGTCCGAACGCGTGTGCTGCACGAGGCGATAATGGCATGCCACACCTGACGTCATTCGACCATGTGTGATGCTAAGGGCAATGTGGACATGTAACGCCCTACGTGGTCCAATTACGTGTTCACTCATAGGGCGATGATAATATGCCACGCCCGATGTCATCGGATCGTGTATGCTTTCCAAGGGTGTTGATGGGATGCCACGCCCGATATTACCCGACGTTGTGTGCATCCCTAAGGGAGATCATGGCATGCCACGCCTGACATAGTTTGATCATGTAAGCTGTCAAAGGGCGATGATGGCATGCAACGATCGAAGTCATCCGAACGTGTGTGTTGTCTAACAGCAATGATGGCATCTACTGCCCGACGTTGTTCAACCGAGTGTGCTACACAAGGACAATAATGTCATTTCACAAATGACGTAGACTATAGATGTGTATAGTCAAAAAGAGGAGATGGCATGCCACATCGACGTCGTCCTACCATTTGTGTTGTCTAAAGGGAAATGATAACATGTGATGCCCGACGTCGTCCAACCGTGTATGCTACCCATGGGTGATGATAGCATTGGCAATTGTTGTCTAACCGTGTGCTGGCCAAGGGACACGATGATATGCCACGCAGACGTCGTTCGACCGGATGAGCTAGCCAAAGTCCAGGAGGGCAAGCCACGCGAGATGTCATCCAACTGCGTGTGCTGCACAATTGCGATGATAGATTGCCAAGTCCGATGTCATTAGACCGTGTGTGCTTCCCAAGGGCCATGGTGGCATGTCACGCCTGACGTCGTCCGATCATGTCAGCTTTCAAAGGGCGATGATAACATGTTACGCCCAATGCCGTTTGATCGCATGTGCTTCCTAATGGAGATAATGGCATGCAACGCACAACATTATCCGTTCGTGTGTGCTACCCAAGGGCTATGCGGCATGCCACGCTTGATGTCGTTCGTCCATGTGTGCAGTCCAAACTCGATGAGACATGCCATGTCGTCGTTGTCCTACCATGTGTTCTTACCAAAGGGAAATATTGGATGGCATTAAACGCCCTACTTTTTCCGACAACGTGTGCTACCCAAGGGAGATTCTAACATTACCACACCCAACGTCGTGTGAGCTTGTGTGTAGTCCAAAGGCAATCATAAAATGTCACTCCCGACTTCGTCTGACACTATATGCTTTCCAAGGGCGGTGATGACAAGCCATGCTCGACATTGTCTATCCCTGTGTATGTTGTCCAAGGGTGATGATCGCATGTCACGCCTGACGTGATCCGACTGCGTATATTGCCCAATAGAGATGATGGTATGCCACTTCTGACCGTATGTGCTGTCGAATGGCGAAGATGGCATGCCACGCCTGACGTCATCTAACTATTTGTGCTGCCAAAGAGCCATGGGGTCATTCCATACCTGAAGTCGTCAGATCGTGTGTGCTCTGAAATGGCAAAGATAACATGTCACGTCTAATATCATCTGAACGTGTCTACATTCCAAGAGCAATAATTGCATTGCCAGGACCGACATTGTCTTATCGTGTGTCCTGGACAAAGGCCATGATGGCATGCCACACCTGACATAGTCCAATCGTGTAGGCTATCTATGGGCGATGATGGCTTGATAGTCCTAATGTCGTCCCACCGTGTGTGCTGTCCAAGGGCAAAGATGGCATGTCATGCCCAACGTCATCCTACTGTGTGTGCTTCCCTATGGTGAAGATGGCATTCCACGCCCGACGTTATTTGACAGTGTGTGCCGCCCAAGGTCCATACGGGCATGCCACGCCCGACGTTTTCCAATAGTGTGTGCATTCCCAGGAAGATGATAACATGTTACGCTTGACGTTGTTCGATCGTGTATGCTTCCAAGGTAGATGATAACATGACACAACCATCGTAGTCCAACCGTTTATGCTGTCCAAGGATATGATGGCATTTATCGCCAACCGACGTCCGACCGTGTGTGGTGCCAAAGCGATTATAGCATTACCATGCCCAACATCATCTGACCGTATATGCAGACCAAGGGTGATGATAACATGCAAAGCCAAACATCGTCCGAATGGGTATGTTGTCCAAGGGCGATGATGGTATGCCAAGCCCGACATTATTGGACCTTGTCAATGTTGTTCAAGGGAGATGATGGCCTTCCACGCACGATGTCGTTCGATCGTGTGTTCTGGCCAAGGTCCAGGATGGAATGCCTCACCTTATGTTCTCCAACTGTATATGGTGTCCAAGTGCGATGATGTCATACCTCACCGAAGTCGTCCCACCGTGAGTGCTGTCGAAGGGCAAAGATGGCATGTCACGCCCGACGTCATCCGACCGCTTGTGCTTCCCAATGGCGATGATGGAATAGAATGCACGATCTCGTCCCACCATGTATGTTGTACAATGGCGATGATGGCATCCCATTCCTGACGTCATCCAACCATGTGTGCCGCCCAAGGGCCATGCAGGCATGCCACGCCCGACATCGTACGATCGTTTGTGATTTCCAAGGGCAATGATAACCTGTAATGCCTGACATCGTTCGATCGTGTATACTTTACAAGGGTGATAATAACATGTCACACCCGACATAGTCCGACCATGTATATTGTCAAAGTGCAATGATCACATTTAACGCCCGTCGTCGTCAGACTGTATGTGCTGCCCAAGGGCGTTATAGCACTAGAAAGGCTGACGTAGTCCGATTGTGTGTGCTGTCCAAGGGAGAAGATAACATGTCATTCCTGATGTCGTCCAACTGTGTATTCTATTCAAAGGCGATGATTACATTATATGCTCTACATTGTGAAACCCTGTGTATTCTTCCTAAGGGCGACGAAGGCCTGCCACGCCTGCCGTATTTCGAACATGTGTATGTTTTCCAATTGCGATGATGGCATTACATGCCTGACATCATCGGACCATGTGTTCATTACAAGGGCGATGATGGCATGCCACGCCCGACGTAGTTCTACCATATATGGTATCCAAGGGCGATGAAAGCATGCCACGGCCGACGTTGTCCATTGGTGTGTGCAATCCAAAGGCGATAAGGGCATGCCATGTCGACGTCATTTGATCGTGTGAACTCTCCAAAAGGTAATGATGGCATTTAATGCCCGGCGAAGTCCGACTGTGAGTGGTGCCCAAGGGAGATGATACCATTGCCATTCCCAACATTGTCCGACGGTGTGTGCAGTCCATGGTCGATGATAACATGCGACGCTAAACATCGTACGACTGTGTATGTTGTCCAAGGGCGATGATGGTATGCCACATCCGACGTTATTCGACCCTGTCTATATTGTTCAATGGCGATGATTGACTGCCACGCCCGACGTTGTATGACCGTTTGTTCTGGACAAGAGCTGTGATGGTATGCCTCGCCTGACATTCTCCAACCGTATATGTTGTCCAAGTGTGATTATGGAATACCAATCCAAAGTCGTTGCACCGTGTGTGTTGTCCAAGGGCAAAGACGGCATCTCACGCCTGACATCATCCGATTGCGTGTGCTTCCTAATTGCGATGATGGCATAGCACGCAATCTCGTCCCACCACGTATGTTGTCCGAAGGAGATAATGGCATCCCACGCCGGAAGCCATCCAACCATGTCTGCTGCCGAAGGGACATGCGGGCATGCCACGCCCCGACATCTTCCGATCGTATGTGATGTCCAAGGGTGATGATAACATGTAATGCCCGACATCCTCAAATCGTGTATTCTTTCCAAGGGAGATGATAACATCTCACACCCGATATAGTACAACCATGCATATTGTCCAAGGGCAATAATCACATTTAACGCCCATCGTCGTCTGACTGTGTGTACTACCCAAGGGCGATTATAATATTGCCAAGGCTGACGTAGTCCGATCATGTGGGCTGTCCTACGGAGATGATATCATTTCATTCCTGACGTCGTTCGACCGTGTATTCTATCCAAGGGCGATGATAACATTCCATGACCATGTATGCTTCCCAAGGGCGATGATTGCCTTCCATGCCTGACGCAGTCCGACCGTGTGTGCGGTGCAAGGGCCATGATGGCCTTCCATGCTCAACATAGTCTTACCATGTAAGCTATCCAAAGGCAATTATGATATGCCACACTCAATGTTTTACCACCGTGTGTGCTATCCAAAGTCGAAGATTGCATGTCAAACATGACGTTGTTGGACTGCTTGTGCTGCCCAATTGTGATTATGGAATGTCATGCCTTGCGTCATCCCAAGGCATGTGCTTCGTAACGGCATTAATGGTAAGCCACGCCCGACTTCATCTTATTGTGAGTTATTCCTAGGGGACATATGAGCATGCCACGCCCGACTTCATCCGATTACGTGTGTTGTCAAATTGCGATGATAACATGCCACAACCGATGTCATCTAATTATGAATGCTTTACTAGGGCGATGATGGCAAGGCACGCCTAACGTCATTCAATCGTGTGTGGATTGAATGAACAATGATGGCATTGTAATTGCTGACATCGTGTTACCATGTGTGCTTGCCAAGAGCAATGATGGAATGCCACACCTGACGTATTTTGACCGTGTATGTTGTTAAAGAGCGATAATGGCATGCCACGGCCGACACCGTTCACCATGTGTGCTGTACAAGGGCAAAGATGACATGTCATGTCCGACATCGTCTGACGACGAGTGCTGCCCAATGGGAATGATGGTGTGCTATGCCCAACGTCATTCGACCGTGTGTGCTTCTCAAGGGCCATGTTTGCATGTAATGCACTACGTTGTCCAATCATGTGTTCACTCATAGGGAGATGATAATATGCCATGAGCCACATCGCTTGATCGTGTATTCTTTCCAAGGGAGATGATAAAATGTCGCACTCGATGTAGCCCGACCAGGTATATTGTGCAAGGGCAATGATTACATTTAATGCCCGTCGTTGTCCAACTGTGTGTGCTGCCCAAGGGCGATTATTTCATTGCCAAGGCTAACGTAGTCCGATCATGTATGCTATCTAAGGGAGATGATATCATGTCATTCATGATGTCATTCCACCGTAATATTCGATCCAAGGCCGATGATAACATTCAATGACTATTTATTCTTCCCAAGGGCGATGAATGCCTACCATGCCTGACGTAGTCCGACCATGTGTGTTGTGCAAGGGTCATGATGTCATGCCACGCTCGACATCGTCTGACCATGTAGGTTGTCCAAAAGGCGATGATGGAAAGTCAAAACCAACGTTGTTCGACCCTCTATGCTTCTAAGGGCTATGATATCATGTCATGACTGACGTTGTTCGAACGTGTGTGCTACACAAGGACGATAATGGCATGCCATGCCCGACCTCATTCAACCATGTGTGCTGCCAAAGGGCCATGTGGGCATACCACACCCTACCTGGTCCAATGGTGTGTTTAGTACAAGGGCGATGATGGCATGCCACGCCCGACGTAATCCGACTGTGGGTGCTTCCCAAGGGCCATGCAAGTATGTCGCACCCAACGTCGTTCTAACGTGTGTGTTGTCCAAGGGCGATGATAACATGGCACGCCTGACATCATCCGATCGTGCATGCTTTTCAAGGGCGATGATAACATACAACACCCACCCAACGTAGTCCGACCGTGTATGTTGTCAAAGGGCAATGACGACATTTAACGCCCGATGTCGTCCAACTGTTTGTGCTGCCCAAGGTTTATTATAGCATTTCCAAGCACGATGTTGCTCGATCGTGTGTGATATCCATGGGCAATGATAAAATGTTATGCTAGACATTGTCCCACCGTGTATTCGGTCCAAGGTAGATGATGACTTGCCACGCGCCACATCATATGATCCTGTGTATGCTTCGCAAGGGCGATGATGGCTTGGTACGTCTGACGTAGTCCGGCCGTGTGTGTTGTCAAAAGGCCATTATGGAGTGCCACGCTCGACGTTGTCCGACAGTGTAAGTTGTCCAGGGGCGATGATATCATCCCACGCCCGACGTCGTCCCACCATGTGTGTTTTCAAAGGCCGAAGATGGCATGTCAGGCCTAACGGCGTCAGACAACATGTGCTACCCAATGGCGATAATTGCATGCAACGCTCGACATTGTCTGATAGTGTGGGCAAAATTAAGGGAAACATATTAAATGGGATAAAATATTTTTCTCATTAAATTGATTATCTGACGTTAAACTATAAACTTTGATATGTGTTACACAGGTATTTCGAACACAAAAATCTATTTTCTGTTATAAGATTCATAGCAATAAAGAAATACAGTTTTCTTGAAAATTAGGGGAAATTAAAACTTGAATGGGTTAAAACACGTTTTTTTAATAATTGACTTGTCCCAACCGCCTTTGAGGGTTTGCTTTCACAGATCTCATAAAAACAACAAAATAGAGAAAAAAATGCCTCAATCGGACATGTGAGTCAAAAGTTGTGGCTTTTTGTAATTTCACATATTTACAACCACTTTTTTTGTGTTTCAATCTTTTATTTGGTTAAACTTGAAATGATTGAAACTTTGGGTAGAATATCTGTTTTACGCAAAAAAAAATAATTATTCTGCATATTTTTTAGATCTACGTGGTCATATCCTTCATTTTGTTTTGCTTTTTTTTTAAAAAAATATTATTAAATTTTTATTTATCTATTATAATATAAATGTTAATTAGAAAACTATTATTCTTCACGCCTTATTAAGATTAAAATGAAAGACTAGTACAATAAGATGGGAAAATCAAAAAGCTATATTAGAAAACTATGAATGATACAACCATGATCGATAATGGCATGCCACGCATGACGTAGTTCTACCGTGTGTGCTGCCCCAGGGTAATGATGGCATCTAACGCCCGTTGTAATCCGAACGTGTGTGCTACCCAATGGCGATGATGGTATGCAATGTCCTATGTTGTACGACTGTCTCTTTTATCCAAGGGAAATGATGGCATGCCACTCCTGACGTCCTTCAATCGTGTATGCTTTCCACGGGCGATTATGGCAATCCACGCCCAACGTCATCCAACTGTGTGCTTCCAAAGGTCTATGATTGCATGTCACGCCCGACGTCATCCGGACGTGTGTGATTTACAAGAGAGATAATGGCATGCCACGCCCGACCTCATCCGACCATGTGTGCTTCCCATGGGCCATGCAGACATGAGAGATGATGGCATGTCACGCCCGACGTAGTCTCTCCTTGTCTATGTTTTCCAAGGGCAATGATGGCATGCCGCGCCCAAAGTAGTTCGACCGTGTATGTTGTCCAAGGGCGATGATGGCATGTCACGCTCGACGTAGTCCCACTCTGTGTGTAGTCCAAGGGCGAAGATTGCATGTCATGCTCAACATTGTCAAACCACGTGTGCCGCACAAAGTAGATGATGGCATGCCACGCCTCACATCATACGACCATGTATGCTGCCCAAGGTCCATCCAGACATGACATGCCCGACATCTTTCAATCATGTGTGCTCTTCAAGAACATTGATAACATACCACGCCCAACATCGTCCGATCATGTATGCTTTTCAAGGGAGATGATGCCATGCTAAGCGTGACGTCGTTCGACCTTTTGTGCATACAAAGGGCGATGATGACAGTGCCATGGTCGATGTCATTTGACCATGTATGCTGCCCAAGGGACATCATGTCATGCCATGCCCGACGTAGTCTGATCGTGTGTGCTGTCCAATTAGGATGATGGCAATTCAATGGACGTTGTCGTCTCACCGTGTCTGCTAACCATGGGTGATGATAACATGACACGCCTGATGTCGTACGACCATCTGTGTTATCCAAGGGCAATGATGGCATGCCACGCCCGACGTAGTTCGACCGTGTATGCTGCCCAAGGGCAATGATGCCATACCACGCCTGACTTCGTCTGACTCTAGGTGTTTCCCAAGGGAAATGATGGCACGGCATGCTTGACATCGTCTGATACGGTATGATGTCCAAGGGCGATGATGGAATGCAACACCCGACATCGTTTGACCCTGTTTCTATTTTCCAATTACGATGATGGAATTCCACGCCCAATATCCTCTGACTGTGTGTTCATTCAAAGGGAGAAAATCACATGCCACGCTCGACGTAGTCCAACCATATATGTTGTTCAAGGGCGATTATGGCATGCCATGCCCGACATCGTCAGACTTGGTATTCTTTCCAAGGGCGATGATGGCATGCCACACCTGACGTTTTCTGACCATGTGCGCTTCCCAAGGGCGATGATGGAATGTCATTCCTAAAGATGTCCGAACGTGTGTGCTGCACGAGGCGATAATGGCACGCAACGACTGATGTCATTCGATTGCATGTGCAGCCCAAGGGCCATGTGGGCATGTAACGCCCTACGTGGTCGAATCATGTGTTCAGTCATAGGGCGATGATAATATGCCACGCCCGATTTCATCGGATCGTGTATGCTTTCCAAGGGTGTTGATGGGATGCCACGCCCGGCATTGCCCAACGGTGTGTGCTTTCCAAGGGAGATTGGCATGCCACGCCCGACATAGTCCGATCTCGTAGGGTGTCAAAGGGAGATGATGACATGCCACGGTCTACGTCATCCAACCGTGTGTGTTGTCTAAGAGAAACGATGGAATCTAACGCCCGATGTAGTTCAACCTGTGTGCTGCACAAGGACAATAATAGCATGTCACACACGACGTAAACTATCTGTGTGTGTAGTCAAAAGGCGATGATGGCATGCCACGTCGACTTTGTCATACCATTTATGTTGTCCAAAGGGCAATGATGACATTTGATGCCCGACATCGTCCAACCGTGTATGCTACCCAAGGGCAATGATAGCATTGGCATACGCCGTCTGACCATGTGTGCTGGCCAAGGGCCACTATGGCATGCCACACCAGAAGTTATTCGACTGGGTATGATGGCCAAGGTCCATGAGGGCATGCCATGCGAGATGTCGTCCGACCACATGTGCTGCACAATTGCAATGATGGATTGCCACGTCCGACATTATTTCACCGTGTGTGCTACCCTAGGGCTATGGGGACATGCCACGCTTTATGTCGTCTAGTCGCATGTGCTGCCTAATAGAGATAATTGCATGCCACGCACGACATCATATGTTTGTGTGTGCTACCCAAAGTCTATGCGGGCATGCTACGCTTGACGTCGTCCGTCAATGTGGGTAGTCCAAAGGCGATGAGACATGTCATGTAGTCGTTGTCCTACCATGTGTTCTTTCCTAAGGGAAATATTGGATGGCATTAAACGCCCTACTTTTTCCGACCATGTTTGCTGCCCAAGGGAGATTCTAACATTACCACCTAACGTCGTCTGAGCGTATGTGCAGTCCAAAGGCAATGATAAACTGTCACTCCCGACTTCCTTCGACCGTGTATGCTTTCCAAGGGCGATGAATGCAAGCCATGCGTGACATCGTCTATCCCTGTGTATGTTTTCCAAGGGTGATGATGGCATGAGACGCTTGATGTCATCCCACCATGTGTGTTGTCCAAGGGCGATGATGGCATGTCACGCCTGACGTCGTCCAACTGAGTTTGCTGCCCAATGGAGATGATGGTATGCCACTTCTGACTGTATGTGCTGCCGAATGGCGATGATGACATGCCACGCCCAACGTCATCTAACCATTTGTAGTTGTCCGATCGTGTGTGCTCTCAAATGGCAAAGATAACATGTCATGTCCTACGTCATCTGACCATGTGTACATTCCAAGAGCGATGATTGCATTGCCATGACCGACATTGAACGATCATGTGTCCTGGACAAAGGCCATGATGGCATGCAACGCCTGAGGTAGTCCAACCGTGTATGTTGTGTATGGGCAATGATGGCTTTCCATGCACGTCGTCGTCCCACTGTGTGTGCTTTTCGAGGGCAAAGATTGCATGTCACGCCCAACGTCGTCCGACCGTGTGTGTTTCCCAATTGTGAAGATGGCATTCCACGCCCGACGTCATCTAACCGTGTGTGCCGCCTAAGGTCCATACGGGCATGCCACGCCTGACGTTGTCCAATCGTGTGTGCATTTCAAGGGCGATGATAACATGTTACGCCTTATGTCGTTCGATCCTGTATGCTTCCAAGGTAGATGATATCATGACACACCCGACGTAGTCCAACTGTTCATGCTGTCCAAAGGAAATGATGGCAATTAACGCTTGACATCGTCTGACCTTTTGTGCTGCCCAAGGGTGATTATAGCATCGCTACGCCAAACATAGAGCAATCGTGTGTGCTTTCCAAGGGCGATGATGACATGATATGCCCGATGTCTTCCAATCGTGTATGTTGTCCAAGGGAGATGATGGCATGCCACGACCGGCATCATTGACCCTGTGTATACTTCCTAATGGAGAAGATGGCCTACCACACCCTACGTAGTCCTACCGTGTGTGTTGTCCAAGGGACATGATGGCATGCAACGCTAGACTTCATCTAACTATGTGTGTAGTCCAAGAGCGATGATTGCATGCCACACCCGAAGTTTTCCCATCGTGTTTTCTATCCAAGGGAAAAGATGGCATTTGACGCCTGATGTCGTCCGACTGCGTGTGCTGCCCAATGCCGATGATGGTATGCCATTCTCGACATTGTCCGACCATGTGTACACAATTAAGGGAAATGTTAAATTGAACGGGATAAAACATTTTAATCATAAAATATGTTATCTAACATTAAACTTGAAATTCTCAGATGTTTTACCAAGGTATTTCGAACTCAAAAATCTATGTTCTTTTATCAGATTCATAGCAATAAAGAATAACTATTTTTTAAAAAATTGGGGAAATTCAAAATTAAATGGTCTAAAAGATGTTTTTTGGAGAATTGACTCGTCCAAATAGCCTATGGAGATTTGTTTGGTAGATCTAAAAAAATAAGCATACTGAGATAAAAATTTACGTCAATCGATCATCCGAGTCAAAAGTTTTGGCCGCTTGAAATTTCACAAATTTACAACTACTTTTTTTGAGCTTCAATCTCTGATTTAGTGAAACTTCAAAAGATTTAAACTTTTGGCTCGAATATCCGTTTGATGCAATTTTTTTTTCATTCTCCATATTTTTTAGATATACTTTGTCATATCCATAATTTGGTGTAATTTTTCTAATAAAGTAATAATAAATCTTTATTTATATAGAATAATATTAATGTAAAACTAGAAAAGTAATATGCTTCGTGCTGTATTAAGTTAAAAATTAAAGACTACTACAACACGATGGGAAAATCTAGAAGATATATTGGATTAGTTAAAATGCGATAACCATGATAAATAATGGCATGCCACGCGCGGAATATTTCGATCGTCTGTGCTGCCCCAAGGAAATGGTCATCTAACGCCCGACGTCGTCCAACCGTGTGTGCTGCCCAAGGGCCATAATGGTATGCCTCACCTAACTTTCTCCAACCGTATATGCTGTCCAAGTGCGATGATGGCATACCATGCCGAAGTCGTCCCACCGTGTGTAATGTCAAAGGGCAAAGATGGCATGTCACGCCTCACCTCATCCGACCGCTTGTGCTTTCCAATAGCGATGATGGCATAGAACGCATGATCTCGCCCCACCATGTATGTTGTCCAAAGACAATGATTGCATCCCACACCTAACGTCATCCAACCATGTGTGGCGCCCAAGGGTCATGCGGGCATGCCACGCCCGACATTGTATGATTGTTTGTGATTTCCAAGGGCAATGATAACATGTACCGCCCGACATTGTCCCATCGTGTATACTTTCCAATGGTAATAATAACATGTCACAACTAACGTAATTTTGCAATGTATATTGTCCAAGTGCAATGACCACATTTAACGCCCGTCGCCGTCCAATTGTATGTGCTGCCCTAGGGTGATTATAGCATTGCCAAGGCTGATATAGTCCAATCGTGTGTGATTTCTAAGAGAGATGATATCATGTAATTCCTTACATCACCCAACTGTGTATTCTATCCAAGGGCGATGATTACATTATATGCTCGACAACGTGCGACCCTGTGTATGCTTTCTAAGGGCGATGAATTCCTGCAACGCCTGACATAGTCCAACCGTGTGTATGTTGTCCAATTAAATGATTGCATGCCGTGCGTGACATCATCCTACCGTATTTTCATTCCAAGGGCGGTGATGGAATAACACGCCCAATGTAGTTCTACTGTATATGCTATCCAAGGGAGATGATAGCATGCCACGCCGTGTGTGCAGTCCAAGGTCAATGATAACATGCCACGCCTAACGTTCTCCAACCGTTTATGCTGTCCAACTACGATGATGGCATACCACGTCGAAGTCATCCCACAATGTGTAATATCCAAGGTCAAAGATGGAATGTCACGCCCGACATCATCCGACCGAGTGTGCTTCCCAATGGCGATGATGGCAGAGCATGGACGATGTCGTGCCGCCATGTAGTTTGTCCAAAGGCGATGATGGCATCCTATGCCTTATGTCATCCAACCATGTGTGCTGCCCAAGGGACATGCGGGTATGCCACACCCAACATCCTTCGATCGTGTGTGATGTCTAAGGGCGATGAGAACATGTAACGCCCGACATCGTCCAATCCTATATTCTTTCCAAGGGAGATGATAACATCTCACACCCGATATAGTACGACCATGTATATTGTCCAAGGGCAATGATCACATTTAACGCCCATCATCGTCGGACTGTGTGTACTGCCCAAGGGCAATTATAAGATTGCCAAGGCTGATGTAGTTCGATCATGTGGGCTGTCCTAGGGAGATTATATCATTTCATTCCTGACGTCGTCTAACCGTGTGTTCTATCCATGGGCGATGATAACATTCCATGACCATGTATGCTTTCCAAGGGCGATGAATGCCTTTACGCCTGACGTAGTCCGACTGTGTGTGCTGTGCAAGGGCCATGATGGCATGCCATGCTTGACGTAGTCTAACCATGTAAGTTATCCTAAGCAATTATGATATGCCACACTCAATGTTTTACCACCGTCTGTGCTATCCAAAGTCGAAGATGGAATGTCAAACATGACGTTGTTCGACCGCGTGTGCTGCCCAATTGTGATTATAAAATGCAATGCCTTGCGTCGTCCCACATCAGGTGCTTCCTGCGGCGATAATGGTAAGCCATGCCCGACTTCATCTTATCGTGTGTGATTCCTAGGGGCCATAAGAGCATGCCACGCCCGACTTCATCCGATTGCGTGTGTTATGAAAGGGCGATGATAACATGCCACGCACGACGTGTCCAAACCTATGTATGTTGTCCAACGGCGATGATGTCCTACCACGCCCAACCTCTTCCACCCATATGTGCTGGACAAGGTCCATGATGGCATGCCACGCCTGACATAGTCTGACCGTGTATGTTGTCCAAGGGCGATGATGGCATGCCATGCCCGACATTGTCCCACCGTATGTTTGTTCCAAGGGTCAAGATGGCATGACACGGCCGAAATCATCCAACCACATGTGCTTCCCAATGGCGATGATGGCATTCCAAGCCCGACGTCATCCGACTGTGTGTGCTGCCCAATGGCCATGCGAGCATGCCACGCCCGACATTGTTCGTCTGTGTGTGCAATCCAATGGTGATGATGGCATGCCATGTCGACGTCGTCCGACTTTGTGTGCTGTCAAAAGGGCAATGATGGTATTAAACGTCATACGTAGTCCGACCGTGTGTGCTGCCCAATGGCAATGATAGCATCACAACGCCCAACATTATGAGAATGTGTGTGCATTTTAAAGGCGATGATAATATCCCACACCCGATGGTTTTTGGTCGTGTATACTTTCCTAGGGTGATGATGGCATGCCACGCCCCACGTAGTGTGTCCTTGTCTATGTTGTCCAAGGGCAATAATGGCATGCCATGCCCGAAGTAGTTCGACCGTTTATGTTGTCCAAGGGCAATGATGGCATGTCACGCCCGATGTCGTCACACTGTTTGTGCAGTCCAAGGGCGAAGATTGCATGTCATGCTCATCATTGTCCAACTGCGTGTGCCGCACAATGTAGATGATGGTATGCCATACCTGACATCGTACAACCATGTTTGCTGCCCAAGGTGCATGCCGGCATGACATTCTCGACATCATTCAATCGTGTGTGCTCTTCAAGATCATTGATAACATACCACGCCCATTATCGTCCCACCGTGTATGCTTTCCAAGGGCGATGATGGCATGCCACGCTTGACGTCGTTCGACTGTGTGTGAAATCCAAGTGACATGATGACATTGCCATGGTCGACGTCATCCGACCATGTATGCTGCCCAAGGGACATCATGTCATGCCTTGCCCGACGTAGTCCGATCGTTTGTGCTGTCCAAGTGTGACTATGGCATTGCCACGGACGACGTCATCTCGCCTTGTCTGCTAACCATGGGTGATGATAACATGACACGCCTGATGTCGTACGACCATCTGTGTTTTCCAAGGGCAATGATGGCATGCCACACCCGACGTAGTTCGACCGTGTATGCTGCCCAAGGGAAGTGATTCCATGCCACACCAGACTTTGTCTGACTCTGGTATTTCCCAAGGGCAATAATGGCATGGCATGCTTGACGTCGTTTGACACGGTAAGCTGTCCAAGGGCAATGTGGCATTCCACGCCCGACATCGTCTGACCCTGTTTATGCTGTCCTATTGCGATGATGGAATGCCACGCCCGATATCCTCCGACTGTGTGTTCATTCCAAGGGAGAATATCACATGCCACGCTCGACGTAGTCCAACCATGTATGTGGTTCAAGGGAGATTATGGCAAGCCAAGCCAAACATCGTCTCACTGGGTATTCTTTCTAAGGGCGATGATGGCATGCCACGCCCGACGTCGTCTGCCCAAGGGCTATGATAACATGTCATTCCTGACGTTGTCCGAACGCGTGTGCTGCACGAGGCGATAATGGCATGCCACACCTGACGTCATTCGACCATGTGTGATGCTAAGGGCAATGTGGACATGTAACGCCCTACGTGGTCCAATTACGTGTTCACTCATAGGGCGATGATAATATGCCACGCCCGATGTCATCGGATCGTGTATGCTTTCCAAGGGTGTTGATGGGATGCCACGCCCGATATTACCCGACGTTGTGTGCATCCCTAAGGGAGATCATGGCATGCCACGCCTGACATAGTTTGATCATGTAAGCTGTCAAAGGGCGATGATGGCATGCAACGATCGAAGTCATCCGAACGGTTGTGTTGTCTAACAGCAATGATGGCATCTACTGCCCGACGTTGTTCAACCGAGTGTGCTACACAAGGACAATAATGTCATTTCACAAATGACGTAGACTATAGATGTGTATAGTCAAAAAGAGGAGATGGCATGCCACATCGACGTCGTCCTACCATTTGTGTTGTCTAAAGGGAAATGATAACATGTGATGCCCGACGTCGTCCAACCGTGTATGCTACCCATGGGTGATGATAGCATTGGCAATTGTTGTCTAACCGTGTGCTGGCCAAGGGACACGATGATATGCCACGCAGACGTCGTTCGACCGGATGAGCTAGCCAAAGTCCAGGAGGGCAAGCCACGCGAGATGTCATCCAACTGCGTGTGCTGCACAATTGCGATGATAGATTGCCAAGTCCGATGTCATTAGACCGTGTGTGCTTCCCAAGGGCCATGGTGGCATGTCACGCCTGACGTCGTCCGATCATGTCAGCTTTCAAAGGGCGATGATAACATGTTACGCCCAATGCCGTTTGATCGCATGTGCTTCCTAATGGAGATAATGGCATGCAACGCACAACATTATCCGTTCGTGTGTGCTACCCAAGGGCTATGCGGCATGCCACGCTTGATGTCGTTCGTCCATGTGTGCAGTCCAAACTCGATGAGACATGCCATGTCGTCGTTGTCCTACCATGTGTTCTTACCAAAGGGAAATATTGGATGGCATTAAACGCCCTACTTTTTCCGACCACGTGTGCTACCCAAGGGAGATTCTAACATTACCACACCCAACGTCGTGTGAGCTTGTGTGTAGTCCAAAGGCAATCATAAAATGTCACTCCCGACTTCGTCTGACACTGTATGCTTTCCAAGGGCGGTAATGACAAGCCATGCTCGACATTGTCTATCCCTGTGTATGTAGTCCAAGGGTGATGATCGCATGTCACGCCTGACGTGATCCGACTGCGTATATTGCCCAATAGAGATGATGGTATGCCACTTCTGACCGTATGTGCTGTCGAATGGCGAAGATGGCATGCCACGCCTGACGTCATCTAACTATTTGTGCTGCCAAAGAGCCATGGGGTCATTCCATACCTGAAGTCGTCAGATCGTGTGTGCTCTGAAATGGCAAAGATAACATGTCACGTCTAATATCATCTGAACGTGTCTACATTCCAAGAGCAATAATTGCATTGCCAGGACCGACATTGTCTTATCGTGTGTCCTGGACAAAGGCCATGATGGCATGCAACACCTGACATAGTCCAATCGTGTAGGCTATCTATGGGCGATGATGGCTTGATAGTCCTAATGTCGTCCCACCGTGTGTGCTGTCCAAGGGCAAAGATGGCATGTCATGCCCAACGTCATCCTACTGTGTGTGCTTCCCTATGGTGAAGATGGCATTCCACGCCCGACGTCATTTGACAGTGTGTGCCGCCCAAGGTCCATACGGGCATGCCACGCCCGACGTTTTCCAATAGTGTGTGCATTCCCAGGAAGATGATAACATGTTACGCTTGACGTTGTTCGATCGTGTATGCTTCCAAGGTAGATGATAACATGACACAACCGTCGTAGTCCAACCGTTTATGCTGTCCAAGGATATGATGGCATTTATCGCCAACCGACGTCCGACCGTGTGTGGTGCCAAAGCGATTATAGCATTACCATGCCCAACATCATCTGACCGTATATGCAGTCCAAGGGTGATGATAACATGCAAAGCCAAACATCGTCCGAATGGGTATGTTGTCCAAGGGCGATGATGGTATGCCAAGCCCGACATTATTGGACCTTGTCAATGTTGTTCAAGGGAGATGATGGCCTTCCACGCACGATGTCGTTCGATCGTGTGTTCTGGCCAAGGTCCAGGATGGAATGCCTCACCTTATGTTCTCCAACTGTATATGGTGTCCAAGTGCGATGATGTCATACCTCACCGAAGTCGTCCCACCGTGAGTGCTGTCGAAGGGCAAAGATGGCATGTCACGCCCGACGTCATCCGACCGCTTGTGCTTCCCAATGGCGATGATGGAATAGAATGCACGATCTCGTCCCACCATGTATGTTGTACAATGGCGATGATGGCATCCCATTTCTGACGTCATCCAACCATGTGTGCCGCCCAAGGGCCATGCAGGCATGCCACGCCCGACATCGTACGATCGTTTGTGATTTCCAAGGGCAATGATAACCTGTAATGCCTGACATCGTTCGATCGTGTATACTTTACAAGGGTGATAATAACATGTCACACCCGACATAGTCCGACCATGTATATTGTCCAAGTGCAATGATCACATTTAACGCCCGTCGTCGTCAGACTGTATGTGCTGCCCAAGGGCGTTATAGCACTAGAAAGGCTGACGTAGTCCGATTGTGTGTGCTGTCCAAGGGAGAAGATAACATGTCATTCCTGATGTCGTCCAACTGTGTATTCTATTCAAAGGCGATGATTACATTATATGCTCTACATTGTGAAACCCTGTGTATTCTTCCTAAGGGCGACGAAGGCCTGCCACGCCTACCGTATTTCGAACATGTGTATGTTTTCCAATTGCGATGATGGCATTACATGCCTGACATCATCGGACCATGTGTTCATTACAAGGGCGATGATGGCATGCCACGCCCGACGTAGTTCTACCATATATGGTATCCAAGGGCGATGAAAGCATGCCACGGCCGACGTTGTCCATTGGTGTGTGCAATCCAAAGGCGATAAGGGCATGCCATGTCGACGTCATTTGATCGTGTGAACTCTCCAAAAGGTAATGATGGCATTTAATGCCCGGCGAAGTCCGACTGTGAGTGGTGCCCAAGGGAGATGATACCATTGCCATTCCCAACGTTGTCCGACGGTGTGTGCAGTCCATGGTTGATGATAACATGCGACGCTAAACATCGTACGACTGTGTATGTTGTCCAAGGGCGATGATGGTATGCCACATCCGACGTTATTCGACCCTGTCTATATTGTTCAATGGCGATGATTGACTGCCACGCCCGACGTTGTATGACCGTTTGTTCTGGACAAGAGCTGTGATGGTATGCCTCGCCTGACATTCTCCAACCGTATATGTTGTCCAAGTGTGATTATGGAATACCAATCCAAAGTCGTTGCACCGTGTGTGTTGTCCAAGGGCAAAGACGGCATCTCACGCCTGACATCATCCGATTGCGTGTGCTTCCTAATTGCGATGATGGCATAGCACGCAATCTCGTCCCACCACGTATGTTGTCCGAAGGAGATAATGGCATCCCACGCCGGAAGCCATCCAACCATGTCTGCTGCCGAAGGGACATGCGGGCATGCCACGCCCCGACATCTTCCGATCGTATGTGATGTCCAAGGGTGATGATAACATGTAATGCCCGACATCCTCAAATCGTGTATTCTTTCCAAGGGAGATGATAACATCTCACACCCGATATAGTACAACCATGCATATTGTCCAAGGGCAATAATCACATTTAACGCCCATCGTCGTCTGACTGTGTGTACTACCCAAGGGCGATTATAATATTGCCAAGGCTGACGTAGTCCGATCATGTGGGCTGTCCTACGGAGATGATATCATTTCATTCCTGACGTCGTTCGACCGTGTATTCTATCCAAGGGCGATGATAACATTCCATGACCATGTATGCTTCCCAAGGGCGATGATTGCCTTCCATGCCTGACGCAGTCCGACCGTGTGTGCGGTGCAAGGGCCATGATGGCCTTCCATGCTCAACATAGTCTTACCATGTAAGCTATCCAAAGGCAATTATGATATGCCACACTCAATGTTTTACCACCGTGTGTGCTATCCAAAGTCGAAGATTGCATGTCAAACATGACGTTGTTGGACTGCTTGTGCTGCCCAATTGTGATTATGGAATGTCATGCCTTGCGTCATCCCAAGGCATGTGCTTCCTAACGGCATTAATGGTAAGCCACGCCCGACTTCATCTTATTGTGAGTGATTCCTAGGGGACATATGAGCATGCCACGCCCGACTTCATCCGATTACGTGTGTTGTCAAATTGCGATGATAACATGCCACAACCGATGTCATCTAATTATGAATGCTTTACTAGGGCGATGATGGCAAGGCACGCCTAACGTCATTCAATCGTGTGTGGATTGAATGAACAATGATGGCATTGTAATGGCTGACATCGTGTTACCATGTGTGCTTGCCAAGAGCAATGATGGAATGCCACACCTGACGTATTTTGACCGTGTATGTTGTTAAAGAGCGATAATGGCATGCCACGGCCGACACCGTTCACCATGTGTGCTGTACAAGGGCAAAGATGACATGTCATGTCCGACATCGTCTGACGACGAGTGCTGCCCAATGGGAATGATGGTGTGCTATGCCCAACGTCATTCGACCGTGTGTGCTTCTCAAGGGCCATGTTTGCATGTAATGCACTACGTTGTCCAATCATGTGTTCACTCATAGGGAGATGATAATATGCCATGAGCCACATCGCTTGATCGTGTATTCTTTCCAAGGGAGATGATAAAATGTCGCACTCGATGTAGCCCGACCAGGTATATTGTGCAAGGGCAATGATTACATTTAATGCCCGTCTTTGTCCAACTGTGTGTGCTGCCCAAGGGCGATTATTTCATTGCCAAGGCTGACGTAGTCCGATCATGTATGCTATCTAAGGGAGATGATATCATGTCATTCATGATGTCATTCCACCGTAATATTCGATCCAAGGCCGATGATAACATTCAATGACTATTTATTCTTCCCAAGGGCGATGAATGCCTACCATGCCTGACGTAGTCCGACCATGTGTGTTGTGCAAGGGTCATGATGTCATGCCACGCTCGACATCGTCTGACCATGTAGGTTGTCCAAAAGGCGATGATGGAAAGTCAAAACCAACGTTGTTCGACCCTCTATGCTTCTAAGGGCTATGATATCATGTCATGACTGACGTTGTTCGAACGTGTGTGCTACACAAGGACGATAATGGCATGCCATGCCCGACCTCATTCAACCATGTGTGCTGCCAAAGGGCCATGTGGGCATACCACACCCTACCTGGTCCAATGGTGTGTTTAGTACAAGGGCGATGATGGCATGCCACACCCGACGTAATCCAACTGTGGGTGCTTCCCAAGGGCCATGCAAGTATGTCGCACCCAACGTCGTTCTAACGTGTGTGTTGTCCAAGGGCGATGATAACATGGCACGCCTGACATCATCCGATCGTGCATGATTTTCAAGGGCGATGATAACATACAACACCCACCCAACGTAGTCCGACCGTGTATGTTGTCAAAGGGCAATGACGACATTTAACGCCCGATGTCGTCCAACTGTTTGTGCTGCCCAAGGTTTATTATAGCATTTCCAAGCACGATGTTGCTCGATCGTGTGTGATATCCATGGGCAATGATAAAATGTTATGCTAGACATTGTCCCACCGTGTATTCGGTCCAAGGTAGATGATGACTTGCCACGCGCCATATCATATGATCCTGTGTATGCTTCGCAAGGGCGATGATGGCTTGGTACGTCTGACGTAGTCCGGCCGTGTGTGTTGTCAAAAGGCCATTATGGAGTGCCACGCTCGACGTTGTCCGACAGTGTAAGTTGTCCAGGGGCGATGATATCATCCCACGCCCGACGTCGTCCCACCATGTGTGTTTTCAAAGGCCGAAGATGGCATGTCAGGCCTAACGGCGTCAGACAACATGTGCTACCCAATGGCGATAATTGCATGCAACGCTCGACATTGTCTGATAGTGTGGGCAAAATTAAGGGAAACATATTAAATGGGATAAAATATTTTTCTCATTAAATTGATTATCTGACGTTAAACTATAAACTTTGATATGTGTTACACAGGTATTTCGAACACAAAAATCTATTTTCTGTTATAAGATTCATAGCAATAAAGAAATACAGTTTTCTTGAAAATTAGGGGAAATTAAAACTTGAATGGGTTAAAACACGTTTTTTTAATAATTGACTTGTCCCAACCGCCTTTGAGGGTTTGCTTTCACAGATCTCAAAAAAACAACAAAATAGAGAAAAAAATGCCTCAATCGGACATGTGAGTCAAAAGTTGTGGCTTTTTGTAATTTCACATATTTACAACCACTTTTTTTGTGTTTCAATCTTTTATTTGGTTAAACTTGAAATGATTGAAACTTTGGGTAGAATATCTGTTTTACGCAAAAAAAAATAATTATTCTGCATATTTTTTAGATCTACGTGGTCATATCCTTCATTTTGTTTTGCTTTTTTTTTTAAAAAATATTATTAAATTTTTATTTATCTATTATAATATAAATGTTAATTAGAAAACTATTATTCTTCACGCCTTATTAAGATTAAAATGAAAGACTAGTACAATAAGATGGGAAAATCAAAAAGCTATATTAGAAAACTATGAATGATACAACCATGATCGATAATGGCATGCCACGCATGACGTAGTTCTACCGTGTGTGCTGCCCCAGGGTAATGATGGCATCTAACGCCCGTTGTGATCCGAACGTGTGTGCTACCCAATGGCGATGATGGTATGCAATGTCCTATGTTGTACGACTGTCTCTTTTATCCAAGGGAAATGATGGCATGCCACTCCTGACGTCCTTCAATCGTGTATGCTTTCCACGGGCGATTATGGCAATCCACGCCCAACGTCATCCAACTGTGTGCTTCCAAAGGTCTATGATTGCATGTCACGCCCGACGTCATCCGGACGTGTGTGATTTACAAGAGAGATAATGGCATGCCACGCCCGACCTCATCCGACCATGTGTGCTTCCCATGGGCCATGCAGACATGAGAGATGATGGCATGTCACGCCCGACGTAGTCTCTCCTTGTCTATGTTTTCCAAGGGCAATGATGGCATGCCGCGCCCAAAGTAGTTCGACCGTGTATGTTGTCCAAGGGCGATGATGGCATGTCACGCTCGACGTAGTCCCACTCTGTGTGTAGTCCAAGGGCGAAGATTGCATGTCATGCTCAACATTGTCAAACCACGTGTGCCGCACAAAGTAGATGATGGCATGCCACGCCTCACATCATACGACCATGTATGCTGCCCAAGGTCCATCCAGACATGACATGCCCGACATCTTTCAATCATGTGTGCTCTTCAAGAACATTGATAACATACCACGCCCAGCATCGTCCGATCATGTATGCTTTTCAAGGGAGATGATGCCATGCTAAGCGTGACGTCGTTCGACCTTTTGTGCATACAAAGGGCGATGATGACAGTGCCATGGTCGATGTCGTTTGACCATGTATGCTGCCCAAGGGACATCATGTCATGCCATGCCCGACGTAGTCTGATCGTGTGTGCTGTCCAATTAGGATGATGGCAATTCAATGGACGTTGTCGTCTCACCGTGTCTGCTAACCATGGGTGATGATAACATGACACGCCTGATGTCGTACGACCATCTGTGTTATCCAAGGGCAATGATGGCATGCCACGCCCGACGTAGTTCGACCGTGTATGCTGCCCAAGGGCAATGATGCCATACCACGCCTGACTTCGTCTGACTCTAGGTGTTTCCCAAGGGAAATGATGGCACGGCATGCTTGACATCGTCTGATACGGTATGATGTCCAAGGGCGATGATGGAATGCAACACCCGACATCGTTTGACCCTGTTTCTATTTTCCAATTACGATGATGGAATTCCACGCCCAATATCCTCTGACTGTGTGTTCATTCAAAGGGAGAAAATCACATGCCACGCTCGACGTAGTCCAACCATATATGTTGTTCAAGGGCGATTATGGCATGCCATGCCCGACATCGTCAGACTTGGTATTCTTTCCAAGGGCGATGATGGCATGCCACACCTGACGTTTTCTGACCATGTGCGCTTCCCAAGGGCGATGATGGAATGTCATTCCTAAAGATGTCCGAACGTGTGTGCTGCACGAGGCGATAATGGCACGCAACGCCCGATGTCATTCGATTGCATGTGCAGCCCAAGGGCCATGTGGGCATGTAACGCCCTACGTGGTCGAATCATGTGTTCAGTCATAGGGCGATGATAATATGCCACGCCCGATTTCATCGGATCGTGTATGCTTTCCAAGGGTGTTGATGGGATTCCACGCCCGGCATTGCCCAACGGTGTGTGCTTTCCAAGGGAGATTGGCATGCCACGCCCGACATAGTCCGATCTCGTAGGGTGTCAAAGGGAGATGATAACATGCCACGGTCTACGTCATCCAACCGTGTGTGTTGTCTAAGAGAAACGATGGAATCTAACGCCCGATGTAGTTCAACCTGTGTGCTGCACAAGGACAATAATAGCATGTCACACACGACGTAAACTATCTGTGTGTGTAGTCAAAAGGCGATGATGGCATGCCACGTTGACTTTGTCATACCATTTATGTTGTCCAAAGGGCAATGATGACATTTGATGCGCGACATCGTCCAACCGTGTATGCTACCCAAGGGCAATGATAGCATTGGCATACGCCGTCTGACCATGTGTGCTGGCCAAGGGCCACTATGGCATGCCACACCAGAAGTTATTCGACTGGGTATGATGGCCAAGGTCCATGAGGGCATGCCATGCGAGATGTCGTCCGACCACATGTGCTGCACAATTGCAATGATGGATTGCCACGTCCGACATTATTTCACCGTGTGTGCTACCCTAGGGCTATGCGGACATGCCACGCTTTATGTCGTCTAGTCGCATGTGCTGCCTAATAGAGATAATTGCATGCCACGCACGACATCATATGTTTGTGTGTGCTACCCAAAGTCTATGCGGGCATGCTACGCTTGACGTCGTCCGTCAATGTGGGTAGTCCAAAGGCGATGAGACATGTCATGTAGTCGTTGTCCTACCATGTGTTCTTTCCTAAGGGAAATATTTGATGGCATTAAACGCCCTACTTTTTCCGACCATGTTTGCTGCCCAAGGGAGATTCGAACATTACCACCTAACGTCGTCTGAGCGTATGTGCAGTCCAAAGGCAATGATAAACTGTCACTCCCGACTTCCTTCGACCGTGTATGCTTTCCAAGGGCGATGAATGCAAGCCATGCGTGACATCGTCTATCCCTGTGTATGTTTTCCAAGGGTGATGATGGCATGAGACGCTTGATGTCATCCCACCATGTGTGTTGTCCAAGGGCGATGATGGCATGTCACGCCTGACGTCGTCCAACTGAGTTTGCTGCCCAATGGAGATGATGGTATGCCACTTCTAACTGTATGTGCTGCCGAATGGCGATGATGACATGCCACGCCCAACGTCATCTAACCATTTGTAGTTGTCCGATCGTGTGTGCTCTCAAATGGCAAAGATAACATGTCATGTCCTACGTCATCTGACCATGTGTACATTCCAAGAGCGATGATTGCATTGCCATGACCGACATTGAACGATCATGTGTCCTGGACAAAGGCCATGATGGCATGCAACGCCTGAGGTAGTCCAACCGTGTATGCTGTGTATGGGCAATGATGGCTTTCCATGCACGTCGTCGTCCCACCGTGTGTGCTTTTCGAGGGCAAAGATTGCATGTCACGCCCAACGTCGTCCGACCGTGTGTGTTTCCCAATGGTGAAGATGGCATTCCACGCCCGACGTCATCTAACCGTGTGTGCCGCATAAGGTCCATACGGGCATGCCACGCCTGACGTTGTCCAATCGTGTGTGCATTTCAAGGGCGATGATAACATGTTACGCCTTATGTCGTTCGATCCTGTATACTTCCAAGGTAGATGATATCATGACACACCCGACGTAGTCCAACTGTTCATGCTATCCAAAGGAAATGATGGCAATTAACGCTTGACATCGTCTGACCTTTTGTGCTGCCCAAGGGTGATTATAGCATCGCTACGCCAAACATAGAGCAATCGTGTGTGCTTTCCAAGGGCGATGATGACATGATATGCCCGATGTCTTCCAATCGTGTATGTTGTCCAAGGGAGATGATGGCATGCCACGACCGGCATCATTGACCCTGTGTATACTTCCTAATGGAGAAGATGGCCTACCACACCCTACGTAGTCCTACCGTGTGTGTTGTCCAAGGGACATGATGGCATGCAACGCTAGACTTCATCTAACTATGTGTGTAGTCCAAGAGCGATGATTGCATGCCACACCCGAAGTTTTCCCATCGTGTTTTCTATCCAAGGGAAAAGATGGCATTTGACGCCTGATGTCGTCCGACTGCGTGTGCTGCCCAATGCCGATGATGGTATGCCATTCTCGACATTGTCCGACCATGTGTACACAATTAAGGGAAATGTTAAATTGAACGGGATAAAACATTTTAATCATAAAATATGTTATCTAACATTAAACTCGAAATTCTCAGATGTTTTACCAAGGTATTTCGAACTCAAAAATCTATGTTCTTTTATCAGATTCATAGCAATAAAGAATAACTATTTTTTAAACAATTGGGGAAATTCAAAATTAAATGGTCTAAAAGATGTTTTTTGGAAAATTGACTCGTCCAAATAGCCTATGGAGATTTGTTTGGTAGATCTAAAAAAATAACCATACTGAGATAAAAATTTACGTCAATCGATCATCCGAGTCAAAAGTTTTGGCCGCTTGAAATTTCACAAATTTACAACTACTTTTTTTGAGCTTCAATCTCTGATTTAGTGAAACTTCAAAAGATTGAAACTTTTGGCTCGAATATCCGTTTGACGCAATTTTTTTTTCATTCTCCATATTTTTTAGATATACTTTGTCATATCCATAATTTGGTGTAATTTTTCTAATAAAGTAATAATAAATCTTTATTTATATAGAATAATATTAATGTAAAACTAGAAAAGTAATATGCTTCGTGCTGTATTAAGTTAAAAATTAAAGACTACTACAACACGATGGGAAAATCTAGAAGATATATTGGATTAGTTAAAATGCGATAACCATGATAAATAATGGCATGCCACGCGCGGAATATTTCGATCGTCTGTGCTGCCCCAAGGAAATGGTCATCTAACGCCCGACGTCGTCCAACCGTGTGTGCTGCCCAAGGGCCATAATGGTATGCCTCACCTAACTTTCTCCAACCGTATATGCTGTCCAAGTGCGATGATGGCATACCACGCCGAAGTTGTCCCACCGTGTGTAATGTCCAAGGGCAAAGATGGCATGTCACGCCTCACGTCATCCGACCGCTTGTGCTTTCCAATAGCGATGATGGCATAGAACGCACGATCTCGCCCCACCATGTATGTTGTCCAAAGACAATGATTGCATCCCACACCTAACGTCATCCAACCATGTGTGGCGCCCAAGGGTCATGCGGGCATGCCACGCCCGACATTGTATGATTGTTTGTGATTTCCAAGGGCAATGATAACATGTACCGCCCGACATTGTCCCATCGTGTATACTTTCCAATGGTAATAATAACATGTCACAACTAACGTAGTTTTGCAATGTATATTATCCAAGTGCAATGACCACATTTAACGCCCGTCGCCGTCCAATTGTATGTGCTGCCCTAGGGTGATTATAGCATTGCCAAGGCTGATATAGTCCAATCGTGTGTGCTTTCCAAGAGAGATGATATCATGTAATTCCTTACATCATCCGACTGTGTATTCTATCCAAGGGCGATGATTACATTATATGCTCGACAACGTGCGACCCTGTGTATGCTTTCTAAGGGCGATGAATTCCTGCAACGCCTGACGTAGTCCAACCGTGTGTATGTTGTCCAATTAAAATGATTGCATGCCGTGCGTGACATCATCCTACCGTATTTTCTTTCCAAGGGCGGTGATGGAATAACACGCCCAATGTAGTTCTACTGTATATGCTATCCAAGGGAGATGATAGCATGCCACGCCGTGTGTGCAGTCCAAGGTCAATGATAACATGCCACGCCTAACGTTCTCCAACCGTTTATGCTGTCCAACTACGATGATGGCATACCACGTCGAAGTCATCCCACAGTGTGTAATATCCAAGGTCAAAGATGGAATGTCACGCCCGACATCATCCGACCGAGTGTGCTTCCCAATGGCGATGATGGCAGAGCATGGACAATGTCGTGCCGCCATGTAGTTTGTCCAAAGGCGATGATGGCATCCTATGCCTTATGTCATCCAACCATGTGTGCTGCCCAAGGGACATGCGGGCATGCCACACCCAACATCCTTCGATCGTGTGTGATGTCTAAGGGCGATGAGAACATGTAACGCCCGACATCGTCCAATCCTATATTCTTTCCAAGGGAGATGATAACATCTCACACCCGATATAGTATGACCATGTATATTGTCCAAGGGCAATGATCACATTTAACGCCCATCATCGTCGGACTATGTGTACTGCCCAAGGGCGATTATAAGATTGCCAAGGCTGACGTAGTTCGATCATATGGGCTGTCCTAGGGAGATTATATCATTTCATTCCTGACATCGTCTAACCGTGTGTTCTATCCATGGGCGATGATAACATTCCATGACCATGTATGCTTTCCAAGGGCGATGAATGCCTTTACGCCTGACGTAGTCCGACTGTGTGTGCTGTGCAAGGTCCATGATGGCATGCCATGCTTGACGTAGTCTTACCATGTAAGTTATCCTAAGCAATTATGATATGCCACACTCAATGTTTTACCACCGTCTGTGCTATCCAAAGTCGAAGATGGCATGTCAAACATGACGTTGTTCGACCGCGTGTGCTGCCCAATTGTGATTATGAAATGCAATGCCTTGCGTCGTCCCACATCAGGTGCTTCCTGCGGCGATAATGGTAAGCCATGCCCGACTTCATCTTATCGTGTGTGATTCCTAGGGGCCATAAGAGCATGCCACGCCCGACTTCATCCGATTGCGTGTGTTATGAAAGGGCGATGATAACATGCCACGCACGACGTGTCCAAACCTATGTAAGTTGTACAACGGCGATGATGTCCTACCACGCCCAACCTCTTCCACCCATATGTGCTGGACAAGGTCCATGATGGCATGCCACGCCTGACATAGTCTGACCGTGTATGTTGTCCAAGGGCGATGATGGCATGCCATGCCCGACATTGTCCCACCGTATGTGTGTTCCAAGGGTCAAGATGGCATGACACGGCCGACGTCATCCAACCACATGTGCTTCCCAATGGCGATGATGGCATTCCAAGCCCGACAGCATCCGACTGTGTGTGCTGCCCAATGGCCATTCGAGCATGCCACGCCCGACATTGTTCGTCTGTGTGTGCAATCCAATGGTGATGATGGCATGCCATGTCGACGTCGTCCGATTTTGTGTGCTGTCAAAAGGGCAATGATGGTATTAAACGTCATACGTAGTCCGACCGTGTGTGCTGCCCAATGGCAATGATAGCATCACAACGCCCAACATTATGAGAATGTGTGTGCATTTCAAAGGCGATGATAATATCCCACACCCGACGGTTTTTGGTCGTGTATACTTTCCTAGGGTGATGATGGCATGCCACGCCCCACGTAGTGTGTCCTTGTCTATGTTGTCCAAGGGCAATAATGGCATGCCATGCCCGAAGTAGTTCGACCGTTTATGTTGTCCAAGGGCAATGATAGCATGTCACGCCCGATGTCGTCACACTGTTTGTGCAGTCCAAGGGCGAAGATTGCATGTCATGCTCATCATTGTCCAACTGCGTGTGCCGCACAATGTAGATGATGGTATGCCATACCTGACATCGTACAACCATGTTTGCTGCCCAAGGTGCATGCCGGCATGACATTCTCGACATCATTCAATCGTGTGTGCTCTTCAAGATCATTGATAACATACCACGCCCATTATCGTCCCACCGTGTATGCTTTCCAAGGGCGATGATGGCATGCCACGCTTGACGTCGTTCGACTGTGTGTGAAATCCAAGTGACATGATGACATTGCCATGGTCGACGTCATCCGACCATGTATGCTGCCCAAGGGACATCATGTCATGCCTTGCCCGACGTAGTCCGATCGTTTGTGCTGTCCAAGTGTGACTATGGCATTGCCACGGACGACGTCATCTCGCCTTGTCTGCTAACCATGGGTGATGATAACATGACACGCCTGATGTCGTACGACCATCTGTGTTGTCCAAGGGCAATGATGGCATGCCACACCCGACGTAGTTCGACCGTGTATGTTGCCCAAGGGAAGTGATTCCATGCCACACCAGACTTTGTCTGACTCTGGTATTTCCCAAGGGCAATAATGGCATGGCATGCTTGACGTCGTTTGACACGGTAAGCTGTCCAAGGGCAATGTGGCATTCCACGCCCGACATCGTCTGACCCTGTTTATGCTGTCCTATTGCGATGATGGAATGCCACGCCCGATATCCTCCGACTGTGTGTTCATTCCAAGGGAGAATATCACATGCCACGCTCGACGTAGTCCAACCATGTATGTGGTTCAAGGGAGATTATGGCAAGCCAAGCCAAACATCATCTCACTGGGTATTCTTTCTAAGGGCGATGATGGCATGCCACGCCCGACGTCGTCTGCCCAAGGGCTATGATAACATGTCATTCCTGACGTTGTCTGAACGCGTGTGCTGCACGAGGCGATAATGGCATGCCACACCTGACGTCATTCGACCATGTGTGATGCTAAGGGCCATGTGGACATGTAACGCCCTACGTGGTCCAATTACGTGTTCACTCATAGGGCGATGATAATATGCCACGCCCGATGTCATCGGATCGTGTATGCTTTCCAAGGGTGTTGATGGGATGCCACGCCCGATATTACCCGACGTTGTGTGCATCCCTAAGGGAGATCATGGCATGCCACGCCTGACATAGTTTGATCATGTAAGCTGTCAAAGGGCGATGATGGCATGCAACGATCGAAGTCATCCGAACGTGTGTGTTGTCTAACAGCAATGATGGCATCTACTGCCCGACGTTGTTCAACCGAGTGTGCTACACAAGGACAATAATGTCATTTCACAAACGACGTAGACTATAGATGTGTGTAGTCAAAAAGAGGAGATGGCATGCCACATCGACGTCGTCCTACCATTTGTGTTGTCTAAAGGGAAATGATAACATGTGATGCCCGACGTCGTCCAACCGTGTACTACCCATGGGTGATGATAGCATTGGCAATTGTTGTCTAACCGTGTGCTGGCCAAGGGACACGATGATATGCCACGCAGACGTCGTTCGACCGGATGAGCTAGCCAAAGTCCAGGAGGGCATGCCACGCGAGATGTCATCCAACTGCGTGTGCTGTACAATTGCGATGATAGATTGCCAAGTCCTATGTCATTAGACCGTGTGTGCTTCCCAAGGGCCATGGTGGCATGTCACGCCTGACGTCGTCCGATCATGTCAGCTTTCAAAGGGCGATGATAACATGTTACGCCCAATGCCGTTTGATCGCATGTGCTTCCTAATGGAGATAATGGCATGCAACGCACAACATCATCCGTTCGTGTGTGCTACCCAAGGGCTATGCGGCATGCCACGCTTGATGTCGTTCGTCCATGTGTGCAGTCCAAACTCGATGAGACATGCCATGTCGTCGTTGTCCTACCATGTGTTCTTACCAAAGGGAAATATTGGATGGCATTAAACGCCCTACTTTTTCCAACCACGTGTGCTACCCAAGGGTGATTCTAACATTACCACACCCAACGTCGTGTGAGCTTGTGTGTAGTCCAAAGGCAATCATAAAATGTCACTCCCGACTTCGTCTGACACTGTATGCTTTCCAAGGGCGGTGATGACAAGCCATGCTCGACATTGTCTATCCCTGTGTATGTTGTCCAAGGGTGATGATCGCATGTCACGCCTGACGTGATCCGACTGCGTATATTGCCCAATAGAGATGATGGTATGCCACTTCTGACCGTATGTGCTGTCGAATGGCGAAGATGGCATGCCACGCCTGACGTCATCTAACCATTTGTGCTGCCAAAGAGCCATGGGGTCATTCCATACCTGAAGTCGTCAGATCGTGTGTGCTCTGAAATGGCAAAGATAACATGTCACGTCTAATATCATCTGAACGTGTCTACATTCCAAGAGCAATAATTGCATTGCCAGGACCGACATTGTCTTATCGTGTGTCCTGGACAAAGGCCATGATGGCATGCCACACCTGACATAGTCCAATCGTGTAGGCTATCTATGGGCGATGATGGCTTGATAGTCCTAATGTCGTCCCACCGTGTGTGCTGTCCAAGGGCAAAGATGGCATGTCATGCCCAACGTCATCCTACTGTGTGTGCTTCCCTATGGTAAAGATGGCATTCCACGCCCGACGTCATTTGACAGTGTGTGCCGCCCAAGGTCCATACGGGCATGCCACGCCCGACGTTTTCCAATAGTGTGTGCATTCCCAAGAAGATGATAACATGTTACGCCTGACGTTGTTCGATCGTGTATGCTTCCAAGGTAGATGATAACATGACACAACCGTCGTAGTCCAACCGTTTATGCTGTCCAAGGATATGATGGCATTTATCGCCAACCGACGTCCGACCGTGTGTGGTGCCAAAGCGATTATAGCATTACCATGCCCAACATCATCTGACCGTATATGCAGTCCAAGGGTGATGATAACATGCAAAGCCAAACATCGTCCGAATGGGTATGTTGTCCAAGGGCGATGATGGTATGCCAAGCCCGACATTATTGGACCTTGTCAATGTTGTTCAAGGGAGATGATGGCCTTCCACGCACGATGTCGTTCGATCGTGTGTTCTGGCCAAGGTCCAGGATGGAATGCCTCACCTTATGTTCTCCAACTGTATATGGTGTCCAAGTGCGATGATGTCATACCTCACCGAAGTCGTCCCACCGTGAGTGCTGTCGAAGGGCAAAGATGGCATGTCACGCCCGACGTCATCCGACCGCTTGTGCTTCCCAATGGCGATGATGGAATAGAATGCACGATCTCGTCCCACCATGTATGTTGTACAATGGCGATGATGGCATCCCATTCCTGACGTCATCCAACCATGTGTGCCGCCCAAGGGCCATGCAGGCATGCCACGCCCGACATCGTACGATCGTTTGTGATTTCCAAGGGCAATGATAACCTGTAATGCCTGACATCGTTCGATCGTGTATACTTTACAAGGGTGATAATAACATGTCACACCCGACATAGTCCGACCATGTATATTGTCCAAGTGCAATGATCACATTTAACGCCCGTCGTCGTCAGACTGTATGTGCTGCCCAAGGGCGTTATAGCACTAGAAAGGCTGACGTAGTCCGATTGTGTGTGCTGTCCAAGGGAGAAGATAACATGTCATTCCTGATGTCGTCCAACTGTGTATTCTATTCAAAGGCGATGATTACATTATATGCTCTACATTGTGAAACCCTGTGTATTCTTCCTAAGGGCGACGAAGGCCTGCCACGCCTGCCGTATTTCGAACATGTGTATGTTTTCCAATTGCGATGATGGCATTACATGCCTGACATCATCGGACCATGTGTTCATTACAAGGGCGATGATGGCATGCCATGCCCGACGTAGTTCTACCATATATGGTATCCAAGGGCGATGAAAGCATGCCACGGCCGACGTTGTCCATTGGTGTGTGCAATCCAAAGGCGATAAGGGCATGCCATGTCGACGTCATTTGATCGTGTGAACTCTCCAAAAGGTAATGATGGCATTTAATGCCCGGCGAAGTCCGACTGTGAGTGGTGCCCAAGGGAGATGATACCATTACCATTCCCAACGTCGTCCGACGGTGTGTGCAGTCCATGGTCGATGATAACATGCGACGCTCAACATCGTACGACTGTGTATGTTGTCCAAGGGCGATGATGGTATGCCACATCCGACGTTATTCGACCCTGTCTATATTGTTCAATGGCGATGATTGACTGCCACGCCCGACGTTGTATGACCGTTTGTTCTGGACAAGAGCTGTGATGGTATGCCTCGCCTGACATTCTCCAACCGTATATGTTGTTCAAGTGTGATTATGGAATACCAATCCAAAGTCGTTGCACCGTGTGTGTTGTCCAAGGGCAAAGACGGCATCTCACGCCTGACATCATCCGATTGCGTGTGCTTCCTAATTGCGATGATGGCATAGCACGCAATCTCGTCCCACCACGTATGTTGTCCGAAGGAGATAATGGCATCCCATGCCGGATGCCATCCAACCATGTCTGCTGCCGAAGGGACATGCGGGCATGCCACGCCCCGACATCTTCCGATCGTATGTGATGTCCAAGGGTGATGATAACATGTAATGCCCGACATCCTCAAATCGTGTATTCTTTCCAAGGGAGATGATAACATCTCACACCCGATATAGTACAACCATGCATATTGTCCAAGGGCAATAATCACATTTAACGCCCATCGTCGTCTGACTGTGTGTACTACCCAAGGGCGATTATAATATTGCCAAGGCTGACATAGTCCGATCATGTGGGCTGTCCTACGGAGATGATATCATTTCATTCCTGACGTCGTTCGACCGTGTATTCTATCCAAGGGCGATGATAACATTCCATGACCATGTATGCTTCCCAAGGGCGATGATTGCCTTCCATGCCTGACGCAGTCCGACCGTGTGTGCGGTGCAAGGGCCATGATGGCCTTCCATGCTCAACATAGTCTTACCATGTAAGCTATCCAAAGGCAATTATGATATGCCACACTCAATGTTTTACCACCGTGTGTGCTATCCAAAGTCGAAGATTGCATGTCAAACATGACGTTGTTGGACTGCTTGTGCTGCCCAATTGTGATTATGGAATGTCATGCCTTGCGTCATCCCAAGGCATGTGCTTCCTAACGGCATTAATGGTAAGCCACGCCCGACTTCATCTTATTGTGAGTGATTCCTAGGGGACATATGAGCATGCCACGCCCGACTTCATCCGATTACGTGTGTTGTCAAATTGCGATGATAACATGCCACAACCGATGTCATCTAATTATGAATGCTTTACTAGGGCGATGATGGCAAGGCACGCCTAACGTCATTCAATCGTGTGTGGATTGAATGAACAATGATGGCATTGTAATGGCTGACATCGTGTTACCATGTGTGCTTGCCAAGAGCAATGATGGAATGCCACACCTGACGTATTTTGACCGTGTATGTTGTTAAAGAGCGATAATGGCATGCCACGGCCGACACCGTTCACCATGTGTGCTGTACAAGGGCAAAGATGACATGTCATGTCCGACATCGTCTGACGACGAGTGCTGCCCAATGGGAATGATGGTGTGCTATGCGCAACGTCATTCGACCGTGTGTGCTTCTCAAGGGCCATGTTTGCATGTAATGCACTACGTTGTCCAATCATGTGTTCACTCATAGGGAGATGATAATATGCCATGAGCCACATCGCTTGATCGTGTATTCTTTCCAAGGGAGATGATAAAATGTCGCACTCGATGTAGCCCGACCAGGTATATTGTGCAAGGGCAATGATTACATTTAATGCCCATCGTTGTCCAACTGTGTGTGCTGCCCAAGGGCGATTATTTCATTGCCAAGGCTGACGTAGTCCGATCATGTATGCTATCTAAGGGAGATGATATCATGTCATTCATGATGTCATTCCACCGTAATATTCGATCCAAGGCCGATGATAACATTAAATGACTATTTATTCTTCCCAAGGGCGATGAATGCCTACCATGCCTGACGTAGTCCGACCATGTGTGTTGTGCAAGGGTCATGATGTCATTCCACGCTCGACATCGTCTGACCATGTAGGTTGTCCAAAAGGCGATGATGGAAAGTCAAAACCAACGTTGTTCGACCCTCTATGCTTCTAAGGGCTATGATATCATGTCATGACTGACGTTGTTCGAACGTGTGTGCTACACAAGGACGATAATGGCATGCCATGCCCGACCTCATTCAACCATGTGTGCTGCCAAAGGGCCATGTGGGCATACCACACCCTACCTGGTCCAATGGTGTGTTTAGTACAAGGGCGATGATTGCATGCCACGCCCGACGTAATCCGACTGTGGGTGCTTCCCAAGGGCCATGCAAGTATGTCGCACCCAACGTCGTTCTAACGTGTGTGTTGTCCAAGGGCGATGATAACATGGCACGCCTGACATCATCCGATCGTGCATGCTTTTCAAGGGCGATGATAACATACAACACCCACCCAACGTAGTCCGACCGTGTATGTTGTCAAAGGGCAATGACGACATTTAACGCCCCATGTCGTCCAACTGTTTGTGCTGCCCAAGGTTTATTATAGCATTTCCAAGCCCGATGTTTCTCGATCGTGTGTGATATCCATGGGCAATGATAAAATGTTATGCTAGACATTGTCCGACCGTGTATTCGGTCCAAGGTAGATGATGACTTGCCACGCGCCACATCATATGATCCTGTGTATGCTTCGCAAGGGCGATGATGGCTTGGTACGTCTGACGTAGTCCGGCCGTGTGTGTTGTCAAAGGGCCATTATGGAATGCCACGCTCGACGTTGTCCGACAGTGTAAGTTGTCCAGGGGCGATGATATCATCCCACGCCCGATGTCGTCCCACCATGTGTGTTTTCAAAGGCCGAAGATGGCATGTCAGGCCTAACGGCGTCAGACAACATGTGCTACCCAATGGCGATAATTGCATGCAACGCTCGACATTGTCTGATAGTGTGGGCAAAATTAAGGGAAACATATTAAATGGGATAAAATATTTTTCTCATTAAATTGATTATCTGACGTTAAACTATAAACTTTGGTATGTGTTACACAGGTATTTCGAACACAAAAATCTATTTTCTGTTATAAGATTCATAGCAATAAAGAAATACAGTTTTCTTGAAAATTAGGGGAAATTAAAACTTGAATGGGTTAAAACACGTTTTTTTAATAATTGACTTGTCCCAACCGCCTTTGAGGGTTTGCTTTCACAGATCTCAAAAAAACAACAAAATAGAGAAAAAAATGCCTCAATCGGACATGTGAGTCAAAAGTTGTGGCTTTTTGTAATTTCACATATTTACAACCACTTTTTTTGTGTTTCAATCTTTTATTTGGTTAAACTTGAAATGATTGAAACTTTGGGTAGAATATCTGTTTTACGCAAAAAAAAATAATTATTCTGCATATTTTTTAGATCTACGTGGTCATATCCTTCATTTTGTTTTGCTTTTTTTTAAAAAAAATATTATTAAATTTTTATTTATCTATTATAATATAAATGTTAATTAGAAAACTATTATTCTTCACGCCTTATTAAGATTAAAATGAAAGACTAGTACAATAAGATGGGAAAATCAAGAAGCTATATTAGAAAACTATGAATGATACAACCATGATCGATAATGGCATGCCACGCATGACGTAGTTCTACCGTGTGTGCTGCCCCAGGGTAATGATGGCATCTAACGCCCGTTGTGATCCGAACGTGTGTGCTACCCAATGGCGATGATGGTATGCAATGTCGTATGTTGTACGACTGTCTCTTTTATCCAAGGGAAATGATGGCATGCCACGCCTAACGTCCTTCAATCGTGTATGCTTTCCACGGGCGATTATGGCAATCCACGCCCAACGTCATCCGACTGTGTGCTTCCAAAGGGCTATGATTGCATGTCACGCCCGACGTCATCCGGACGTGTGTGATTTACAAGAGAGATAATGGCATGCCACGCCCGACCTCATCCGACCATGTGTGCTTCCCATGGGCCATGCAGACATGAGAGATGATGGCATGTCACGCCCGACGTAGTCTCTCCTTGTCTATGTTTTCCAAGGGCAATGATGGCATGCTGCGCCCAAAGTAGTTCGACCGTGTATGTTGTCCAAGGGCGATGATGGCATGTCACGCTCGACGTAGTCCCACTCTGTGTGTAGTCCAAGGGCGAAGATTACATGTCATGCTCAACATTGTCAAACCACGTGTGCCGCACAAAGTAGATGATGGCATGCCACGCCTCACATCATACGACCATGTATGCTGCCCAAGGTCCATCCAGACATGACATGCCCGACATCTTTCAATCATGTGTGCTCTTCAAGAACATTGATAACATACCACGCCCAACATCGTCCGATCATGTATGCTTTTCAAGGGAGATGATGCCATGCTAAGCGTGACGTCGTTCGACCTTGTGTGCATACAAAGGGCGATGATGACAGTGCCATGGTCGATGTCGTTTGACCATGTATGCTGCCCAAGGGACATCATGTCATGCCATGCCCGACGTAGTCTGATCGTGTGTGCTGTCCAATTAGGATGATGGCAATTCAATGGACGTTGTCGTCTCACCGTGTCTGCTAACCATGGGTGATGATAACATGACACGCCTGATGTCGTACGACCATCTGTGTTATCCAAGGGCAATGATGGCATGCCACGCCCGACGTAGTTCGACCGTGTATGCTGCCCAAGGGCAATGATGCCATACCACGCCTGACTTCGTCTGACTCTAGGTGTTTCCCAAGGGAAATGATGGCACGGCATGCTTGACATCGTCTGATACGGTATGATGTCCAAGGGCGATGATGGAATGCAACACCCGACATCGTTTGACCCTGTTTCTATTTTCCAATTACGATGATGGAATTCCACGCCCAATATCCTCTGACTGTGTGTTCATTCAAAGGGAGAAAATCACATGCCACGCTCGACGTAGTCCAACCATATATGTTGTTCAAGGGCGATTATGGCATGCCATGCCCGACATCGTCAGACTTGGTATTCTTTCCAAGGGCGATGATGGCATGCCACACCTGACGTTTTCTGACCATGTGCGCTTCCCAAGGGCGATGATGGAATGTCATTCCTAAAGATGTCCGAACGTGTGTGCTGCACGAGGCGATAATGGCACGCAACGCCCGATGTCATTCGATTGCATGTGCAGCCCAAGGGCCATGTGGGCATGTAACGCCCTACGTGGTCGAATCATGTGTTCAGTCATAGGGCGATGATAATAGTCCACGCCCGATTTCATCGGATCGTGTATGCTTTCCAAGGGTGTTGATGGGATGCCACGCCCGGCATTGCCCAACGGTGTGTGCTTTCCAAGGGAGATTGGCATGCCACGCCCGACATAGTCCGATCTCGTAGGGTGTCAAAGGGAGATGATGACATGCCACGGTCTACGTCATCCAACCGTGTGTGTTGTCTAAGAGAAACGATGGAATCTAACGCCCGATGTAGTTCAACCTGTGTGCTGCATAAGTACAATAATAGCATGTCACACACGACGTAAACTATCTGTGTGTGTAGTCAAAAGGCGATGATGGCATGCCACGTCGACTTTGTCATACCATTTATGTTGTCCAAAGGGCAATGATGACATTTGATGCCCGACATCGTCCAACCGTGTATGCTACCCAAGGGCAATGATAGCATTGGCATACGCCGTCTGACCATGTGTGCTGGCCAAGGGCCACTATGGCATGCCACACCAGAAGTTATTCGACTGGGTATGATGGCCAAGGTCCATGAGGGCATGCCATGCGAGATGTCGTCCGACCACATGTGCTGCACAATTGCAATGATGGATTGCCACGTGCGACATTATTTCACCGTGTGTGCTACCCTAGGGCTATGCGGACATGCCACGCTTTATGTCATCTAGTCGCATGTGCTGCCTAATAAAGATAATTGCATGCCACGCACGACATTATATGTTTGTGTGTGCTACCCAAAGTCTATGCGGGCATGCTACGCTTGACGTCGTCCGCCAATGTGGGTAGTCCAAAGGCGATGAGACATGTCATGTAGTCGTTGTCCTACCATGTGTTCTTTCCTAAGGGAAATATTGGATGGCATTAAACGCCCTACTTTTTCCGAGCATGTTTGCTGCCCAAGGGAGATTCTAACATTACCACCTAACGTCGTCTGAGCGTATGTGCAGTCCAAAGGCAATGATAAACTGTCACTCCCGACTTCCTTCGACCGTGTATGCTTTCCAAGGGCGATGAATGCAAGCCATGCGTGACATCGTCTATCCCTGTGTATGTTTTCCAAGGGTGATGATGGCATGAGACGCTTGATGTCATCCCACCATGTGTGTTGTCCAAGGGCGATGATGGCATGTCACGCCTGACGTCGTCCAACTGAGTTTGCTGCCCAATGGAGATGATGGTATGCCACTTCTGACTGTATGTGCTGCCGAATGGCGATGATGACAGTCCACGCCCAACGTCATCTAACCATTTGTAGTTGTCCGATCGTGTGTGCTCTCAAATGGCAAAGATAACATGTCATGTCCTACGTCATCTGACCATGTGTACATTCCAAGAGCGATGATTGCATTGCCATGACCGACATTGAACGATCATGTGTCCTGGACAAAGGCCATGATGGCATGCAACGCCTGAGGTAGTCCAACCGTGTATGCTGTGTATGGGCAATGATGGCTTTCCATGCACGTCGTCGTCCCACCGTGTGTGCTTTTCAAGGGCAAAGATTGCATGTCACGCCCAACGTCGTCCGACCGTGTGTGTTTCCCAATGGTGAAGATGGCATTCCACGCCCGACGTCATCTAACCGTGTGTGCCGCCTAAGGTCCATACGGGCATGCCACGCCTGACGTTGTCCAATCGTGTGTGCATTTCAAGGGCGATGATAACATGTTACGCCTTATGTCGTTCGATCCTGTATGCTTCCAAGGTAGATGATATCATGACACACCCGACGTAGTCCAACTGTTCATGCTGTCCAAAGGAAATGATGGCAATTAACGCTTGACATCGTCTGACCTTTTGTGCTGCCCAAGGGTGATTATAGCATCGCTACGCCAAACATAGAGCAATCGTGTGTGCTTTCCAAGGGCGATGATGACATGATATGCCCGATGTCTTCCAATCGTGTATGTTGTCCAAGGGAGATGATGGCATGCCACGACCGGCATCATTGACCCTGTGTATACTTCCTAATGGAGAAGATGGCCTACCACACCCTACGTAGTCCTACCGTGTGTGTTGTCCAAGGGACATGATGGCATGCAACGCTAGACTTCATCTAACTATGTGTGTAGTCCAAGAGCGATGATGGCATGCCACACCCGAAGTTTTCCCATCGTGTTTTCTATCCAAGGGAAAAGATGGCATTTGACGCCTGATGTCGTCCGACTGCGTGTGCTGCCCAATGCCGATGATGGTATGCCATTCTCGACATTGTCCGACCATGTGTACACAATTAAGGGAAATGTTAAATTGAACGAGATAAAACATTTTAATCATAAAATATGTTATCTAACATTAAACTTGAAATTCTCAGATGTTTTACCAAGGTATTTCGAACTCAAAAATCTATGTTCTTTTATCAGATTCATAGCAATAAAGAATAACTATTTTTTAAAAAATTGGGGAAATTCAAAATTAAATGGTCTGAAAGATGTTTTTTGGAAAATTTACTCGTCCAAATAGCCTATGGAGATTTGTTTGGTAGATCTAAAAAAATAACCATACTGAGATAAAAATTTACGTCAATCGATCATCCGAGTCAAAAGTTTTGGCCGCTTGAAATTTCACAAATTTACAACTACTTCTTTTGAGCTTCAATCTCTGATTTAGTGAAACTTCAAAAGATTGAAACTTTTGGCTCGAATATCCGTTTGACGCAATTTTTTTTTCATTCTCCATATTTTTAGATATACTTTGTCATATCCATAATTTGGTGTAATTTTTCTAATAAAGTAATAATAAATCTTTATTTATATAGAATAATATTAATGTAAAACTAGAAAAGTAATATGCTTCGTGCTGTATTAAGTTAAAAATTAAAGACTACTACAACACGATGGGAAAATCTAGAAGATATATTGGATTAGTTAAAATGCGATAACCATGATAAATAATGGCATGCCACGCGCGGAATATTTCGATCGTCTGTGCTGCCCCAAGGAAATGGTCATCTAACGCCCGACGTCGTCCAACCGTGTGTGCTGCCCAAGGGCCATAATGGTATGCCTCACCTAACTTTCTCCAACCGTATATGCTGTCCAAGTGCGATGATGGCATACCACGCCAAAGTCGTCCCACCGTGTGTAATGTCCAAGGGCAAAGATGGCATGTCACGCCTCACGTCATCCGACCGCTTGTGCTTTCCAATAGCGATGATGGCATAGAACGCACGATCTCACCCCACCATGTATGTTGTCCAAAGACAATGATTGCATCCCATACCTAACGTCATTCAATCATGTGTGGCGCCCAAGGGTCATGCGGGCATGCCACGCCCGACATTGTATGATTGTTTGTGATTTCCAAGGGCAATGATAACATGTACCGCCCGACATTGTCCCATCGTGTATACTTTCCAATGGTAATAATAACATGTCATAACTAACGTAGTTTTGCAATGTATATTGTCCAAGTGCAATGACCACATTTAACGCCCGTCGCCGTCCAATTGTATGTGCTGCCCTAGGGTGATTATAGCATTGCCAAGGCTGATATAGTCCAATCGTGTGTGCTTTCCAAGAGAGATGATATCATGTAATTCCTTACATCATCCAACTGTGTATTCTATCCAAGGGCGATGATTACATTATATGCTCGACAACGTGCGACCCTGTGTATGCTTTCTAAGGGCGATGAATTCCTGCAACGCCTGACGTAGTCCAACCGTGTGTATGTTGTCCAATTAAAATGATTGCATGCCGTGCGTGACATCATCCTACCGTATTTTCATTCCAAGGGCGGTGATGGAATAACATGCCCAATGTAGTTCTACTGTATATGCTATCCAAGGGAGATGATAGCATGCCACGCCGTGTGTGCAGTCCAAGGTCAATGATAACATGCCACGCCTAACGTTCTCCAACCGTTTATGCTGTCCAACTACGATGATGGCATACCACGTCGAAGTCATCCCACAGTGTGTAATATCCAAGGTCAAAGATGGAATGTCACGCCCGACATCATCCGACCGATTGTGCTTCCCAATGGCGATGATGGAAGAGCATGGACGATCTCGTGCCGCCATGTAGTTTTTCCAAAGGCGATGATGGCATCCTATGCCTTATGTCATCCAACCATGTGTGCTTCCCAAGGGACATGCGGGCATGCCACACCCAACATCCTTCGATCGTGTGTGATGTCTAAGGGCGATGAGAACATGTAACCCCCGACATCGTCCAATCCTATATTCTTTCCAAGGGAGATGATAACATCTCACACCCGATATAGTACGACCATGTATATTGTCCAAGGGAAATGATCACATTTAACGCCCATCATCGTCGGACTGTGTGTACTGCCCAAGGGCGATTATAAGATTGCCAAGGCTGACGTAGTTCGATCATGTGGGCTGTCCTAGGGAGATTATATCATTTCATTCCTGACGTCGTCTAACCGTGTGTTCTATCCATGGGCGATGATAACATTCCATGACCATTTATGCTTTCCAAGGGCGATGAATGCCTTTACGCCTGACGTAGTCCGACTGTGTGTGCTGTGCAAGGGCGATGATGGCATGCCATGCTTGACGTAGTCTTACCATGTAAGTTATCCTAAGCAATTATGATATGCCTCACTCAATGTTTTACCACCGTCTGTGCTATCCAAAGTCGAAGATGGCATGTCAAACATGACGTTGTTCGACCGCGTGTGCTGCCCAATTGTGATTATGAAATGCAATGCCTTGCATCGTCCCACATCAGGTGCTTCCTGCGGTGATATTGGTAAGCCATGCCCGACTTCATCTTATCGTGTGTGATTCCTAGGGGCCATAAGAGCATGCCACGCCCGACTTCATCCGATTGCGTGTGTTATGAAAGGGCGATGATAACATGCCACGCACGACGTGTCGAAACCTATGTATGTTGTCCAACGGCGATGATGTCCTACCACGCCCAACCTCTTCCACCCATATGTGCTGGACAAGGTCCATGATGGCATGCCACGCCTGACATAGTCTGACCGTGTATGTTGTCCAAGGGAGATGATGGCATGCCATGCCCGACATTGTCCCACCGTATGTGTGTTCAAAGGGTAAAGATGGCATGACACGGCCGACGTCATCCAACCACATGTGCTTCCCAATGGCGATGATGGCATTCCAAGACCGACGTCATCCGACTGTGTGTGCTGCCCAATGGCCATGCGAGCATGCCACGCCCGACATTGTTCGTCTGTGTGTGCAATCCAATGGTGATGATGGCATGCCATGTCGACGTCGTCCGACTTTGTGTGCTGTCAAAAGGGCAATGATGGTATTAAACGTCATACGTAGTCCGACCGTGTGTGCATCCCAATGGCAATGATAGCATCACAACGCCCAACATTATGAGAATGTGTGTGCATTTCAAAGGCGATGATAATATCCCACACCCGATGGTTTTTGGTCGTGTATACTTTCCTAGGGTGATTATGGCATGCCACGCCCCACGTAGTGTGTCCTTGTCTATGTTGTCCAAGGGCAATAATGGCATGCCATGCCCGAAGTAGTTCGACCGTGTATGTTGTCCAAGGGCAATGATGGCATGTCACGCCCGATGTCGTCACACTGTTTGTGCAGTCCAAGGGCGAAGATTGTATGTCATGCTCATCATTGTCCAACTGCGTGTGCCGCACAATGTAGATGATGGTATGCCATACCTGACATCGTACAACCATGTTTGCTGCCCAAGGTGCATGCAGGCATGACATTCTCGACATCATTCAATCGTGTGTGCTCTTCAAGATCATTGATAACATACCACGCCCATTATCGTCCGATCGTGTATGCTTTCCAAGGGCGATGATGGCATGCCACGCTTGACGTCGTTTGACTGTGTGTGAAATCCAAGTGAGATGATGACATTGCCATGGTCGACGTCATTCGACCATGTATGCTGCCCAAGGGACATCATGTCATGCCTTGCACGACGTAGTCCGATCGTTTGTGCTGTCCAAGTGTGACTATGGCATTGCCACGGACGACGACGTCTCGCCTTGTCTGCTAACCATGGGTGATGATAACATGACACGCCTGATGTCGTACGACCATCTGTGTTGTCCAAGGGCAATGATGGCATGCCACACCCGACGTAGTTCGACCGTGTATGCTGCCCAAGGGAAGTGATTCCATGCCACACCAGACTTTGTCTGACTCTGGTATTTCCCCAGGGCAATAATGGCATGGCATGCTTGACGTCGTTTGACACGGTAAGATGTCCAAGGGCAATGTGGCATTCCACGCCCGACATCATCTGACCCTGTTTATGCTGTCCTATTGCGATGATGGAATGCCACGCCCGATATCCTCCGACTGTGTGTTCATTCCAAGGGAGAATATCACATGCCACGCTCGACGTAGTCCAACCATGTATGTGGTTCAAGGGAGATTATGGCAAGCCAAGACAAACATCGTCTCACTGGGTATTCTTTCCAAGGTCGATGATGGCATGCCACGCCCGACGTCGTCTGCCTAAGGGCTATGATAACATGTCATTCCTGACGTTGTCCGAACGCGTGTGCTGCACGAGGCGATAATGGCATGCCACACCTGACGTCATTCGACCATGTGTGATGCTAAGGGCCATGTGGACATGTAACGCCCTACGTAGTCCAATTACGTGTTCACTCATAGGGCGATGATAATATGCCACGCCCAATGTCATCGGATCGTATATGCTTTCCAAGGGTGTTGATGGGATGCCACGCCCGATATTACCCGACGTTGTGTGCATCCCTAAGGGAGATCATGGCATGCCACGCCTGACATAGTTTGATCATGTAAGCAGTTAAAGGGCGATGATGGCATGCCACGATCGAAGTCATCCGAACGTGTGTGTTGTCTAACAGCAATGATGGCATCTACTGCCCGACGTTGTTCAAGCGAGTGTGCTGCACAAGGACAATAATGTCATTTCACAAACGACGTAGACTATAGATGTGTGTAGTCAAAAGGAGATGATGGCATGCCACGTCGACGTCGTCCTACCATTTGTGTTGTCTAAAGGGAAATGATAACATGTGATGCCCGACGTCGTCCAACCGTGTATGCTACCCATGGGTGATGATAGCATTGGCAATTGTTGTCTAACCGTGTGCTGGCCAAGGGACACGATGATATGCCACGCAGACGTCGTTCGACCGGATGAGCTAGCCAAAGTCCAGGAGGGCATGCCACGCGACATGTCATCCAACTGCGTGTGCTCCACAATTGCGATGATGGATTGCCAAGTCCGATGTCATTAGACCGTGTGTGCTTCCCAAGGGCCATGGTGGCATGTCACGCCTGACGTCGTCCGATCATGTCAGCTTTCCAAGGGCGATGATAACATGTTACGCCCAATGCTGTTTGATCGCATGTGCTTCCTAATGCAGATAATGGCATGCAACGCACAACATCATCCATTCGTGTGTGCTACCCAAGGGCTATGCGGCATGCCACGCTTGATGTCGTTCGTCCATGTGTGCAGTCCAAACTCGATGAGACATGCCATGTCGTCGTTGTCCTCCCATGTGTTCTTACCAAAGGGAAATATTGGATGGCATTAAACGCCCTACTTTTTCCGACCACGTGTGCTACCCAAGGGAGATTCTAACATTACCACACCCAACGTCGTGTGAGCTTGTGTGTAGTCCAAAGGCAATCATAAAATGTCACTCCCGACTTCGTCTGACACTGTATGCTTTCCAAGGGCGGTGATGACAAGCCATGCTCGACATTGTCTATCCCTGTGTATGTTGTCCAAGGGTGATGATCGCATGTCACGCCTGACGTGATCCGACTGCGTGTATTGCCCAATAGAGATGATGGTATGCCACTTCTGACCGTATGTGCTGTCGAATGGCGAAGATGGCATGCCACGCCTAACGTCATCTAACAATTTGTGCTGCCAAAGAGCCATGGGGTCATTCCATACCTGAAGTCGTCAGATCGTGTGTGCTCTGAAACGGCAAAGATAACATGTCACGTCCAATATCATCTGAACGTGTCTACATTCAAAGAGCAATAATTGCATTGCCAGGACCGACATTGTCTTATCGTGTGTCCTGGACAAAGGCCATGATGGCATGCCACACCTGACATAGTCCAATCGTGTAGGCTATCTATGGGCGATGATGGCTTGATATGCCTAATGTCGTCCCACCGTGTGTGCTGTCCAAGGGCAAAGATGGCATGTCATGCCCAACGTCATCCTACTGTGTGTGCTTCCCTATGGTGAAGATGGCATTCCACGCCCGACGTCATTTGACAGTGTGTGCCGCCCAAGGTCCATACGGGCATGCCACGCCTGACGTTTTCCAATAGTGTGTGCATTCCCAGGAAGATGATAACATGTTACGCCTGACGTTGTTCGATCGTGTATGCTTCCAAGGTAGATGATAACATGACACAACCGTCGTAGTCCAACCGTTTATGCTGTCCAAGGATATGATGGCATTTATCGCCAACCGACGTCCGACCGTGTGTGGTGCCAAAGGGCGATTATAGCATTACCATGCCCAACATCATCTGACCGTATATGCAGTCCAAGGGTGATGATAACATGCAAAGCCAAACATCGTCCGAATGGGTATGTTGTCCAAGGGCAATGATGGTATGCCAAGCCCGACATTATTGGACCTTGTCAATGTTGTTCAAGGGAGATGATGGCCTTCCACGCACGATGTCGTTAGATCGTGTGTTCTGGCCAAGGTCCAGGATGGAATGCCTCACCTTATGTTCTCCAACTGTATATGGTGTCCAAGTGCGATGATGTCATACCTCACCGAAGTCGTCCCACCGTGAGTGCTGTCGAAGGGCAAAGATGGCATGTCACTCCCGACGTCATCCGACCGCTTGTGCTTCCCAATGGTGATGATGGAATAGAACGCACGATCTCGTCCCACCATGTATGTTGTACAATGGCGATGATGGCATCCCATTCCTGACGTCATCCAACCATGTGTGCCGCCCAAGGGCCATGCAGGCATGCCACGCCCGACATCGTACGTTCATTTGTGATTTCCAAGGGCAATGATAACCTGTAATGCCTGACATCGTTCGATCGTGTATACTTTACAAGGGTGATAATAACATGTCACACCCGACATAGTCCGACCATGTATATTGTCCAAGTGCAATGATCACATTTAACGCCCGTCGTCGTCAGACTGTATGTGCTGCCCAAGGGCGTTATAGCACTACAAAGGCTGACGTAGTCCGATTGTGTGTGCAGTCCAAGGGAGAAGATAACATGTCATTCCTGATGTCGTCCAACTGTGTATTCTATTCAAAGGCGATGATTACATTATATGCTCTACATTGTGAAAACTTGTGTATTCTTCCTAAGGGCGACGAAGGCCTGCCACGCCTGCCGTATTTCGAACATGTGTATGTTTTCCAATTGCGATGATGGCATTACATGCCTGACATCATCGGACCATGTGTTCATTACAAGGGCGATGATGGCATGCCACGCCCGACGTAGTTCTACCATATATGGTATCCAAGGGCGATGAAAGCATGCCACGGCCGACGTTGTCCATTGGTGTGTGCAATCCAAAGGCGATAAGGGCATGCCATGTCGACGTCATTTGATCGTGTGAACTCTCCAAAAGTTAATGATGGCATTTAATGCCCGGCGAAGTCCGACTGTGAGTGGTGCCCAAGGGAGATGATACCATTACCATTCCCAACGTCGTCCGACGGTGTGTGCAGTCCATGGTCGATGATAACATGCGACGCTCAACATCGTACGACTGTGTATGTTGTCCAAGGGCGATGATGGTATGCCACATCCGACGTTATTCGACCCTGTCTATATTGTTCAATGGCGATGATTGACTGCCACGCCCGACGTCGTATGACCGTTTGTTCTGGACAAGAGCCGTGATGGTATGCCTCGCCTGACATTCTCCAACCGTATATGTTGTCCAAGTGTGATTATGGAATACCAATCCAAAGTCGTTGCACCGTGTGTGTTGTCCAAGGGCAAAGACGGCATGTCACGCCTGACATCATCCGATTGCGTGTGCTTCCTAATTGCGAGGATCGCATAGCACGCAATCTCGTCCCAGCACGTATGTTGTCCGAAGGAGATAATGGCATCCCACGCCGGATGCCATCCAACCATGTCTGCTGCCGAAGGGACATGCGGGCATGCCACGCCCCGACATCTTCCGATCGTATGTGATGTCCAAGGGTGATGATAACATGTAATGCCCGACATCCTCAAATCGTGTATTCTTTCCAAGGGAGATGATAACATCTCACACCCGATATAGTACAACCATGCATATTGTCCAAGGGCAATAATCACATTTAACGCCTATCGTCGTCTGACTGTGTGTACTACCCAAGGGCGATTATAATATTGCCAAGGCTGACGTAGTCCGATCATGTGGGCTGTCCTACGGAGATGATATCATTTCATTCCTGACGTCGTTCGACCGTGTATTCTATCCAAGGGCGATGATAACATTCCATGAC